>NC_025994.2:109656870-110009370 GCF_000442705.2 Elaeis guineensis
ACATGTAGGCACCTACAATTCATGTAGGCGTCTACATGCGAAGGAGGTCGGCAGCAGGGGTGGAGGTCGACGGCGGTGCAGCCAGGCTCGACGGATGCTTGAGCACCTCATCTAAGGGCATATAGCGTCTACATGTGAATTGTAGGTGCCTACATACGGAGGAGGAGGTCGTCGGTAGGGCGGTAGAAGCCGACGGCGGTGCGACAAGGCCTGACGAACATGCGAGCACCTCGTCTAGGAGCATATAGCGTATTTACATGTGAACTACAGATGCCTATATGAACTGTAGGTGCCTACAATTGAATTGTAGGCGCCTACATCGATTGTAGGTGCCTACAATTCATGTAGGCACCTACATGCGGTGGAGGCTATCGGTGGGGCGGCGAAGGTGGACGGTGGGCCAGTGATGGAGCAATGAAGGCCTGCGACAGGCTGACAGATGCACGAGCGCCTCGCCTAGGAGCATGTAGCCTATAATTCAATTGTAGGCACCTACATGTGAATTATAGGTGCCTACAATTCATATATAGGCATCTACAATTCGCGCCTACAATTACCTACAATTCATATATTGGCACCTACATGCTCCATGTAGGTGAGATGCATGCGTCCGTCGGGCCAGGCTGCACCATTGTCGGCCTCCACCAGCCTACCGTACTCCATGGACTGTGCCATCTGCTTCAAACTTTTTTCACGTGTATCTTCACCGTCTGGACTCTGTTTGGAATATTTTCTTAGCTCGTTGGACTCCGTTCATTATCCTGGACCTCATTTTAGACTTATTGTGGACCGAATCTCTAGGATGAAGGAAGCACGGAGCTGAGGGATGGAAGGCGAGGTGGTGGGATGGGCGCTTGAAGGAGAGGGGACCACGGGCGGATGTGGGGTTGGGGGGATGGCGTAGAGGACAGGCAAAACAGCGGGTGGCACTGGATGGGGTGGGTGCGAGGCGGTCGTGGGAAGAGGAAGGTGGAGGATCCGAGGGGTGGAACCGGAGGGGATGGGTGTGGGGTGGCCGCATCTCTTCATCGTATTTTTTTTTATGATAAATAAAGGCACCTTCATGGTTCATGAAGGCACTTTCGGCACTGTAGTATAATGGGAGGAAAAGAGTGGCGTTGCATCGTAGTCAATGCACGCTTTTTCCGTCGCATCTCTTTTTTTTTAAACAATACCAAATCAGCTAATAGACAAAAAAAATTCTCCATTTGTCTTTTAGGAGAGTTTTGGAGATGCGCGTCGATCCAATAATCGAGGAGTCGACCAGATATAGATTGGGATCCGATCGATCGGAGCTTAATCTACTTATATATATATATATATATATATATATATATATATATATATATATCTATATATCTATATATATATATATAACATTGATATTTCAATTGAGGAAGAAAAAATCAGGGTCATTAATTTGATAGGAATCAAATACAGTCTGAGTATAGGTACTTAGCATGAATCCTTGTTTAATTTAATTTCATATGATCCTCCATAGTTTTAATTTTTGCAGACAAGTTGGAATAATAGGTAGACATATATATTAAGTTGTCATAGTTAGTCAACCTATTCCGAGTAGAACTACAGATAACCATGATCGTCGATTGTAGCACTCTTTTGACCTTCTCATGCAATATCTTTTCAGATATAAAACACATGTTAATGGAGTTTTAGTCTCCCAAACTGGACTCGGATACTTCTTACAGTCACGAGCAACTACATATGGTAGATGTTAAGCATGAGTTTTATTATGGTCATAGGTCAAGAGATTGAATGGCTCAGATGGTTCGCTTATACCTCTGCCTTCGCATACGTGAGATATTGTCCGCTTTGACTTATGACCATCTTTAGACTTCAGTGGGTCTTTAGGCTTCAATGGACCTTGATCATTTAGAGACTTACGATTTTGTCCTTTAAAAGATGTCTCACGTTGGAAAAGAAGGTTCTAATCTGTATAAGGTATATTCTCTTTTGACTTATAACCAATGTGAAACTAAAGAATCCCTCTCTACACCACAACAAGCTTAAAAAGAAAAAGCACACCTCGTCGGAAGGAATTAGCGCTGTCCTTCTAATTATGGTAGGACATATTTGATATGGACAATTCCTACACCAGTCTTATAAAATGATTAATTTTGCTCCTATCAAAATTAATCTAGCTCCAAAGTCAAAAGAGAAAAAAAAATTGATTTTTTTTGGTACAAATGGATGATCACACTAGTCTGATGTGAGAACAGCCCAAAAGATTAAGATACAAAAAATTTCGTAAGGCCAGCGGGCAGTCCCCATCCTGCCTCCAGGTTTACTAGTCAAAGCGATCAGCAATAAAAGCTGCCATCCAGTCTGCTGTAGTATTAGCCTCCCAGTAAACATGCTGAACTCTGACTGCAGCAGCGTGACGAAGAGAAGTGCAAACATTATGGATAAGAGAGTGACCTCCGAGCTGCCGAGCACCCCCTGAAGCAAAGCAATGACAATGACAGAATCATCCTCAAAGAAAATCTGCTTCGTATGAAGCTGCTGCCTGGCAAAATTAACCCTAGTCCAGCCAGCATGAAGCTCTGCACTGGAAACAGAAGACTCAAAGTGATGGGAGCCACCAGTTGCCAAAAGTCTATCCTTAGAGCTATGGATAACAAAGCCAACTCCTCTCACCCGTCCCTGACGCTGCCATCAAAATTAATCTTGACAAACTCTGGAGATGGGGGCTCCCAAAAGATGGATAAAATCCTACGGGTTGCTGTCGGGGCAATAAGAGAGCTCCAGGGATGGGGGATATCAAGAAACGGAGTGGCAGTATCAAACTGACAATATTTTCGAGCAAGATAGACAGCTATGTCCAAAACTCGACGAGCAGGAATCACATCACTGTCAAAGAAGAGGCTGTTCCTAGATAGTCAAATTTGGTAAGCAATGTAAATCATCCACCCAGCAACAGCGGTTGACCCGTCAGTCATACTCTAACGAATCAAGCCAAAGAAGAAATTTAACCAGGGACCAGTGCTTGTCTCCCAAAGGTAACCGCCACCTGTCTCCAAATGACCCTCACCCTCGTGCAGCATGGAACAGCATGCTCCACAGACTCATCCTCCATCTCACAAATTGGACAGGAGGTCAGAATCTCCATGCTCGTATCCCTGAGAAGAGCTTGAGTAGGAATCCAGTTCCAGGCCAGTTTTCAAAGAAAGATCCTGACCCTAGGATGGGCGGCAACTCTCCATATCCAAGCAGCATCGATCCTCCTAGTAGGCATCGGTCCATACAACTGGGATAGATCCACAAGGGGATCCTGAGACAGTAGGAACGCCTCAAAACCCTTGCATCCTGAGTGGGCTATACTAAAATCGGGATGGCAAAGGTCCGCTCCACAAGTGGGCCCCCAAAGAGCCGAGTGATCTCCTCTCTTCTCTAGCTGGAGCCATCAACAGTAATGAGGCAGATACCCTCATGTGGTCATCCACCTCAGTGCTGATAAGGATCGATTAGTGGGAGAAAGGAATGTCCGAAATCTAGGTGTCCTAGGTCACCTCCACCGAACATCCATCCCTAATCAAGCATCTGATCTGGTCCATGACGTCGACTCCATGGGCGTAAATCTTCCTCCATATGAAAAAGCATCCCCGGTGAGCATGGATGGGGGTCCTAAGGGTCTAGCCACCGTAGCGGACCCTCATCACCCTACTCCACAAACAGTCCGATTGGATCGAGAATCTAACTGCATGCCTCATGATCAAAACCTCCCTCCTCATCAACAAGGAGTGGATCCCCAGGCCACCATCCTGCACAAGCTGGCAAACTACCTTCCAGGAAAGAAGATGAACACGATGATGATCGTGGTCGGAACCCCACAAAAAGTTACGAAACTACTGTTTCATCTCTCGAATACAAGCAACTAGTATAATCATATGGACCAAGAGGTATATCGAAATAGATCTCAGCATCGATCTCACCATAGTCATTCTACCCACGAAAAATAGGGCATCAGCCTGCCAATCCTGAAGATGCTCTTGGATTTGCTGCTCCAGAGGTCTGCACTCAGCCCATCGAAGATGATGGTCCATGATCGAAACTCCAAGGTAGGACAGCATCCCAGTCAGCTCTCAGATCCCCAGGATCTCCGTAATCGTCGATCTGGTCTGGGGCTTCGTTCTCGGGCTAAAGATGACAGTAGACTTCTGAATATTGATCAACTGGCCCGACGATTGATAATAGATCATGATAATGGAGGCAAAATGCTCCGCATTTCAGATCGAGGTGCGTCCGATGAGAAAACAATTATTTGTAAAAAGATGCGAGAGAGACTGAGCATCGGGGGTAGGCCAATATGGCTCTAGGATCTACTCTTGAACTATCACTTTCAAAATTTTGAATAATATATGAGTACATAAAATAGATAGATAAGAAGAAAAAAAATAATTTTTATGAAAATCGATAGAAAAAAAAAATTTATTAGAGTATGTTGGTAAGGATGAAAAAGCTCGAGCCCTCGACCCGGTCCATGATCCAGGGCTTGGTTTTTTTTGAACACGTTGGATTGGATTGTACTGATCAATGTGAACCGCCCAACGGTCAACTCATGCTTAAAATAATAAAAAGCTTGTTTAGTGCACAAAAGCTTGAGCTCTTTTTCGGAATAATATAAAAAAAAAGTTAATTATCAAAATAATTTAAAACTTAACTTTTTTACCAAAGTAATGCAAAAGGGAAAAACGCCATTTTGAATGGCGTTTTTTCCCCTTCCACGTCACCTCTTTTTTTCCAGGATGTCAAGGTCTTTTTTTCCAGGATGGTAAGGTGGAAAAAAAAAGGAAACACCATTTTGAATGGCGTTTCTAAAAATGCCATTTTGAATGGCATTTCTAAAAATGCCATTCAAAATGGCGTTTTTATTTTTCCCACCAAAAAAAAAAAAATCAGAAAAAAATAGAAAAAAAATAAATTTTAAAATTTTAAATTAATAAATAAATTAAAATTTTAATTTTGATTGAAATTTAAAATATAAAAATTTGAATTTGTAATTCAAATAAAAAAATAATTTTAGATGATTTTTTTATCGAATTATTTTTTAAAAAATATCTAAAAAATTTAAAAAAAAAATTAAAAAAATCGAGAAAAATAAGAATTATAATTTGAAATTTAAAAAAAGTAAATTTTTAAAAATTAATTAAAATAAAAATATCATTTCAAATTACTTTCTCAAATTAAAATTAATTAATTTAAAAAATATTTGAAATAAAAAAATAGCCTAAAAAAATTTCATAAAAGCAGAAAGAAATGAAAAAAATAAAAAAATAATATAATTATAAATTTGAATAAAAAAATTAAATTTTTAATTTGAAGTAAAATTTGATAAAAAAATAAATGCATAAAAAAGTGAAAAAATGAGGGAAAAATATGAAAAAAAAAATTTATAAATTAAATTTTTTAAAAAATAAGAATTTTAACTTTAATTCAAATAAAAAATATAATTTCAAATTACGTTGTCCATTTCAAAATATTTTTTAAAAAATTATCTCAAGAAAAGAAAAAAAATATTGTAAAAAAATAAAAAATACTCTAAAAAAGAAAAAAAAGGAAAAAATAGAATTGAAAAAAAATAGAAATTATAATTCTAATTGAAAAACAAAATTTATAATTTTCAATTTGAAGAAATAAAAATTATAATTGTAATTGAAATAAAAAATAACAATTTAAATAACTAAATTAATTTAAATATAATTATTTAAAAAATATTTTAAATAAAGGAAAAAAATATATAATAGAATGTCAAAAAGATAAAAATGAAAGAAAACTTAAATTATAATTTCAAATTATAAAAATTATAAATTAAATTAAAAAAAATGATATAAAAGAAGTAAATAAAAGAGAAAAAATGGTAATAAAATAGAAATTTATAATTTTTATAATTTGACGCTCTTTCTATTTTATAATTTGAAATTATAAAATAGAAAGAGTGTCAAATTATAAAATAGAAAGAGTGTCAAATTATAAAAATTATAAATTTCTATTTTATTACCATTTTTTCTCTTTTATTTCTTCTTTTATATCATTTTTTTAATTTAATTTATAATTTTTATAATTTAAAATTATAATTTTAGTTTTCTTTCATTTTTATCTTTTTGACATTCTATTACATATTTTTTCCTTTATTTAAAATATTTTTTAAACAATTATATTTAAATTAATTTAGTTATTTAAATTGTTATTTTTTATTTCAATTACAATTATAATTTTTATTTCTTCAAATTGAAAATTATAAATTTTGTTTTTCAATTAGAATTATAATTTCTATTTTTTTTCAATTCTATTTTTTCCTTTTTTTTCTTTTTTAGAGTATTTTTTATTTTTTTTACAATATTTTTTTCTTTTCTTGAGATAATTTTTTAAAAAATATTTTGAAATGGATAACGTAATTTGAAATTATATTTTTTATTTGAATTAAAATTAAAATTCTTATTTTTTTAAAAATTTAATTTATAATTTTTTTTCCACATTTTTTCCTCATTTTTTCACTTTTTTATGCATTTATTTTTTTATCAAATTTTACTTCAAATTAAAAATTTAAATTTTTTATTCAAATTTACAATTATATTATTTTTTTATTTTTTTCATTTATTTCTGTTTTTATGAATTTTTTTAGGCTATTTTTTTATTTCAAATATTTTTTAAATAAATTAATTTTAATTTGAGAAAGTAATTTGAAATGATATTTTTATTTTAATTAATTTTTAAAAATTTACTTTTTTTAAATTTCAAATTATAATTCTTATTTTTTTCAATTTTTTTTAAATTTTTATTTTTAATGGCACTTTTTATTTTTTAAAAAAAAATTTAAATATTTTTTTAAAAAATAATTCGATAAAAAAATCATCTAAAATTATTTTTTTATTTGAATTATAAATTCAAATTTTTATATTTTAAATTTCAATCAAAATTAAAATTTTAATTTATTTATTAATTTAAAATTTAAAATTTTATTTTTTTTCCATTCTTTCTCGATTTTTTTCTTTTTTTTGATGGAAAAAATAAAAACGCCGTTTTGAATGGCATTTTTAGAAACGTCATTCAAAATGGAGTTTTTAGAATTTTTTTTTTTTCCATCTTGCCGTTCTGAAAAAAAAGAGGTGATGTGGAAGGGGAAGAAATATCATTCAAAATGATGTTTTTTTTTTATATTATTTTGATAAAAAAAAATAAATTTTAAATTATTTTGATAATTAATTTTTTTTTGTATTATTCTGTAAAAGAGCTCCAAAAGCTTCATTTGAATAGGGCAAAATAAGAGGATGTTGGATGTCAACTTAAATTAATGCTGAAAAGATGGACGGAGGTCAGGGAAGTTACATCTTTCTTGTTTTTTTTTTTTTTATGATTAAGTAACTTTCTCGTACTTCAAGAAAGTGGTGAAGCAACCTCCAGCCACTTCATTAATAGTTCGAAGTTAGGCAAGGAGCTTGGGCTAAAAGACACGTCTTGATCCTTGACTGACATCCTTTCTGATTTTGATCCATCGATATTGTTGACAGAACGTTTATTACCGAAGAACGACTGATTTATATTATATATCAGATATGCCTGTTCAAAAATAATCTTACTTTCGATGATGAGATAATTTTTGCTCGATGTTGGAACGCGCTATCTATTTAGCTCATAAATATTATCAATTTGATATTGTCATTTTATCTCTTGATATTTTTGATTTTTAGAACTCTTTGACTGTTCGGACAGAAATTCAGAGAGTTCTTTCTATTTCATGGGAGTCCTATTTGTTAACATGAATTTCGATAATAGTCTCCGGATGGACGGGACGAAACTGATTTTGTTATATATATATATATATATATATGGTCCAAATAGAAGATTTTTATCATTCAATAGTTCTCATTTTTTGAGCTTTCAATTCTAATTGCGGAACTTCACACTACTTGGACAAGTATCATCTTTGCTAAACAATAATTTTATGCAGAGCGGATTGTCTTGGAGAATGATTTTGCTACTGTCATTTCGTGGATCCAGAAAGAGACCAGACAGCTTAATGATCATCCGTTTCTTCGGGATATCAGAGTCTTCCTGCTGCTGTGAGAGTCCGATATATTTATAGAGAGACGAACATGACAGCAGATTGGATGGTGACTTATAATGCTGAAAACTCTGACGTTCGGATATGGAGACAGGATGAGATTTGTTCGTAGACTTTATAGAATTTTTTGTATTTTAACTTATTCGGTTGCTTTCATACTAAATTAGTGCGATCGTCTGATTATATCAAAAAAAATATGAAAAGAGAGCTCAATAATTTTTTGAAAGATAATTCAAATATAAAAATTAATTAAAATTTTTTATTATAAATTTGTTTTTAATTTTGTACTTTCAAATCTAGATATGGTGTTGTGATAAGCTCAGTGATTTAAACTTACTAACTAAAAGCATCAAAATATTTGTGAATTTCTTGAAATTCAAGCGTATAAAAATTGGTGGGTGCATGATTGCAGCCTCCTACCAAGGCACGATTAAAATAACATCTAAATAATACATTCCGCAAATCATAGTTAAGACACAAAAATAAAGTTTTTCATATTGAGATTTTACCAAAATTGATTATAACACCTTATCCTTATTTGCACATGAACCTAGATAAAGTTATTTTTATGGACAGGAAGCCTTTATGTTTATCTCCCATCATCTACGGTAATCATGGTCCCTTATAAAATGTTAACCATGAAAAGGAAATAAGTATCTTACCCCTCGTACCTTGAACTAAGGATTTGGATTGTATTTTTAGCACAAATAAATGACATTATTGGATCGTATAAGAGCTGCTATAAGATCTGTATATACAAATAAAAGAGAGTTTGGAGTACTTTGCAATCTGTACGAGATATGATCCAACAGTTGATATTGTAAGTAAAAAAAAAAAAAAATTATCCTGTCGTATGGAACATACAATTCGAATCTGAATTTGGGATCTGTCGTGGGTCGGACATCGGTAGGTCGAGTCTCGAAAGTCCCATATCGACTACAGTCAAGAGTGTCTACTGCTTAAGAGTGTGACTTTCTCTTGCCCACATGAGACGCCTTTTGGAGGCAAAATTGTGAGGGACGACGTTCTCAGGGTGCCTTCGGGGCCCGAGCCATCTCAGAGCGGACAATACCTCACGTGACTTCGGTAAGGGAGGAAGGTCCGTACTTTGGGGCAGTAGCCTCAACATTGGTGCGTCAGGTAGGGGAACCCGTCCCCGCACCCACTCGTAGACTTCTCGACTGGAGGGGCTATGTTGTGGGTCGGGCATCGGGAGGCTGAGTCTCGAAAGTCCCATATCGACCACAGTCGAGAGTGTCTACTGTTTAAGAATGCGACTCTTTCTTGCCCACGTGAGGCCCCTTTTAGGGGCAAAACCGTGAGGGGCGGCGTTTTCAGAGTGCCTTCGGGGTCCGTGCCATCTCAGAGTGGACAATACCTCATGTGACTTCGATAAGAGAAGAAGGTCCGTACTTCGGGGCAGTAGCCTCAACAGGGTCCATCATGGGTTTGCGTTATTTTTTCTCTCCACTCTCTATACGGTGCTCGCGAGGGCAGACATGGAGTGATATCTTGAGAGAGGGGCAGGAGATGGGAGTGAGAAGGTGATGGAGAAGGTCTCAACAGCGTTGAAGGTCTCATAGAGGGGATGCCCGGAAGGAGTTCTCCCCCATAAAGGTTGATGAGGGAGCGATGCTGAAGCAAGAGTTGATGGTGGTCTGGTGCACCACACAAACGTACAGTAGCAATGATACTGTCGTTGATTTGGACCCGAGGGGGAGCCTAAGCTGAAGCACATTGGCATCATCATGGATCCGCCGGAAGTTCGTGCCCATACATGAAGATGGACAAGCCACGATGCAATGGCCATTCTCTGATCTGTTAGAGTCAAATTAATCCAAGAACTATCCTGCAAATAAAGATAACTTTATCTAGCTAGATTAATTTGTAAATAGGGATAAACAAAGATATCATACACAATATTAATTATAAAGCTTTATCAGCCCCTCATATTTTAAAAAGAATAAAATGAAGAAAAGAGAAAAAGGAAAAAAAAAAAAAAAGAAGAAGAAGAAAGGTGAAGCTTGAATTGGAAAGAAAAAAAAAGAAAAAGAATTGCTTTGGAGTAGATACAGAGCAGAGGAAGCACAGGGAAGTTGCTCTTTACATAGCAATATAAAAACTAATTTGAGTCCTATATCTTCTCATAATCGTTTCATACCTGCCCTGTTGCCTACACCATTTTTTTTAAAAAAATCTTTTTTAAGTTAAAAAAGTGAAAAATGGAAAGGCCATTGTTCCTGCTTTTATTTATAAAATGTAAACAACAGTGCTTCCTGATAAAAATGGGAAATGTAAACACTAGTTTTCATTCAAGTTAAGGAGAAAGGAACCAGTATGACTCGTGTGATTAAATATATGGTCCAATCCATGCTCGTTAACTTATGAGAGCCGTGACTCGGCATTCTAGGATTCTTTAGCAAGGTATCATTTGTTTACAGTATATGTCTATTTTTTTTCTGGTAAGACAGTATACGTCTATTTCATCAAAGCGTGTTCACACCAAAGGAGAAAATGTCAAACGAGGCTCACCAAGTCAAAATACATCTCTTGAGAGCAGCTAAAACAATGCTTGCAAGATTAATCAATCCCATCAAAACGCGACCATTTCAGCAAAATCCAAGCCCTATAAATTCCACTCTTCAGCATCATCACTTTGCCTTGCACCATTATAAGCACCACCAACACAAGACCAAGCACGCCAACGTACTCCCTGGCCTTCTCTTCTTCCACGGAAATAATGTCTGGAGCTTCAAGCTTTCAGAAGAAGAGACGAGGCTACCGTCGACTCCTTTCCCAACAGTTCTCCTTCAACTTCACCGAGAAGAGCGAACCAAAGGCTTCCACGACCAAAACGAAGACATCAAACCACAAGGACATAAAAGCTCATCCTGTGATCAAAATTCTCGAAGCGCCCTCGAAGAAGGCTGTGACGAAGCCCGAGTTCTTGAGGTATTTGGAGTACATGAGGGAGGCCGGGACATGGGGTCCCAACTCAGAGAGGCCCATGATCTATTTCAAGTAGTCTGTTCCTTTTGTCCGTCCAGTTTGGAGCCGTTCTATGTTATCTATTTTAATGCTCTTGAAGATGTATTCTTATACCGTTTGCTTTTGAGGAAAAAATCTTGTATCATAATTGTTGTTCTTTTATGATTAGTTATTATAGCATTGCAATTGGTGCTGCTTTCAATTTAAAAATTTTATTTGTTCTGTTCCTGGTTCATGAAATGTTCCACTAGTGTGGCTAGAAATCTCATGATGAGATGGTAGAGACGCAGCGCTCAGATGGGATCTTTATTTTTTTTTTTCTCTCATTTTCTTTTCCTATTTTCTGGGAGACGGTGACCACGGTCACCAATCTTAGCAACATGTCATGAAAATATATGAAATAATACGGATTTAAAGCCCATGATATTAGATGGAAAAAAACGTTTAAAAAATATAAATGTTAAGAGATCGATCATCTTTTTTGCAGTTTGGTGTGGAGCGGAGAGGAAACGAAACATAACTCACGAAAAAACCCTGTTGTGGAAGCGATGGTTTTTCTAGTTTATTCGGAATATTCTCAATTAGACATAAGAATGTTTCAAGCCATAAGTATGTTTCCAGACATGATAAGAATGTTTCAAGTCATAAGAATGTTTCAATAAAATAATTATTTGAAAAGAGGCCATTGTCAATATTAAAATATGTGCTGAAATATCAAAACAACAAAGTTACAGCTAGCATGGCTCTTCAATTGATGAAGTCCATGTAAATGGAGTAGAATCGAAGGAATGAATAATAAAGCAGAAAAGTAAAGCCAAATGCTAAATTTGAAAATAGTTCTTGCGCGCATTGTGTTTTGAACATATAAATCTGAAAATTTTCCATTAAAGCATTCAATTGCAACAACAACCCATTAACCTCCTATTAGGAGATCACCATGATTTTCATGTCACACTAGCACTATGATTGGACAAAACATTCTCTGCACTGCATGCACCAATATGGGCATGTAGTAATTCAATCAATTTCTCTTTTTTTTTTTTTTTTTATGGGCTAATTATCAAGATGAGTACATGATGAATGAAGTCCACAGAAAAGAGACGTGATTAATGCAGTATATATGGCTACGTGGTACATATAGTGTAAAACTTAGTTTCTCTATGATTGCTTACAGTGTGTTGTATACGCTCACCATCATCCATTGCTACTCATTACGTTCTTCAGTCACCACTCATATTTCACATACCCATTGCCACGCATAGTTACCATTGTTTGTCCTCCTCTTTTTTTTTTTTCAAAGATTTGACGTTATACTTTTCCAAGAAGTAGAAGACAAAGTATTGGTAAGAAGGTAATGGTGATTACCAGTTGTATACAAATTGCCAAATTTTTTAATCTCGATTCTGAAGTGTTGTTATAATTATTTGTGTGTGCGAGTATACGTGGTAATGTGGTAGCGCTGCTGGCCATGCATCAACCAAGCTACAACTTGTGAGCGTGGTCTCACCAACATTAGTTATCTTTTCTTGTCAGGTGCTGTTGTGTTAAATTACAGAAACGGTGTCTGCTAGTTGTATTGCAGCTGCTACTGCCCCTGATTTAATTTGGACTACTATTGGGCTAAAGCTTGCTTTAACCCCAGGCCCAGGAGTAAGGACAAAACAAACCCATTAATCCACCGTTGTATTTATCGCTTTTCTTGTTTTCTTCTTCTCCCAGCCTCTATTTATAGCCACCTTGCAATCAAATCACTCTCTATTTCTACGTCCATCAATGGATCCCTGTGGAATGGTCGAAGCATTTAAAGTTCTCCGAAGGTTGTCATGGAAATCCGTCGGTGGGTCAACAGTAGCAATTACGGCGACAATGTCCGACCAACCTACTAGCTTATGTCTACATCCAACTAATCAAAGGAATAGACAATTCACTTCCCATAAACTCACGGATACACCATGTCATGTAGCATGGGCAACTTGGGCTGAAAAATGTAATTTCCTTTTGGTAGACTTTTATTTCGCCTAAGCATTTCTTATTTCATTCTTGGCCATTAAAGATGCTCCGTTCTCCTCCTAATTCAGCCTCCCTAGGCAAACCGGCAATATATGCCGGAGCAAAGGTGACTGTGGTTTGTTGGTGCTAATTAGACATCAAAAATTTATCAGGAGTGGGATACATTATGTAATAATTCAAAAATTCATCTAAAAAGATTAGTCAAAAAATATTATTTAAATTTTTTAGTCCTATATAAATATTTGAGATCTTTTCAGTGACTAATCGATATGGAGTAAATGCACACCCACATGAATCCTTATATATTGAATGATGAGTTTTCCAAAAATGTGAAAGAGATATATGGAGGAAACTGAGAGAAAATTTAGAGATTTGGAGACCTTGGGGATGGGACAAAAGAAAGCAAGACAACCTTCGACAGACTAGATATAGTCTGGTTTGGTTGAAGTTTACAAGAATAGATGCAATTCTTCAACTGGTACATGATCAAGCCAGATAAGAGGAGCAAGTTCGATCATATGAGATGGGTATCCGATCCTTTTTAGATCTCGAGTCTTTATTTTTTTCGCATCCATACCGTTTGACCCCCTCATTCCGGTTGGATATTTGTCGAGTCTAGATCTAGTTAGCACACTTGCAGAGCTCATGGCTGTCTGACGCAAGAGCTCGTGATTTTTTTTATTTTATTAATAAATATTATTCATGGAAAGTAATTTATCTATCTTAAAAAATATGAGAATATTGATAAGTTTGTCAATAAAAAAATTGATCGATTTTTTTATAATATTTACTCATAAAAGAACAGACTTATAGTAGGACGAACTTTGGAATATCAGAATCATTATTTATGCAAATTAATGATTCCTAAAACTCATCCTGTTTGGTAGCTAATATGAATAATTTTTTTGGCATGGGAGCATTTTGTTTGTTTAGTAGCTAGTTCAACAATAGGAGGGGGAACTTTGGGTTAGATTCTTTACTCACCATACGCAACATGGTGCTGGTCAGGTATATAACTATGGATAGCAACAGTTGGGTCTGGATTAGATAAGAAAGAGTAATTAGGTTCTGAACCTCCCAAACCTGTTTTGATCTATTCATAGTTGAATTGCGAACAACAAAACAGATTCTTCACTTGATTTATGATATATGAAATATGCATCCAGCCCATCACCATGCCATAAAGATTCACTAGTCTAGTGATTATTTTACCAAACAAAATAAGGTAAACATATGAGTATTTAATATTTGACGTTCACATACATTAAGATGAAGGAGAGGTAATTAAAGAGGAGAAATAGTAGGAAAAATCCTAATCTCATGGTTATCACTATTTTTCTCTTGAGTATTTATTATATTTTATTCTAGTTGCAAATATGCAGCTTTTCCAATCTTCTAAATCAAGCCACAACTACGTTACATCCTCTCACATGCATGCTTTTCAATTTAGGAGCATAGGGTTATATTTAAAAGCTTGTCCGACTCAGTGACTCAGGATAAACTATCAGATTAGAGGGCAAATTTATAACATACTACTTAATACTATAACAGTACATTATGATGCAAATAATCATTGTTATTTGTATTTGTAGGGCTTCTATGGATAAAAGATAAAAAAAACTATTTTGAAAACTCATACCTTTTGCATTAACTTTCCATCTAAAAGATATTGTTCAAATAACAAAATATTTTTAACTATTCTGCTATTTTCTGTTATACTATTCTTATGATAATTGTTATTATAGTGATTATTCTAACACTAAAACAATTAAAACAGTATTTTTCTGAGAAAATAGCAGCTGCTTCAACCGGTCAAATCGTGGTTGTAGTGGGGATCCGTTTTAGCTTCAAACAGAACAACTCATTGAAACCTCAGAGTCACGGGTATTCTCTCTTTGAAAAGTCTGAGGAAGGAACCCTGCACCCTGTCATTCTGGCCCATGTTACCGGCACACGTGGTCTATCTTTAATTAGTCAGTCCCTCTCACCTTCTTCTACAATGCCAACTCGTAGATATTTTCCTCATGTATCATGGCTGTAAAGCCGATCCACGCGAACACGTCACCACTATAAGGATAAGCTACATGGTTGACACTATCGTCCTTCTCCTCATCTAAACCCTGGGCGCATAATAAATTAATGATCAGATGGCCAACCTCCCAATCCTAGAAGATATTTCTTCCAAAATTCTCACGTTTTTCTTAAGGATAAGGCAATACGCTTAAGGATGGAGCTGCGAGAGTGGGTGACTGGGTCCTTAATTATTGTTTACGTGGAACTAGAGGCTGAATTGTTGGAGCTATTCAGTTGTTGCTGGTCCAGTCCTGTCATCCAGTTGGAGACGTTGGCAGGGGTAAGTTCACCACGGTCGTACGGACCGAGGCGCAAAAATGCAACGAAAGAAAGATATTTTCGTGGTCCCGTTTGTTATTTTAGTCCCGGATCCCTCACCAAGATTCTTCATTAAATAATAATGGTGCTGGTAGAATAATCTGGCGGGTCGCCAAATAAAAACGCGGCTGTCATGCAGCTACGTAGACTCAAAAAAAATTATCTGATAACCCCCTCAATTTTGCCCACATGATAGTTGGCACTTTTTTTTTTTTTTTTTTTTTCCAAAAAAAATCAACTAGGTCCCTTAACTTTCAATCTATTGCAATATGGTCGTTCCATCCATTCCCTCTAAGATATCGTCAACAGGCATTGGTGAATAACAAAAATGCCCTCTCATCCACATCATTCTCAATCTTGAATCATGAGCACCCGTGATCTTTCGGGGATTATTAGAAGAGTTGGGATCCTCTCCAGTTTAATGTTAAAGAGTAGTTAACCACCAAGAAAGTTTCTATAATTAGAAACAAAGAGAGAAGTAGAATAATATCTAAATCTAGAGAGATAGAAAAAAAAAAAAAAAATGAAGCAACACAAGTGTTTAATCTCTTTCTATATCTATCATTCATTTCCGAAGCTCTATATATCTTCCTCATGTCACATACTTTAGCCCATCAATTTATTTTCTCTATATTTATTGAACGAAACTAGCACATAATTGCATCACTTATTGTGATATTATCTAAAAATCCGTGAAAGCAAAATCTTACCTCAATATTCTCTATATAATCACTCCAAACCTCATCTCTTTCAAAATCCTGTGAAGCCAGTAAATCATATTGCGAAAAATTTTTTCTACAAATCTCCAATATATATATACACACACATGTGTGCATGCGTGTGTATATATACATATATATATATATATATGTATATATATATATATATACACACACACACGCACGCACGCGCAATGCGCACATGCATGAAAAAATAAATAAGAAAAAAAAGAAGAATAAAAAATAGGAAAGGAAAGAGAAAGAAGAAAGTAAATAAATGAATAGGAAGAGAAATGAGAGAAACAAAATTAGTAAACAGATAAATGAGGATTAATTTTTAAGCTTTTCTAGTTATAAACCTCATATCCAATCTAACTATAGTCCGAATCTAATCTTACGGAGTCTACATCCAAATCCATATATAACCCAAATCTTGCTCCTTCGTGCAAATAATATCTATCACAAAAATAGCCAAAAATTATCCGTCCGTCCATAATCCAAATATAGCAATTGTATGGTTATATGTGCATCTCCGATGTGCTTGCGGTCAATGGAAGTTGTGGAAGCTGAGGGAGATCACAAGTTGGATGCAATTGGTGGGGAGAATGACTGAAAGAAGGAGCGGTAGAGCAGCAGAGAAATAGCATTATGAATTCTAAAGGGTTGAGATATTTTAGTCTTAAAGATTGTCCAAAGTTATCATATGCTTGTCACGTGATACAATTTCTTGATACCTAATTAATAGAGACGGGAGGATCACACTCCAAGCAATTGAAAGTTAAGGGGTCTAATTAAAAATTTTAAGAAAAAGGGAGCGAAGTGTCGTACGCACAAATTGAGGGGTCGTGGAGTAATTTTGCCTTCTCTTCTACTCCCAACGGCATCGTGCGAATAAAGCGCCAAGACTTCTCCTAGTCCTCGCGTCTGTTCTCTTTCCCCCTTCCGCTGTCCCTCTTTCTTGGCGGTGAAGTCGAATCTCATTTTGGTCTCGATTGGAAGTGGAGAAGGATGGGCGGTGATAAGTGGAGAGAAATCTGATACGTTTTGGTCGGGTGAGTTGTGAAACGGTTAGATTTCTTTCTTCTGATATTTCTGGAATTTTAGTTGGATTTTTGGTTTTTGTTTGATTTTTATGGGATTTGTACTCGAGAGCTTGATTCTTGCTTTGATTTTGTACTGTCTTTTGATAAAAGTCTCCGAACGAGACGATAGATTTGATTTACCAATTCCTCTCTTGATATTTTTTGCTAGTTTGTCTTCTCAAGAAAAGACAAAAAGAATATATGTTTTTGTGGAGTTGGAAGGGAGGCCAATCGATCTGTGGATAGTTTTAAGGTTCTATGAGGAAGAAAGAATGATTTTGCTGGAATATCTCTTGTTTTTTTTGGTACAGGAATATCTCTTATTTAAAACAACTGAAAAAGAAAGGCAAAAGAGCAGATTTTTACGAAGGAAGAAGCTTTCTGTTCCCTTTCCTGATTTAATTGATCTTGGTTGTGGGATTTGACTTTCTGTTTTGAATGATGAGCAACGTCTCCTTTGATGATCTGGTATTCTCTTTGGAATTGCTAAAGAAAATCTCGTTTGGGTGGATTTGAAAGAACTTATGCCTTTTCTTTATGCTGTAACTAAGGGCTTCTTCTTGAATGATTTAGTTCTCAATTTTCAAAGTTTCAGTGATCAAACTCCTTCTCTTTCTTGTCAATCGTGTGCGAAAAGGAAGTAGAAAATATGACCTGATTAGCAAGTTAAACTACCCAATGGTTTTTCAGTGGAGTAGGAGAAAGAGAAGTTGATGCATAGTTTGTAAAGCAACTGGATGGAAAACATCAAGTAGGAAGGTGAAAGAGACAACTGCTGATAGCTGGAATTTGGCATCTTTTCTTTGTCCTATCTTTTCTTGTTTGTATTTTTTGAAGAGTTCCCTGCTCTCTTTCCTTCTCTTGGTGTGTAACTCATAATTGCATTATATGTGATAATATCACATTTGATTCTTTTGAGTTACATTTAGGAACTTCATTACTGGTCCAGTTTTCTGATCGTGTCAAGGTTTTATTCACAATATGAACACGGTATCAGTTTATCTCAGTCATGATGGAAGACTGAAGAATCTTTAAAGCGATCATGTTATCTGGATACCTTGGCTGATACAGTTGGAAATATCAGCTGACCCAGTAAATAGATGACAGTTTAGTGATTTGCATATTTATTTCAATAATTAATGATATAAAATCTCAAAATAACATGGTACAAAAAAAGTATCAATATCTTGGCTTATGTTTCATTATCTAACTTGTCATTATCTCTGGATGCATCAGTTTATGTTGGCCAAGATAGTAAGAGATGATATTTTATATATAGTGTCAATAAGTGCATGATAGCTATATGTGCTGGTTCAGCCATGACAAGGATCATGTCTTGCCCTCTTGCTACAATTTGTTTTATCCTGCTTATCTTCAAAGTTAGGCACTGGAGGAAATTATCTGTTGGGGGTTGGGTGTTTCTTATGCCAAATGATATATTATTGCTTCAAAATCCACTGTTTTCTGACTTAGTGTTCTAGCCAATACCAGCTAGTGAGATCAGTTATTTACGATGAACTAATAAAAAATGAAGACTTAATGAAGATAATTAACACTTGGTATTAGTTTCCATTGCCCAAATCATCTGGTTTCAGCAAAATACCGAAATCTTAGTAATTGTTTCCTGTCTTAGACTTATTCAAGTACATATTTACTGACTTTTTTAGGTCATGCTGAGTAGTTCTTTAATGTGATTCTAGAGTATGAGAACATTAGACCAACTATGTCTTGATGTTGTATTGGCTACCTTTGTTTCTCTTGGGCAGATAATGATGATTACTGGAATGCTGAAAACTGGACCAGATCTTGCCTTCTGACAACCGTGACATTTTGCAAAAACATATTTGGTGATTATGAGTGTACACTGGAATGAGGTAGTATCAATTTAGCTAATGATCTCTTGCTGTACTTTTGCAATGAAATTGAAAAGTTGTTGTTCTATCAGCATGCTTAAGGGTGTGGAAAATTGTAAAGAAGTGCTTATGAAAAGTACATGGCTCCTTGTGTATGTTTTTCCTATCAGTAGGACCTGGGATTCATTGACAATAACCATTTAGAATCCAGCATTGTTTGCAAAACAAGCTTTCATAGACAACAGAAAGGCTTAGAGGTTTGGGTTGATTGATTCCAGAGATAGTCTAAGATTTGCTGACCCCCATGTAAGAGATGCCAGATTGCAGCAAATGCAATTGAGATGGTCTTTTGGTAGTTGCTTGGCAAACCCATAACTTACCTGATTAACACAAAACTAAAAGGAAGACATTGCCTAATGATTTAGATACCTGCTCGATAACTTTGTAATGGACTTTAATTTCTTCAAAAAGATAGGATCCTTGATGAGGTAAACATCATTAAATTATCATGATGTAGATTCAAAGAAGAAATGGTGTCATGAACCTGAAGAATATAACCAGATGACATCAGCAATAACAGTATGCATTTCTTGATATACATTTTAGTCATAGTCATAGCAACAATCTGTTCTTTTATAGAATTTCAATTACTGGAATTAGATTACATAAAATTCAATAAGCTGTAAGTATTAATAATTATTTCAAGAGTTGCTATGTTAGAATTAGAGAATGTTTATCAAGGAGAACAATGTGGAGAACACTAAAAAGAGTGACATTTATAAATAGTAAGTATTAGGAAGTCAAAATAGCAATAAACGAAATAGTGCATTAGTATGTTGCAAATACATCAGCATGAGAAAGGAGTGCCATAATATTTTTTTGTCCTCAAAGAGGCTAGTAGAAATTCATAGGAGAATAAAGTAGTTAATGCATAAAGGGCATAAGGATAGAAAAATAATTGGGTGTGACATTAATTTCTTCCACCTATAACATGATCAATCATTACGGTTGTCATATTGGTCATATTAGTAAACATGATGAATCAACTCTACTGCTCTTGAACCTACAATGTTCATAAATCATGCTTAATAAGTGAACTGAAATCTAAGGGTTCTTTTAAGACCAGAAATTACTTTATGTTATTCAACCTAGGGTGAAGTATTCATAACCAGTCATTAGGACTTGTTGAAGATGTTAATATTGAAACTGCCTTCAACATCAAGTTGCTCAATTCCTTGGGCACAACAAAGCATGAGAGAGAACCATATCTAGATGTTTCATGTTGGGATAGAAACTTTGTTGGCATCAATCCCATTTTATTTGTTCTGCTCTTGACATCAAGTCGAGTTTCAACCCTCTATTGGTCGTCCAGTTCATGATTCCTTGATTTGTAGGCATTAAAGTGCACCATTAGTGTATATGTTATCAGTTACAATAAATTTTTTAGAAAACATCACTACCATTATTTTATTCACTTTTCTTAATTATTTGCGTGGAAATGTTCATATGTTGTAGCATGATGGTATAAATGTTTTCTATATGTTTTGGCCAGAATTCTAGGTTTTTTTACTGTTATGGAAAGAGCAATCCCTTCTATCCAAGTCTTTATCTCTATCTCAACACAGTTTCATCTTTTTTCTTCCATTGTCATCAGAAGAAAGGCAAAACTTTATTTTTATCTTAAACCTTGAATCTAATCAATCTTCTTCTTTTTTTACCATCATTCATTTACATTAAATTTCCAATGGGAATGCTTCTCTTATCTTTCTAACTTCTTGTTTCATCCTTTTTGGCATAAATAAGAAGAGCCTTAGTAATCCACATAAACACATGTTTGCAAACATACATGCTACACCCTATCTTTCGGTTCAGGAAAGAAAAGAATAAATGCTAATGTACATGCATGCATTGTGGATGAATACTTTATTCTGTTTTCTTTTTTTCATTCCCTTTATTTTTAAATTACTGCTTCATGTCCTTCTTCTTGTCAACAAATTTGTATTGAACTTGCACAAGCTAATTTGATCATTTTGAAACCCTTCAATGTCCCTTTCAACCACAGTCTAAAAATGATGGTCCACATTGATGCATCTTCTCTTGTACCTTCAAACTTGGTCACTAACAAAGAAAATAATAAAAGAAGGCAAGGTCATTGGACAAGTTTTTTCAATCCATCAAACAATAATTAGGTAACCAAAGATCAAAAACCCAATGGATTGATCATTACCATTTTCTCTGTGCAAGGTTACATCCAACTTATAGATGTTGAGGATTACAGAACTCATTAGAAGACTATCCAAGAGTCTCATTCTAGGATCCAATTGTCCATCTAAGGATCATGTTACACAACCAAGAGAAAGACAAGCTTGCAATAAACATGTACCTCAATAGGCTCAAAGAATATCTTGGTTGACTTGTCCCTGTTCAATACCCCATTGTTGATGCTGCCAGAGTTCCTCCTCTTCTTGCTTCATGATGATCTGAATAGAAGTGGCATTTGGTGTTATATTTTCCTTCTATCTTGTTGTCTTAAAACTTTGCTTTTAGTATGATGAGGCTCAATTTGCTTGGATCTTTGCAAACATACTATCACTATTCAACAAAGTCCTCATTTCTAATAGAAAAGTTCTAGATTGAAAGGAAGAAGAAAGAGAAGAGTTGATAGGGTTCTGCAATGTAGCTTCTGAAGCTTGATCTGGAAACTCAGTGATTTGGCTCTTCACTATGTTGACTTGAGTTATTTTCTAAGGTTAAAGGTTTGTAATTCTAGATGGCTTGGCTAGCTTTAGGAAAAAAAGAATTTAATTTAGTTTTCTCAAATTTATTATATCTAAATGAGCCAGAGAATCAAGAAAACTCTCTTGAGTCATATTCCTTAATTAAAGTTATGGTTCGCTTATTAATGGCTTATGGTTTGTCAATTCTTGAAACTAGCTTGTTATAAGTCAAATCTTAAGCTTGGTTTTGCCATGAATAATCAATAATTTTGTGCATGCTCTTACTTTATCACATAAAGAAACATGAGAGATAATTTTGAAATACATTAAAGACTATTTGTCTTGGCATCACTTGTTGGACAGATAAAATCAGTGAAATGCAATTAATATCCACCCTAGGTATGCAAATGGAGACTGGGCGTGAAGGTCGGACTTTTACAAGTCTGTTTCGGGTTTTTGCATTTTTCTATGTGAAGGAGCCCTTAATTTCCAGAAATGGAAGTGGTTGCAAGTGTGGATTTGTGTTTAGGTGTGGGAAAAAATTTAGGAAGCAGGTGTAGGCGCACGTTTCTGAAACAGATATGCCACCATTAGTAAAGTTCAGGCTACTAAGAAATAACCTTGTTTCAAAAGAACAGCCAGTGATAGGTATTGTCAAATATTTTGTAAGAATATCTTAGAATCTAAACACCATTTTATTGTAGTAGAATAGCAACGTCACTCATATTCTTTTACACCAAAAGCACCTTAACAACTCCTGTTAAGTCATTATGACAACTGGAACAAGCATGTGAAAATTCACAATCAGTTTGTTCTTGAACAGATTGAGAGGGACGGTTCTAGACATGTTAGATCAATGCAAAAGAGTGGCTAGCCAAGGGATATAAAAATGATCAGCATAATTATCTGAAGGATAAGTTCTCCTCTACCATAGACAATGCACTGAGGAACTAATGAAGCTTTAGCAGACATTTCATTTCGTAGCATATTTCTGCCATAGATGGCATATTTGTAACATGCAAGGGGCATTATCAGTAAGAGGGACAGGGCCTATTGCACCAGCTGGATGAAGATTTTCTCTCCCTTCCTCTGAAAAATGGTTTGCAATGTGCATTATCTGATTGCATTATATCCCTTTGCTGGTTGATTGTTCTGTGCATTTATTGTTACTTTTGGGCTGTGGTTGCTCTGAGAAAGGTATCTTTCATCTTGGACTCCAGCAGTTGCTGAATCTTTCTTCTGTTGCAGACAACTCTTGAGTGCATCCAAAAACTACTCTCTTAACACTTCGAAATCATTGCATCAACTCTGGAGTAGCTTCACATCTATTAGTCTTCTCAGGTTATTGGACTCATCAAAAGAGATATCATGTTAGACCCTTTTGTACAAAGATATGACAACAGAGAAGATATGCAACTTGTTTTAGGTAATGTGAATGTTAGAAAATCTTGTCATCAGTGACCATCACAGTGGAAGGCACATTGGATGCGAGCAAGCAGCAGTTCAACCAGTTGTAATTACTGTACTGTTTCTGATGCAAGATACAGAAAAGATATTTTAAAAGAACAGGGGTCCTTGCCAGTTGAAAATACAAAATCTAAAGAGGCCAATATGTTAAGCATAGGTATGAAACGAGGAAAGACCTCTGTAAACAAGAATGTGTATAAAGCTGAACTTAATGAATTATATCTGACTTCAGATGTTCACCAATCAACCGAATCCATGGGAGCTGAAAATGGACGATGTAAGATTATGAACAATACTGTAGTGCAGAAAAAAATGAAGTTATTTGATGCTAAAGCAGCAGCATCAGATACATTATCTGTTCATAAGTTGTCAGAGTCTTCTGCAGAGCAGGGGAAGTTTGATATATTCCATATCATGAATTCAGGAAATGTTAGCTCAGAGTTGAACCACTTTCCCATGTTTGACATCAACCGCAAAAAAGAGAGCATCTTAAATCCAAAAAAAAGGACTGGAAATGGTGCTGTGACTAGTAGATTCTCTGAACCTCAAAAACTATCGAATGAAACTAAATTGGTTCCCCATATAATAGAATTTGCATCAGAAGAGCAGCAGCTTGATGCAAAAAGGATGACTGGGAAAAAACAAGAGATTGAATCTTCTAGATCTGTTAAAGGCTTTTTGAATTGCCAAGATGATCTTACAGGATCAATCTCCCACTCAGCAATTGATGGAGTAGAATTCTTTGGATCAGATATGAGGCCTTCTAGCTGCATCAGAGGAGAAAGTGATCGTTTGATCTCAGAGCATGTGATTAAGGAACATTCTTTAAATGCAACTCTCACTAGTTTGGAACATGCGGTTTGTGATTGCTCCAACCATGCTGCATTCATGATCTCAGAAATCAAAGGTGATGGCAAAATTATTTCTAGTAATTTTAAGAGTTCATGGCCAATGGTGAACGGTGGGTCTATGCAAATACCAAGAGACTCTTGCTCAGGCGATTTTCCCTTTCCATTACTAGCTAGAGAACATAATGAAGAGCTACTTAATGTTTCTGGTAGTGGATTATTAGCTAGTCACAAAAGTTTCCCAGTGTTAAACAGACTAGATGATGTTGGATGTCTTCATCATTCAGCCAAGTATTTATTAATCACAAAGAAGATAGCTATGAACTTGTCTCATGGAGAGCAAATGGTTGAGAAGTCCAAGAAAACTGCTAAAGTAAAAGGATCTGCCTTCTCTGAAAAGCTGACATCGGTGACCATTCCAGAGTACAATGGCAAGCAATCTAAAGATTTGCAGCCACTAGAAAACTCAAATAGCAGTGGAGATAGGGAACATGGCATTGGCACCGATACTTATCTTTTGGAAACACAGAACGAATCACCATTGGAGACTGATACAATGCATATTGGTGTTCTTCAGGCACCAATCTCTCCAGCAGGTACATAATTAATGTTAATTTCATGCATGATTTACCTATAGTGAATATAGATAAACATACTTCCACATTCTCTTTCTTGGAAGTATTTGCAAACCTAACTGCAAATTTTGGGTGGGAGTTGGGAAATGTTATAGCACTGCAGTAGTGTAGATCTTGCTGTTAGGAGAATTTATATATAGATAACCTATATCTTTTGCCTGATTGTTCTTTTGTCTTCATGTTTTGCAGGTGAAACTTCTTCCAGAGTGCAAGAGGTATAGGCAATCAACATGTCCTCACGCATTAGCTTAAGTAATATGCAGATTAGATTTTTTTTGTTTGCTGAATAGCCATAGACAAGATTATTCAGGCTCCTGAACTTTGGAATCGTACAATTGCATCTTCTTGAGCTTGTCTGAATTGTGTTACAAAAAAAACCTATGGATTGTCTTACTTAAGTTGCTTATAGAACCAGACTCTAGATCATTGGTCTAACAACATATAAATGTCTACAACATAAAGCAAAATGCATATCTTTGTTGGTCTTTCAGCTTTGCATCAATTGGACTCAAAAATGAACAAGACAGTAGATCTATCGAGCAAATATGTATGGTAGCCTATAAATTGAACATCCAGGTACTGGATCATCATCCACACATACTAAAACATGTGTTAACCAAAATTTAGTGGATTTGAAGGCTTCGAAGCTATAGATTAAATTAAATATCATATCATAATTTTGGTTTTTACACATTGATATGTTGTAGATCATTCTAAAAGTATAGATTATCAATTCTGATGACCCACAATGGATTTGCAGTTTTTGGATTCTGCTCGGTTCCTAGTAGGACTCTTCTCTCTCTCATGTATCCATCCATCATCTTAATCTATCTATCTTTCTATACATATTCCATGTGCATGCACCATCCATATGTGCATGCATACGTACTTGGATATGTTGTGTAGGTATCTATGCCTATATGTTGTATAATATTATATGACCAGTTTTTAATCATGTTACTGACTAAATACAAGGAAGGTGCCATGCCAAGTTAATATGCATATGCCAACAACTACATGTCTTATATTATTTGACATGTCATGTTAATCCAAAGGAACTTTAATCGTTAATCCAAGGAAAACACATCTCTAGCTTGTCAACTGCACTTCTTGGCTGCACCACAATATGACCCACAACTTTGGCATGCGGTTGCTCATGCACCCAGTGTTATTAGAGGTCTGAAGTAATAAAATTGACCAGTTTCTGTTGTCCTATTTAAAAAAACAGATATAGATCTAATAAATGGCAAGTTAAGGATGGCATCTCAAAAGCTGATGTTGTAATATGGAAGAGAAGAAAGAGATTGTTTTGGATGGTAAAGGGTTAAAGTAGATGGTATCTCCCTGGACATTTGATGCCACTGCTTATATCCCTGAACTAAGAGATTCAATTCTTAACAATTTAGCTGGGCTATAGTAAGTATGGCAATTTGTTGTGGTCATCATTTTTTACGACCTTTAGATAACCTTTCCATATTGTGCTACATCTTTTGTTTGCATCATAGAGCTTTGGTTGTGTAGCGACCATGTTTCTGATATCATTTAGTTCGTAGATGCATATAGCATATATCAAATTGAGGGAGAGTAGATAAATAGGAAAAAAGAGGAAGGTGATCTCATGGATGAGATTGTTATCTAAGATTTGTTATTTTCTGTTCTTCCAGCCTCTGCAGGTGTGCTGTGTAGATTTAGATTTTATTCGCTGCTTATTTATCGAGATTAGTGTTACTAATAACTATTATAATTCCAGTTCCTGTGTCATCTCAAACTAAAACATAGCCACCTCATTCCTAGTGTGCTGATGCTCTTATTTATGAGATTCATCATGCCCTGTATATATTTGCATCTTTAACAGTGTCAGATCTTCTAACATGCAGCTTTGTGCAAAAAGGTTGCAGCTGTCTTGATGTTTACATGCATATCATGATTAACCAACATATAATTTATGATGATTATCAGATTATTTTTACTAAAGTATAGATCTGTGCCCTAACCTGTCAAAATGTCAGTCAATGGCAGCTTCACCAATTAAACAAGCTGTAAGCAAGGAGGCGGAAATTGAGGTTCCTACCATGGACATAGAGCATCCCACTTCTTCAGACAGAGCAACCTTTATGAGTAACAGGGAAATGAGCACATCTAGAACAGAGTGCATGGACACAGTTCACATTCTTTCTCATGTTGAGAAGCCAAATAATTCCAATTCCAGCACTCTAATGGAAATCCCAGTACATGCAGAGGCAAGCAGCACATGGGTTAAACGTCTCAGACATAACCCTTCAAATTTTCTTGCTGTTGGCATCGAGAGATTCAAAACTGGGGATGGTCAGTTCTGTAGAGAAGGCAGTAATTTGTTCAGTAGGGTACTTAACTATAGCAAATCCAACTCTGTTTTAATGAAATGTCTTCAGGATCAGCAGAGGTTTGATAAGATTATGCTGTCACCAGATAACGGTGTGAATTCCTATGGGCTACCAGTGAAAGAAATACATTCCTGGATCCAAAGATGGTGTCATAATAGTCCTCAAGCAGGACCCGTTCAAGCGAAACTAGCAACATCAGTGCTATGTAAGCCAGAAAATATGAAAGTTATATACGATGACAAGCAATTTCCAAGCATTGCAGCTATGGCATTGATGGGGAAAGCAATAAAAAATTTTCAGCCATGTGTATTTCAGAGAAGGGGATCTTTTGTGGTCTGGAAAAGCCAGGATTCTGAAGACAACAAGGCTTTTTCGTCAAGTAATGAGTGATTAACCTCAACCTGTGCTTCCTGACTACTTCAGCCTAGAAGGTGCGGAAGGCGATGGTAATGTCGGTAAACCCTGTGTGCATACTGTTTCGCTCAATGAAAGAGGCTAAAGTTAAGTGCAATTGGGAGGTTTGGAAGATTCAGCATTGCGCTGGTATGTTTCTTACCTATTTCATTGAATTTATACAGATTATTACCAGGGATATTGTCACCTAAACTACCTTGTCCACAACATATTTTAAATATATAAACAAATCATGTTTGAAGATATAAAAATATATAATTTAGTTAAATTAAATTTAATCCTACGATCTCAATATCTCAATTTCTCTCTTGTTGAGTCAAACACTGGATATGTGTCCAGATCTGATTTTGGTATCCTCATCCATGCAACATTGATAAAACATCATCGTGTCCTGGGCTTTTAGTCTTTAGTCTTTTGTTGCTTATCCTCAGGGAACCTGAATTCCAAACTTTATTTTTTTACATAAGCATATTTTTTTTGTAATCCTTGTTTTCATAGGTCACTGGCTTCCTTAGATTTTCTAGGATTTAGAAGTGCTCTCTACACTTTGATTCGGTGTTATATATTCATATTGCCTAGAGCTTTTGTATTTTATATAGTCTGCAAGATGCTACTCGAACTTAATGAACCATGCAGCAACTCACTAAAGATGATAATATTCATTGATAAATAATAACATCAAAATCCTATTGATTTAGGTTCAAAATTTTCAAATCTTTGCAATTTAGGCATTTTTGTGATTCACTCTTGCCAACCCGCCCCCAAGCCTTCCTCTCCAGACAAAAGAAAAACAAAAAATATCTAGTCTTGGCTCAATAAATTGAAGCCTTTGAAGTTCTCTGATGTCTTTCTTAGATGCTTTGCTGATTGGGCTCTATGTTGTCTTGGTAACTATTTTATCTGACTGTTTGATGGGTGAGCTGAATTAGATCCTAAGAAATTTTTGGAAGTTACATAAAAGGTTTGTGAAGCTTCTGGGGCTGTTACCCAAGTGCTGGTTATTAATTTGCAGAATGACTGTGAATAAGCTGTGTGTTTTGGTCATGGTTCCAGTGGAACTTGGACTAGGGATGCAGATGCCTGGTAAATTTCTCTGTTCTGACCGTACTTATAATCCAGTTGCTCTTAGTCTATCATTCTCTTTGAAACTAAGGACACATCTCCATCTATCTAATTTTACAAGTCATTCAACTGGGTTCTGATGGACCATTGGAGTTGAATCTCTGTGCTCCTGATCAAATGTTTTTTTGCTTTTTGCCCTCCAAGTCACTTGCAGGTTCTGAAAACCCAGTTTCAAATATAATTGCATGTGAATCTTGAGATATGATGCCCATATGTCACTAGTTCACCTATATAATTTGAATGATGATGCCTTGTTCTGAATGCTTTCATTCCTCTCACCTAGAGATGACATGTTTTATGCTTGACTTACAGAGCAAATATTTCGCATGGAATACACAACTATGCTCGAGTTTCTAAGCTTCCCACAGGTATAGGAAATCATGCTATCAGCTTTTCTTTGTTAACTGTGTCTGTGAGATGAAGCACTGTCATTGAAATGTGAAACCTGACATGGTTTGCTGACGTTCAGAAACAAAAGTATCTAATGCAGTGAAATGTTATATATGGTTATTCTCCATCATTTTCTTTTGTATTATGTTTGCCATGTTTCTTATACAGATTCATGTTCATAGGATGTAACTATAGTTTTAAGCCGGCTCTCAATATACTGCAATCCTCCTCCTTTATCTACTATAAGTCCTTACCTTTTTGTACTAGTTATGGATGAGCTTATTAAACATATTTAGGATGATATTGCTTAGTGTCTGTAATTTACGAATGATATAGTCTTAGCAGATGAGATGAGGTTGGAGTTAACTGTAAGTTAGAATCATAGAAGAGTGTATTAAGATATGAGGTTTTCAGGTTAAGTAGGACCAAGATGGAATATATAGAAGAAAGACTTAGAAAAATTAAAAATAAAGATGAAGTGAAAAATTGAGGATCATGAAGTGATTATTTTCGATATTTGAGATCAATTATTCATGAGAGGAGATTGAAGAGGATCTTATTTATGTGATTGAAGTCGAGATGTTATGTGTTCATAGGATATCCACCAAGTTGAAGGAAAAAATTTATAAGAAAGCCATACCCAACTATGTTTTATTGTACAAAATATCGGGTAGTTAAAAAAACAATATGTGTACAAGATATGTGTGGCCAAAATGAGAATGTTGAAATGGATGTGTGATCCTATAAGAAAATATAAAATAAGAAATGGAGTCATTTACAAAATGGTAGAGGTAACACCAATTAAGGAAAAATGAGAGAATGATGATTTAGATGCTTTGAACATGTGCATAATTTTATATATGTAGAAGGACAGAGGGTTGGAGGTAAATTGAAAATTATATGGGAAGTAGTAGTAAGGTAGGATTTGATATCATTGTATTTTCCAAAAAATGTAGTTCTAAGCAAAGAATGGAGGAAAAGAATTCATGTAGCCGATCATAACTAGTTTGGGATGAGGGTTTAGTTGAGATGAGTTGAGTTGTATTATTGTTCGATGGTTTATGCTTGTGTTGTGATTCCCTTCTGGTGCTGGTAGCTTTCGACATGTGCAGTGCATGTGATCTATCTAAGCAGAAATAGTACTTGATTAACAGGATGAAGTGTGTGATTCATGGATTCCATGTATTGTATAAAGCGCCCATTAGATCATAATATATGTGGCAATGGAGCTTAATTTTGGGCACCGGGCATGCATCCAGGCATTATTCTCCTGGGAGAAGTATCAGTATCTTTGAGGAAGCTAAACAACCCCTTGTTGTTCAAGCCACGGCCAAGGGAGTAGCGCATCAGTGGCATAGTGGCAAGTTGGACGGTGCTAATTATCTACTTTTTTAAAAAAAAAAAAAAAAAGGGCATGGCCATGACTACAGAGAGAACAATATCAGTTGTTGTTGTCTGATGCTTTCTCAAAAAAAATTTGCAAACAAGAGGCAAATGATGTGCCACACTGATTCGTGAGCGGAAAAGGTTTCTGGTTGCAATTGCAGCAACTTACACTTTCTCAAAGCTGAGAGACTGAGACTAAAGATCTTAATGTTTTTATGTCATCATTCCGTCAACATGGCAACCAACTTGAAGATTCTATCCCCATAATTTCTTATATCCATGCATAGCGGAGAGAACTCTGAGATGATGTCTCTGAGTGTGATGACACCCTCATGCTCTCCTGGTTGATTGGCTGAGAGTGCAATGGCTCACAGATGCTCCGTGGCTTGTTCGGGGAAGGAACTCATTTCTTGGCTAGAGCGCCCCAACAGAAGCATGCTTTTTTTTCCTTTTTTTTGGTTGAAACCGGCCGTATTAAGAGGCCCTAATATAAATATGACTATAAGCATCATACAAAATCAAATCGTGGAAACGACGTGGGATTTCAGCAACAGACCCCCAAATCATGCTAGTTGGTTTCCTGGTTGCTACATACAGCATTGGATTTTTGCATCAAAAAGAATTCGAGTCTTTCTACCCAAGAAAAAAAGAATTCGAGTTTCCCATCAGCTTTCATATTCACGGAAGTAGTACATATTAATAACTGACGAGGGCAATTTTGTTCATTAACAATAGGCTAATAAGAGCAACTTTGTTTGTTGATGATTTATGTCTTAGTTTATAACAAAGTAGTAAGACTCAATGATCATTCACAGATTCAATGTTGAGCCACGATATATATTGAAATATGCGACCTTATGTGCAGCTATTGTTCATAATTAAAGGCGATGGGCAAACCTCGTCTCAGCGCTTGCACCGGGAAGCGGTTCTCAGTTCACACTCAGATAAAGGTCAGTTTTCTGTGGATTGTTGTTTGTAACTCGTAGAAACAATTTCTCAAGTTAAGTTATTATCACGGAACATGAAATGCTCATCAATTAATCCAAAAGAAAAAAAAGCTCACACATCATTTGCTCAAGTCACTGTTGCTATTTGAATGAATTAGGCAAGTTTCACATTGAGACAAGTTCATGAGTATATTATTAAAGGACCATTTTTGGAGGTGAAATTATTGGTTGAATTAGATCCATCAGGTCAGTAATGGATCAATCCAACCACAAAGAGATATGCTTGTATTGCTCCATGCTCCTAAGCTGATAAACCAATTCAATCATAAATGGACATGCTTGTATTGCTCCACTCTTTTATCTTCAATAAATTATTAATTAGAGTTGCTCTATCACGTTTACGTTGGATCATCTAATAAAAAAATTATCATATCATTTAAAAAAAATATTTTTTTAATTAAAACAAGCAAAAGTTGTCATAGTTAAAATGAACTTTTTTTTCTATCCCAAGTTTTCAGCATAATAATGGATTTTTTTTCAATAATAGAGTATATGATAATTTTTTATTGGATGGTTTTAAATATATATGGTAGGATGGTTTTCATAAATATTTTTGCATTCTCTTTTGTTTCTTTGATGGGGCTAGTCCATCACTGAGCTGGTGGATTTGATTAAGCCTATCATTTCAATCTTGAAAAATTTTTTATGCACAGCAAATGGTACATGTACATCATCTGCGATAATTGATTTCTATATGGAGTCGATGAAAAAAAAAAATTATATAGGCCGAATGCATCGCATTTCGTTTTGTGCGCGAATCAATCATCATAGGCTGTACGGCAGTTCTGTACTGCCTGCAGTGCACGAAGAATTTCTCTTTCAACCCTTGAAGTGCTGGGCCAGCTCTCCTACTCAGCGACTTGGTCCATGACCGTGGCCCATTCAAGCCCGGACAAAACTTGGAGCAGGATCTCTCAATCTCTTATCTCTTGGATGCGCTGGCTCGAGAATCCAGTCGAGGGTCATGGAGCTGGGTCTGGCCCTACGCTTCTCTGCGGCGCCTCCCTCCTCCGCGAGGGAGAGAGGAACTGTCCTCCGTCCTTCTCTGCCTCCTTCCTCCTCTTCGTCTCGCTTCCTCTTCCGCGAGGTCTCCTTCTCTCTCTCTTTCCGAATCCCATTTCGATCTTCCGTCTCGCTGGCCAGAGCAAGCGCCGTCTCCCTGGAGAGCAGGCATAGAAGTAGCCGCTCCACTGGAAGCGATACAATGGATGAAAAGGACGAGGAAGAGGAGATGGAGGAGGAGGAGGGAGAGTCGTCTTCTTCTGTTTCGATTCTATCTCTAAGCGAGAAGCCTGATAGGAATCTTGCGCTGCTCGACGAGTATGAGCTGGAAGAGCTCGAGAAGGATTCAGTTAACCCGAACCATCGAAGCGGTCAATTATTCGCCTTTTTCCTGTTCTTGGTTTCTCTTTTGGACTTCATTATTGGTTTTTGACTTTCATTAGGGTTTTATTTCTAGTTTCTATGATGAAGTCGACGCCTCTAAGGACTTTTAAAGGTGAAAAATGGTTTTTTAAAAATATATTTTAAACATTGGGTATGTGAATCTCTTTTTCTCTGGGTTGTTGCAAGAGGATTGATGTGAAAGAAATCACTCCTTGATAGAGAAAGAAAAGGGGAGCTTTTTGTGAAAAATTTAAAAAGAACTGGAAAAATGGCAGTTCTTTAGGGCCGGTTATTTTAAAAAGGGGAGGTTTTTCTTGGAATGCCATTATTGGAGGATAGTTTTTTGCTAGCAACTGATGGAGTTAGTTAGAAAGAAGATAATTTGCACAAGATCTTTATTGAGTTATAGAAAGAAAATGACTGAATATCATGAGAAGTCAGTTGGTGCCTGGTGGGTACTAAGAAATCCATTGTAAGAAGGTGCAATAAGCATTGCCAGTGATCATACAGCAGAAGTGAATTTCTAGTTGTAGTGGCTTCAAGGATTGACACTAATCCTGCTGCTGCACCTTTTTATTCTTATCATGGATAAACTCACAACTTTGTTTGAGAGGTAACATACTGCATGTTACCTGTGGTATGGGATTTGATGAAATGATGATGCGTTAGAATGGTAACTTGTAAAAAAAGAGGAAGCTTCAGAGAATAAGGGCGTAAAAATCAATGTAGTTTGAAAGAAGACATGGAATGGGATTTTTGTAGTGATGTAAACAAAAATGAGGTTGAAATCAAAATTGCATGACCAAGCGGGATGCAATGTTCAGCAGTTTTATTTTTTTGGATCAATCTTACAAAAGAATGGACAAATGGATAAAGATGTCTATTTTACATCCATGTATCACAGCTGACTAGTGAAGAATGATTAACAGTGGCATACTCAAATAGGCAATATTCTCATGCATTCAGGTGCACATGCATGCATGTGTACCATTTTTGTATAATTGCTAGAGAAGGGAATGCAGATTTTTGTCTTCTACTTGGTGTCCGCAATAGATCTAAGAAGGTTTCTTAGGTTAAAATTTAGATGTTGGTGTTACTTTATGAAATTGTTGTTTGTGACAAGGTAGTCAAAAGCGAAAGACGCCCTTAAGGCACTTGGGGGGGTCTAGCGCCTTGAGGCGAGAGGCGCTAGAAAAGCACTAGCCCGAGTGAAGCAAGGCGCTAAAATTGGAAAAAAAAATAGAAAATATGATATATAAATAAATAACAACTAGAAATAATTATTATAACATGAATTATCACATAATCAACAATTTAAACATAAAACATATATAAATCAGTGAAATGTTCAACTAGTTTAAGATAAAGTACATGATAACAAGCCATAGGTAGCTCTAAATTCATGAATGAAATAGAAAATATAACAAGCCCTAAAGTTCATCAATGGGTCTCATAAATAAAATAGAAAATATAAACAGTCCTAAAGTGAAATCATATAATTGAAACAAAAAAGATAAACCGCCCTAAAGTCTAAAGTTCATCAATGGAATCATCAGATTCAATTTCACTTGCATAGTTGTCATCACTTTCATCTTTTCTTCATTAGAATTATATCCTTCAACATCTTCTTCTGTCTCATCTGAATCAGCTTCTATCTCTTCAAGACTAACTTTGCCATATTAATTGATCACTTTATCTTCTATTGGTAATAGAGCTGAGAAGTTAAATGGGTGATCTTTTAGGTTTTTTACATTTTTCAGCCATTAAAAGAAAATAATCGTAGAGTTCATTGAGGTGCCAAAGGCAAATGCCTCGTCTTATTGAGAAAGGCCCTAAAAGGCACCAAAGGCATGTACCTGAGTGAAGGGGCATCGTCCGAAACATCAAGGGATCATGACTCTTTTTGGCGCCTCGTCTGAGTGCCTGAGGCGCGCCTTTTGGCACCTTTGACATCACTGGTTTGTGAGCAGTGGGACTTCTGAAAGAAGTGCGTTGTTTAGGACTTGTTTTGTCCTCGGCTACTAAGCATCTTACTTCCATTTTCCTATTTCCTTTCACTTTTGCTACCAAGTTTTCTGTTAGCAACATAAGCTTAGAAGGAAACTCACCAATAGAAAATGATCAACATATTGCGATAATGAATTCCTGTATCTTGTTACTATGTTGTCCTATGATTCTTTTAATAAACTTTGCTTGATTCTAAGGTTACATGTTTTATGTATGCTGAATGCAGGATATGTAGCTGTGTTAGGCAAGCCAAATGTTGGAAAGAGCACTCTTGCAAACCAAATGATAGGTCAAAAACTCTCAATTGTTACAGAGAAACCTCAAACTACACGTCATCGTATTCTTGGTATATGTTCTGGCCCTGAATATCAGGTATTATGCTTTCATTAAATGAACATGATTAGTTGAGATTACTTTCTTAATGATCTTAAAGACTATGGTAATGAAGCATCTGAGCAAATTTTGTGGTTTGTTAATCTGAGTTATGGGTTAGTTTGCAGATGATACTCTATGATACACCTGGTGTTATTGAAAAGAAAATGCACAAATTAGACTCTATGATGATGCAAAATGTCCGAAGTGCTGCCATTAATGCTGACTGTGTGCTTATGGTTGTCGATGCTTGTAAGGTTCCTCAGAAGGTATATACTTTGAAGAAAAGTTTTTCATTTTGAAATCCTCATGCACCGTTTTGAGCTTTACTCTTCAAGATCTAGATTGATGACGTGCTGGAGGAAGGTGTTGGATCTCTCAAAGATAAGCTTCCTATTCTGTTGGTATTGAATAAGAAGGATCTGATTAAGCCTGGGGAGATTGCAAAGAAACTTCAGGTAGCACTTAAAAAGCATTTTCCATTGGTTGATGTTGGCAATGTGTGTGACTATACATTGAAAGTTCAAAAATTTTAATGGTGTTTTCAATTTCTTAGTTTTTACTATTCATGTTTTTCATTTATTGATTCAGTTTTTTTATTTATTTTTAGATACAAGTCATTCATGTAACTGTAGGGACTGAGAATATCACATTTTGCAGTGGTATGAGAAATTCACCGATGTTGATGAAGTCATACCTATAAGTGCCAAATATGGTCAAGGAGTGGATGATGTCAAGGATTGGATACTGTCAAAACTTCCTTTTGGTCCTGCTTATTATCCCAAGGTATGTATGCTGGCACTTAGAAGTTAATGAAAACCGATGTTTGTGAAAAGGCAAAAAAAATGTGGCAGTTTATGTTCTAGATAATGATATGCCTGTTTTTGTGTGTATTACAGATTTTTTTGGAAATAGATTTAGTGTGATGTGATTTTTGGTTTAGAAGTCGAGGAATTGAATCCTTGATGTATGATCAAAGATGCATAGCACTGAGACTAGTATGACAGTACCTTGTCCGAAGAAGCAAGTGCTATTTCCCAAGTCCAATGACTAATTTGTTGCTGTATTTTTAAGTTTACTGTTCTAAGTGCTGATTTCAAAGTACTTAGTATTAGGAGTAATCAGTGTCTATGATGGCAGCAGTACCACTAATTTTTCTTATCTTAATGTAGTATAACTATAGGAATTAGGTTATAGGCCTATTTAGTGCTGCCACAAGTCCTAAAGACCAAGGTTGGTGTCCAAATAAGAAAAAAAGGTAAAAGCAAGAAACAACATGCAACAAAAAACTCTACTAAGAACATATGTGGAACATGTCAAAAGGAAAAATTCAAGGAACTGTGCTACAATACACTATCATTAATTGGAGAAACTGGTTTGAAGTGCCTGGTTTAGACCAATTTGCATTGGTCTAGTCTGGAGCCGAATTAAATTTTTGCATTCAATTGACTGAATCAAGGATGATTTAGACCTCTTCGTGTAGGCTGAGTTTTTAAGTTGAAGCAAATTCCATGAAAACTTGGTTCCAAAAGAATCAACTGGTAAATTGGCTTGAACCAGTTGACTCAAGCATGAATTTTAGTGAATCTCCAATTGTTCATTGTTTGGAGGTTGGCACATCTTTTCTGTATCTTATACTTCTCCATCTTAGATATAGACTTATGTCTTTTCTGTATCTTATATAATAATAATAATAATAATAATAATAATAATAATAATAATAATAATAATTGACTTATATCTTCAAGTGTTCGTTGTTGAAAGGGAGGGGGACCTAATAAATTGATGTTTCGCCAAAACATTTAATACATACTGATTCAAAACAAATGTTGAATGTACTGGTTCTGTTTTGTTTTATTTGTGGTCCTTGTCTACTTCAAATTGAGATTCTGCATAAACAAGCAACAGGAAGAAATCAGAAGGAAAAAAAAAAAGAATGTAGACTATCAGTGTTTTAAGAAACTCCCTGTACCTAAGTTGATTAATTTAGTCAGAGGCCCTTTGCCCTTGAGTGAAAACGGATATGTTGTGAATACATACCTTAATCTGCTGCTTTATGATGCAATGCAAGTGAGTATCACGTTCGATGGCCATTAACCGCAAAAGAAGTCCAGCTACATGCAAAACTTGTGTCCTTAATTTGCAATTTTTGGGCCTAAAATGATGATTTTCCTACTCATGGCATAATAATCTTTGAGATATACTAATAGCCTAATAATAACACACAGGCTTGGCAAATTTCATATGTGCACTCATATTCTGATTTATGGGTAACTTTAAAGTGGGGATGAGTTTTATTGATTTATGACAATGGATTTTTCTTTTTGTCAAAAAATCTTTCTTGGTATTGTGGTCTAAATGTTATCTTTGAAGCTGCACGTTTAGGAGTATTGCCATATCTGCTTTCTGTGGTTTCAGGACATCACCAGTGAACACCCCGAGAGATTCTTTGTGGCAGAAATTGTAAGGGAGAAAATATTTATGCAATATAGGAATGAAGTTCCATATGCCTGCCAGGTATTTATCCCACATTTTCTTCGTTCATCGGCTCAGCAGGCAAAGTTATTTTTCTTCCTGTGTAATAAAGCCAACAGCTTAACAGGAATTTGCATGTTACAGGTCAATGTTGTGAAATATATGAGCAGGCCAACATCAAAGGATTTTATTCAAGTTGAAATTATCGTTGAGAAGAACTCACAGAAGATTATTCTCATTGGCAAGGTATTCTAATAAATCTTGAAGATGAGATTTTTGAATATTTTTCTTCTTCTTGCAGATTCTTAAAGTATTGTACTTGCTGGCTTTTCCATGTATACTGAAGGAAATTTATTTCAAAATGGCTCCAAATGTAGGGGTGGCAATGGGTCAGGTTGGTCGGGTTAAGGACAACAACATACAAAACCTTGATCCATAGTTGACCTGACCTAACATCAGGTCAAAACCTCTCGACCCATACCCACCTACAGGTCATTTCAGGTCACCCATTTGATCCCAATCTAATCTACTTTGCAGGATTCTGTCCCTGGTAAACACAAGCATATCAGATTCTATATTTACAATTCTCATTGGCTAATTTCCAAAACAATTTAAACAACTAGTATCAAGAAAAAAGACCACTCGCTTAAAAAACTCATATCCAAGATCATCACTCCATCCAACCTGAACTTTTTTGACTCAAATAGAGCTCGACCCTCATGGCCCAAGTTGGATCAAAGCTGTAATCCATACTGGACCTATTTAATGTTCGGGTCAGATTTTCTGACCCATACTTGACCCTAACTAAAAATCCTTTGACCCCGCCCGACCCAAATATGTTCGAGTTAGGTCGGTTTTTTGGGTTGGGTCAATCTTTGCCACCCCTATCCATATGAGGCGATATGATTTATAAAACAGTATAAACACCAGCTACTGTCATGTTGCCAGTTTCTAGAGTTTGTGGTACTTATGATGTCTTGTTTCATCTAGATCTTATTGCAAAATAAAGATGATGATATTCTTATCCCCTCTGTATGGGTTGAGCATTGTTATCCCAATCTTGTCATCCAGTAGGTATCCTTGTTCATTTTATCTTCTTTTTGTGCTCTTACCATATTTTATGAGATGGATCTAAATTTGATCTTTCTAGTTTACTATAAGCATACCTATCATATGCATTTTTTTCTGTGTTAATCTTGTGCTCATGTGCCTCAGCGGTATCCAACAGTCTGATCTGTACAGGAGAAACATAATATGTCTAGTCTTGTGCAAACCTCCTTGAAGTTCTAATGATATTTGGTGATCAGATCAAACTTAAATAGCACCCATATTTATTATCTACCCTCAAACTCAAATGGCACTCTTAGTTATTATCGACCCTCCTCCTATCTTATTTGAACTATTATTTCTGCCCTATATGCTTTTGTACAATGGAATTCATCTAAATAAATTTCTTGGCCACATCTTGTTGACAACCTTATATCCACATATATTACTTTTAGAGCTGTAGTTCACATGTTCTATTCATCTTAACCTGTTTTCGAACTTTGACTATAATGGTACTCTAGTTGAGAACGCTGCAACTCTCCTCAGTATGCAACTAGCGTGCCCTGTAAGACCTAAAAGCATCTAGCAAGGTAAGAAAATAGTGGGGAAGCACCAAGAGATTGACAATTAAAGAGCCAGAAAACAAGAAAGTATTTAGTTGTGTTCTGTTGGAGAAAATCATATGTTCGATGTTGAAAGTGAGGATGTTTCCATGTTAGTGAGAAGGTGCAGTACTTTGGTGGGCCCTTTGATTGAGAGAGAATTTTTTTTCTTCCCATATGGTAATTAGTATGTTGCAAAAGGCTTTTATGGTTAAGGTGCTTCATGAGGGTGGTTGTTCTTATCATCTTTATCTTCTTAAGGACGGCCAGTTTTATGCATTTTAGAAAATGAATTATTTTCATCAGATCCTCTGCTTTTTTGATGTTTCCTTGGTCAAGTCTCTTTATTGTCCATATTGGTTTCTGTGATTTGGATAACTTCTTATTTACTATTTGGTGTGGTTCTTGTCAGCTTCAAGCAAAGTCTGTTCATCAATTCATGGCTTCCAAGAATGTATAAACTTTTATTGAGAGTGCAATGCTTATGTTGCCTTCATTCTCCCAGATTTCTGTATGTTCAGAGATCAACAACCATTCACCTGCTTCTTCATTGTGAGATGGTTGGAGGCTACCATGATCTTACTTCTAACTTTATGGGACTTGTCTTTTTGCTCTGACACAACAGAGTGGGTGGATTTATAGGACACAATTGGTGAATTATAGTAGACATGATGAAGAAGTGGCTGAAGTTGATCCCTTGTTTAAAAGCTTGGTACTGGTGGTTTTTGGGCAGGAGTCTAGACCCTGAAAGCAGGGTTGGTAAATCTTGCTTTTTAATCATTTATGTATCAAGCTTGTGTGCCTTCTCCTTTTCCTTATTCCACTTGAACAGAGAGCCATAAAAATCAATGGTTTGTTTGATCCCCATCTTTTCTCGCCCACCCTTGACTTTATGATCTGTGGATTAAAACAGATTGGTTTGGTTCAAACTATACTGATTTTTGAATTAATTTATAAAGAGTTGAAGAAATTTTGAAAGATGGAAGGGTAGATTAAGTTTAAAAGTCATCCATTTTGAAAGTTATTTTTTTTAATATTATCAGTACTACCGGACCTTTGCTTGCCCCCTCCACACCCCCCCCCCACCCAAATATGTTTCATGTTTCATTAAATTAAGATTCTTTATTAATCATGTTACTCATAAAATTAAAGTTGATGACCAAATATTTTTGTACAACTACAGGAAGGAAAGGCTTTAAAGGTATTGGCAACAGCTGCAAGGCTTGATATTGAAGATTTCCTGCAGAAGAAAGTCTATCTTGAGGTCCTGGACTGTGTCGTGTGTTTCAGTCCTAGGATTCCTTGTGGTATTCTATGAAAAATTTCTTGATTGAATTCTTATCTTTGTTGTTATGGTTTGAACAGGTAGAAGTGAAGGTGAAAGAAAATTGGCGGCAGGATGAAGGCCTGTTGAAATACTATGGCTATGGTGGTCAAATTCAAGTTTTGTAAATTGGTTTGCTTCCCACATGTAATTAATCTGTTTGTAACCTGTTATTCTCACACACAAGCCAATGAAATTAGTGCTATTACAAAACCTCACCTCCAAGTATAAGAGGTTCCTCTTTTTAAAGGACAATCCCTTTCTGCACTCAGTCGATCAGTTTCTTTTGCATCCTGTCCACGGAGGCATGGACATGGGGGTATTTGTCCATGCATGATTTGGTCTGATTTAAATATCAAAGCCTGCCTATCTCTAATCAGGAACTGAATGCTGCTTGTAGCTGCTGAAGTACAAATTCTGATCTCTGTTTCTCTGTAGCAGGATCTTGTTAGAACTTGGAAGCTTCTTTTCCCAAGATTATGTGAGAAGCTGATTACACTATGGGCTTTGAATGATAGTACCATTGTGGCAGCAAAACTCCAGCGAAGTACCATCTCCCACCATTGTTTGTTTTTCAAAGTTTTTAAGGTGACTGAGCTATCAAGTTTCTCCTGTTCTTCAAAGGAGCATAGCCTGTTCTGATTCCTCATGCTTCATGAGGGGAGAGCGAATGACTGATGCATGAATTCTGCTGTTGAAGCAACCTGAATCCTGCTTGTTGAAGCACCATGATAGAGCTTCTCATCTCTCTCTATGATTTATGGTTCAGTTTTTAGTGCTTCATAGAGAATATGAGCACTTTATGCGTGCTGATATTTCTTTCATTTAGCTAGAATTTCAATTTGCTATTGTATTATGATATTTCGTCTTTCTGAATTTCCAATTGATATGATTAGGTGTGCTTGCATTCTGGAGCCAAGTGGATATTCATAGATTTGCAATTAATAATTTGATACCCATCATCCTTGTGAGAACATTTAACCTATCTAAGTGAATAAGCTTACCATAACCTTGTTCTTTTTGTGTTGCAGTAAACATTTGCATATATCACAAAAGTTACACTAAAAAAGCCCATAGGACAAGTCTCTAGAAGCTATATTTTGTAAATTTCTAATTTGAATTTGTTTCACGCTAAGCATACATTTCTTCCTATTTTAGTTTTGCGAATCACCTTGAAATGTGTATAATAGCTTTTACTTGACCTTGTTGCTCCTCTCAACGTATAATGGGATCCGTAAAGCCAACAAGATGTGAGGCAACATTTCTAGGTTTGTGCCTCTTGGTTAAAATATAAAAAGCTGATGCATGGCATTTATTGATTCTTAAATGGAGCAAGCATATGCCATATGTTAGTTTAGTAAAAATTTATGAATGTAAATTATATGTTAGTTCTTTGATTACTTGTTTTTCTGCCTTCACTTGGCAATAATTTTTTCATCGATCATCTCGTCATCTGCTTTGTCCGTGTATCTTGTCATCTGCTTTATCTCATGGACGAAAGTTTGCAAGGACTTGAAGAAAAGTTAGATCAACGTTCATGCTCTTTATTTTCAACGATTTGGAGAATCAAATTGTTGGAGAGGGTTTATTCTTAGAATTTCTCATGATGAATTATGTCTACTCACAGGTGAATGTGGTTTCTATGATGAAGAGAAAACTCCAACTGGAGCATTCTATTAGGAAGTTGTCAATACAAATTCTCTTTTATGAGCCATCTCTCTTAAAATTGCCTTGGCATCAAAAGATGGTCCTGTCTCATGAAGGAAGAGTTTGCCAGGACTCGAAGAAAATGAATTGTGAAAGCTGCACCTATGATTGAGTGACTGTATGATTGCTCTCGTACCAACTGATGGATTGCACCGAATAATGAAAAGTTGCATTAAAGTTTGTGTTCTATGTAACTTCTTCTGTTTCAGGAACACCTCCTTTGTATCAAAAAAAAAGCTTATGCACTTTATTTTGCAACAATTTTGAGATCCAATTATTAGAAGGGACCTTTTTATTAGAACTTCTCATGTGATGAAACACCTACCAATGGGGGAGTCTGGATTCCAAGATCAGGATTCAGTTGAACCCTCCCACTGATGCATTCAATTAAGAAACAACCCTCACAGGAAGTCGGTCCACTTTGCTCCCATCTCAAGTTTCCTTGGGTTATTTTTTCTTTCTCAATACTTCTTCCTTCTTGAGACGACGACTTGCAACAAAACATTGAAAATGCTCATGTTACCCAGCCTTAATTTATGCAACAAAGTTTATCAAAGGTGGATCCAAGTTATCATTTGCCCTTTTTATTTGACCTCGTGCTCCCTTGTCTCCACTTATTACGGCACCATAGCAGGCAACCTTGGACCTTACATTTTCTTCTGGACCTATTCTTCAAACCAACTTACCGGGAAACCCGGAGTTTGGAGGACGCATATCTTTTACTAGTTCATTTTTAGCTTTTCTTTCACCTGCTAATATATTCGGTTTGCTTTATTTTATTGCTTATAAAGATAAAATCATTGAGTTAATATGATTACTTATGAGGATTGTTGTTTTCGTGAAGAATTTAGAAAGCCAGGCAACTTATTTTTCCCATGACAAAGTTGAATAATTTGTTCAGAAAAATATGTGCATATGAATTACTTATTTGATTCATTCTTTGGAAATGTCTCTACTTCGAGCCCCTTGACGTAACAGGCTCAAAGGAACAAATGGTAGGATTTGGGCCGATTTTGGTTCTCATCGTACGTGGCTTATCTTGGAAATTTTTTAAAAAAGAATTCGTGAAACATAAAACTGATAAAATAAATCAAATCCTCTTGGATCAAAACACAGTATTTCCTTTCCAATAGCTATAGGCATCTCCATCTCAACAAGAGTTCAAAACTGACTCGGAAGTCTCCCTTCCCTGTACGCGCACCATTTGTTGAGTCCACGTCTCTCCTTCAAAAGAGAAGTGACTTGGTTTGCAACTTCCGGTGCCCTGACGTGTTGTGCCTGCAGCATTGTTCATGGGAAACGTGGGATCCAATCTACAGCTCTAGAGAGAGAAAAAAAAAAAGATATCCAAAAGAACAGAGATCGAAATTATTAAAATATATAAATGAAAAATAAAAAAACAAATCATGAACTGGATTGGACCACGTCCGTTAGGTGATGGCTGATGGAATCAGATCTATTTGTCCAGTGCCTAATGCTACTGCTGACTTATTTCTTAAGATTGACTACAAAATACAAGTGATGGTAAAGGTTTCAATGGTTCACATGTTTTTGCTTCCACAGCTCATCAAAGATTGCATCAGATAGGTTATACAATTCTAATATGGATACATCGGGTAAAACTGGAAAATAAAATGTTCCAACAAAAACTTTGGAAGGATACTATGAGTCTCTATCTCTACAATTAATGCTCTATCATATATAGGAAGCTATCAAATTGAAAAATATCGTAGCCAACTTTTATATTAACATTCAAAATCTAAATTCACCCTCCAATACCTTTGCACGTGCAAAGTTATGTGCATGCTTTGCCAAAGCTTTTAGCGATGGCAAGTTATGTGCTTGCTTTTAGCGATGGCAGTTGGCATGCCCACTTTGGTTACGCAGAAGCCGTGATTTGCTCCACCCCACCGTCCGCACCGCATTTAACGCCACAAACTCCGTATCCTGTCCTTCGTTACTAGTCTCCATGTATCTGCATTCGCAAAGTTCGCACCGCCACCAACCCCTTTCATGATCGTTGTCGTTGCCATAATTTGGCACCCACGTCTACCAATCGCCCTGCCTCATTTCTGTGGGCTCCATAAACCGTGCTCGTGTCGGTGATCGGCCACATTTTTGTGGAGAATAATTTGGCCGACACAGAGAGGAGAAGAGTTTCGTTATTTTCGTTCCAACGATGATATAATATTAAATTTATAATAATTAAATCAAAAATTAAAAATTAAAAATATAATATAAAATATTATTATAAAAATCAATAAAATATATAATAATAAATAAAATATAAATATTTTTATTGAATTATGATAAATTTGATATGATAAAAAAAAATTTCATGAAAAGATCATTTTTCATACTCCATGCACTAGCATGGTCGTGGACCAAGACAATCACCGGCTGCTGGTTTACATGATGACGCGTCCAGATGTTGATGAACAAGATCTAAAGAAATCAGTATCAGCTGTGTCCATGGTGTCCGTACCGTAGGCAATGATTCACCACATCACGTGCTCCCCACTCGGCCATGCCGGGTGGGGGAGGAGAGGCTGCCTTTATTGCCACGTGGCAGGTAAAGAGCGGACTCGTTAGAATTTGCGCCGACGCTGTCTTTTTTTCTTTTCTTTGTTTTCTGGGAGCGGAAAGCATAAATCGAGATCGCATCCACAGGCCAGTTGGAGAAACATGGGGCCCACAACATGGGCGTCGGTGCGTGCCAGCGATCGCCACGTGGTTGGTAGAGGGGCAAGCTTGAATGAATAAAAATTCTACGGGAGGCTCTTCCACGTCGCTTCACATAGAGAGTCCATCATATTTTGTCACATAAGCTGATGCGGGCATTTCGAAGCATCCATAAGGAGCAGCTAACGGAGCCCCGCTATCTTCGAAGTGGCGAACGCCTCCCTTTGTCCCCACCGTCATCCATAAGAATATGCGATTGCCACGTGGCAGGACCAGCGGAGGCTCAACCGCGCGGCTGGAGCCTGGATCTGGACCATAGCATTCAGATAGAACCGAACTCGTCATCAGGAAGAGTAAATATAAAACTAAAAATCCCTCCTTTTCCTCTTCCCCTCCGGTCCTTCTCAGAGCTTGAAAATGTCCTGTTGCAAGGCTTTTAAGGGGCAGAGGAGAAGAAGAGATGCTGGCCGCCGGCGAGAGGTGGTGGAGCTGTCAAGGGCTTGGAAGATAAAAGAGGAGGAGATGAAAGAAGGTGGTTCGCCGGGCCGAGGCTCGCTCGCACGAGAGAACGCGATGGCCGATGGATCTTGGTTCCGTTAGTCCCACCCCCCTCCCTCTAGGAGGGGCTTCCGGAGTCCCAGAAATTAAAATGTGGCGCGTTGTTTATCAAAAAAAAAAAAAAAAAAAAAAAATGGCGCTGATGGGGCCATGCACAGTGTAAGGTACTCTTTTGTCGTAAGTACAGAACATGAACATCTGAGTTCACTGGGAAATCAAGCAAACAGGGACTCAGACTTCTTTAACTTCCAAAAAAAAAAAAAAAATTCCTCCACATAAAGATGTTTCCTATCACTAATAAGAGGGAGTGAATCATCTGATTATCAGACGTGTATTCAATGACTAACTGGATGGCATTTTTGTAGCAGCAGAGCATATGGAAGAAATTTTTTGGACTATATTGAGAGTTATCTCAAAATAATTTCGAGATATTTTATTTTTTTGACTCTTTTGATTATATTTATATAAAATTTATTTAAATGACCGTCTTATTAAAAAAAAAAATCATCCGTCCCCAAACCATATATTTATTTACTCTTTGTCTCACATACTTATAAACTCTAGTTTGTGTTGTTGATTAATCAAACCTAAAATAACTAACAGATTCTCTTTCTCCTCTACGATGGATGCTCTTTCAAGATAATACTGCCCCAAAAAGAAATTTACACACCGTCAATAATTGTTTGGAATTTTGAGGATTTATAGCAAAAAAGAAAGAAATCATAAAAATCTAGGAACAAAATGGGCTTATCCAAAAGTGGCAGAATATTAATATGTAGCTTAGAAGCATAATTTAGATTTTGATGACATCATTACCAAAAGATTGAAAACCGTCAATATCCGGTAGAAGCTTCTACATTGGCTTATTTGACCTATTTTCCATAAAAAAAATAAGGGAAGGCTTTGTGACTGATCAAAGGGATTGGCTTTATCCATCAATCACGCGCATTCTGCAAAAATCACTATTACCAAAATTGACTCCATCATGCAATATGTTCACAGGCATTAGTCCCCCATATAGCAGTCCCTTGATTACAGCAATTTGTTTGATAATTTGGTTTGACTCAAGCTGCTTAGCTGACCCAGTAAATCTTACTTGATGTAATCAATTCTAACAATTAAACCATATTTAATAAGAAACACCCCAGGTAATACCTTCTCAACCGTCCACATTTTGTATTAAAAGAAAAGGCAACATTTCTTTCAAACGGAGAGGGACCAGGAGTGTTCTTTGTCATACTATTATCATTATTACATAATTGCTCTTGTTTCGCACTTTATAAGCAGATGCAGTTGTCGGTCACATGCATCACTCCACAGGCCTGTCAAAAGAGCCTGCACACTCTCTGTGCTCAGCCATAGGTTCTCTGCGCACCTGAGACAGAAAAAAGAAACACCATTAATTCCTCTGAGGTTTCCTTTTCCTGCATTCCTTCTGGAAAACCCACCCGAATAGAGGAAGAAGATGAAGAAACTAAGCCTTTTAGCAGTGTTCTTGGTCTTCTTGTTGACCCCACAGCATCGTGTGGAGGCTCAGGGGGGTTTCATTAGGACAAGTGGGCTGCATTTTGTTCTGAATGGGAGCCCATTCTTTGCCAATGGCTTCAATGCCTACTGGCTCACCTGCGTGGCCTCCGATCCTTCTCAGAGGTACAAGATCTCCAATGCCTTCATGGAAGCCTCGAGCCGTGGGCTCTCCGTGGCCAGGACTTGGGCCTTCAATGATGGGGGGAGCACAGCTTTGCAGTACTCCCCTGGTTCTTACAATGAACAGATGTTCAAGGTCTCGCAAATACATTCCTTGTTTTCTTTTACCATTTTTTCATTTTCTCCTAAATTTTTCTAGAGTTTTTGTGAACTTATATATATTTATATAATATTTTTTATTTGTTTGTTATGTCCAGGGGTTGGATTTCGTAGTATCTGAGGCCGGAAAGTACAACATCAGGCTTATATTGAGCTTGGTGAACAACTATGATAGCTTTGGAGGGAAGAAGCAGTATGTGCAGTGGGCCAGGAATCAAGGACAGAACATTGCATCAGATGATGAATTCTTCACCAACCCTGTGGTTAAAGGATTTTACAAAAATCATGTCCAGGTAGGAAGAAGGAAGTGTAACATATAATTCCACTTTGTTGCTTTTCTCCTTTTTCTTTCTTAACTTCTATTTGATTATATATTCTTGGAGATGCTTTCTTCTGTAGCAACGTTTTCATTTTTCTGGTGACAAAAAAAAAAAAAAAGAATGAGACATGAGTCCCTGAACAAAGAGACAGACAGAACATATGGATCTGTTTAACAGGTGTCCTTGTACTCTTCTCCTAGGAAAGTTTGAGCTTTCCTTTTTGTCTGAATGTGGAGATCTTCAACAGATGCTCGGAGAGGTTGGACTTTAGTGTCCAATGGCAGAAAACCTTCAGAAAATGATGTTTCGTACTCTTCTTCTCTTTTATGTTTTTTTTTTCCTTACATTTGGTTCCCTTTTTTTTTTTTTTTTTTTTGCATATCCTGATGAAGTATCAAATTTAGTTCTTGATTTGGCTCAATGCCATTTGGGGTTGTTTGTATTAAAATGAATATATTGTTTTAATAGCTCTATTCTCTGGTTTTCAGTTATTATCTCGGAAATAAGTTTCTTGTTCGACAAAATCTGTTTTTTTTTAATAATTATCTTGAAGGGTCGCCTTCTAACAAGTATAGCTTCTGGACTTTAACCACCTATATATTCTTAATGAACCTTTAGGCAACTGATTATGATTTCCTTTACTGTTTTTTAAAAAGTGATCTCTTTTTGACTTCAATGGTTGATCACCACTTTTCTGACCTCTTTTTTTTTTTTTTTTTTTTTTTTGAATTTCTTACTGTGAAGACTGTGCTCACAAGAGTTAACACCATCACTGGAGTTGCTTACAAGAATGACCCAACAATCTTTGCATGGGAGCTTATGAATGAGCCCAGATGCCAATCAGATCCATCAGGAAGTACCATTCAGGTTATCTTACTCATTTTGTCATTTTCTTTTACTAATCATTGTTCCCAGGATTCCCATTGAGCATTTCGTTTTTAAAAAAGGAGATAGTTCTTGCCTTGTTTCCTGATGAAATTAGAATATTATTGCTCATTCATCGACCTTTCGAAAGCGTTCGACATATCACTTCCTGATCCAACATTCCAGTCATTTTTTAGAATAACAACATGAGATTTTTAGGTTCAGGAAGATATCCTTGGCACATGGACCATTGTAGACCTCTAAATCAATGCATTCTGATCCTCTTAGTGTAAAGCACTACCCCTTATTTTTGATGTATATGCTCACAAAAGAATGCTTCTTTGGATTAGATAAGCTTCACTAAATTCCAGCCATAAATTTAAACATCCTCCCAAGAGTTAGCAAAGTATCTACAGTTTTTACTAAGAGATTTCAAAAGGATCATCCTAAACTAACAGGTTCTTGATACGAGTGCTTTTAAAATGCAGATCTGAAACATCAGTCTGGCATTTTTGCTAATATCTGCTGACAACAGATTTTGGCATTTCCAAGGGCAGCAAGATGTAGGGGATAATTTTATGCTACCTTTCCTTGATGTCAGTTCTTATCAAACCATCTTCATTGGTTCTTATTTTTTAGGCATGGATCACAGAGATGGCTGCCTTTCTGAAATCCATAGACAGTAGTCACTTGCTGGAAGCTGGTCTCGAGGGATTCTATGGAACATCATCAGCAGAGAAGCAATTCAATCCAGGCTTTCAAGTGGGAACAGATTTCATATCCAACAATCAGATTCCTGGAATTGATTTTGCCACCATTCATTCCTATCCCGATCAATGGTAATCATACACAGCAGAACAAATGGGGAATGCAAATGAACAATACAATTGCATCCAAACAATTTCTAGTTCTCTCATTTCTAATCATCGAGTCAGCTAAGAATGCATTGCATTATTATACAACTTATCATCCTTATAAGTATTGATCCATATTTTCACTTGCTTTACTGGGCGCAGGTTGTCCAACTCAAATGATCAAACACAACTTGCTTTCCCAAAATTATTGATCCATATTTTCCTTCCCTGATTGGATGCAGGTTGTCTGATACAAATGATCAAGCACAACTTGCTTTCCTGAACAAATGGCTTGACTCCCACATCCAAGATGCACGCAATGTCCTCCGAAAACCATTGCTCCTAACCGAGTTTGGAAAATCCTGGAAAGATCCTGGCTACAGCAGCTCCCAAAGGGATGCATTGTTCAACACAGTGTATTCTAAAATCTATTGGTCAGCAAGAACTGGGGGTGCGACTGCAGGTGGCCTTTTCTGGCAGCTCCTGACTGAAGGGATGGACTCATATAGAGATGGATATGAAGTTATTCTAAATGAAGCACCTTCTACAAGCAACATGATCACTGCCTACTGCCACAGGCTTCGCTACTTGGGGAAGCTGTATGCTAGAATGCGAAACATTGAGAAAATACAGGAGGCTGAGGCCATCAGAAAGCAGCAGTGGCAGAATGAAAACAAGGGAAAGAATATAGGAAATTAAGCTAGCTAATAGTTTCACAGGGTGCAGATATTTTGACATGATACCTAGATGAATGAAAGCTTAAGTTTATTATTTCTTTGAGATGATTTTCCTTCATCCAAGGAATGGCTTTGCTGAATCGAAGGCAAAGAAAACTTGCAGGCTGGAAGGCAAAGAATATCTGCAGGCACTGGAATGTAGTATTATTGTTGTCTTTTATAAGTGATCAACTAAGTATTTCTCGTTTAAACTGTTGATCAATGTGCAATCACACAGATCTCCAAGTGATGACGATAGAATAAATTTTTCCATCCATAATTGAAAGAATAAAAGAGTTTTTCCTGCTAAGTATCCTGCATAAAAAGAAACATTAATACTGTATGTTTAGTCTCCATCTCCAATTCAAGGCCAGTGATATCTAATTGATACAACTTTATCAAAATTTTCTGCACCCTTTCTTCATCAATGTCAAGTTGAATCATCATTTTTTTTTTCCTCAAACAGGTCCATATTATGATGCAATGTAGTGATGCAGAAGCTTTACCTCAAACCACATTAATTCAATAATAACACTTTCTGTAGTTCTCATCATAAGTTTTTAGCAAGAACGAAAGATAACTGCTGCTTCATCCATGCGCAATACCCCCATAAAAGTAATTTAAAAAAAAAAAAAAAAAACTAAGATTTCCATTGTGAAATAAACTTATACTACAAAACGCCTTAAGGCCCACTGCAGCTATATTTATTTACATGAAAAAAGAAGCGAGATGGCTCTAAATTTATTGATACTGACAGCACTCTGAAATATGAACAAACTTCTGAATTACAGACAAGGATGCGGCTGTCGCACTGTTGCTTGCTTTCTAGCTGTCGTAGAAAGCCCTTTGAAGTTTATTGCTAGCAAGATATAAAAAAACTGAACACTAGCTTCAATGATCGTTACAGCATAAGATCATTGCCTAGATCATCTATCCCTCTTCCTTGTTTCTCCAGCCTTAAAACCTCTACTTCCATAGCGTCAAAATACACTGTCAATATAAAGCATCCGGAAAGATTGCATTTTATATGATTGCACCATCTTTGATGGTTGCATTCTTGAGAATTATGGAGATCCCGGATCGTATATAGAATCCTTCATGTGGCCTATCAGCTTCCTGAACACCCTGTTATGAGGGACAAAGTCTGCAAGTTAATATTGAAATTTCTGACAAGTAGATATGAAAGTTAGCACATACATCTTTGTTTGCAATGATGACATTTTTCCCAATCCTAGCATTCATGTCGATGATGCAATTACTGGAAGAACAGAGGAAAACCTTAGAGGTTGTCTTATAAAATTTAAGCTTTCATACATTCGTAAACAGTACTGTTTCTAAGTCTCACCTGATTTTGGTATTTTGTCCTACACCAATTGGCACCTTATCCTCTGCCAGCAGAGAAGCAATTTCAGCTTCAGTTTCATAGTAGTCAGCACCCATCATCATAGTATCCTGAGATGATCAGAAGAAAAAGTAAAATACTCAGCATTAGTCAAGTTTCTTTGCAAGACTTGAATGAGTCCCAATGGTTTTGAAATGTTTAGTTGACTTATACTTCAATCTTTTTCATTCTCAAATATTAACCTAACGTTAGCACCCATATTGCTGCTGGGATGTATAATTAGCATTTCCGAGTAATCAGAGATCTATGACATTATTTAAAAAACTATGACACTGTAATTTTGATTGTCATGCTATTTAATTCAGTCATTTAATTCACAATTAGTATATCTGGACCAGAAGCCCAGTACGCAGACAATAAAACATGGTAGCTTCAGTTTTTCACTGGAACCCTGGAACATCTATAGGACATTTGAAGTTTCAAGAGGAAAATTGTCATGTCATGTTGGGGTAAGTCAATCGACCCCTGACTCAGGTCAACCGATTACCGACTTCGACTCAACAATAGCCGACCGACCGGACATACAACCCTAACTCTATATCGGCTGAATATGCAGTTTCGACTCTTCATCGATCAACTGAGCGAACTGCACCGACCTACTGCCGGCTGACCGACTAATGAGTCGACTATTACCGATCGACAACAACTACTACCGATTGACAACAACTATTACCGATCGACAGCGGACGACTTAGACCATCGGCATAACAGAACTACTAGCCGACGGTCGCTCACAGATTCTACCGACATATGGTCGGCTAATCTGCTCAACATACCATAACCATCACGAACGATTATCGACTATGTCATGACTATTAAGGGGAAGTAACGCTCCACTAATTCTATATTTATGGCCCAACAATTTAGCGTCATAAAATACGGGACTACGTCCAACGGTTACAATAATCTCATCTATAAAAGGGGGTAAGGGAACAAGGCTGGTAAGCGAACTTTGGGCCAAAACTCTGCTATTGCTTACATTCAACTCCTGTTCACCACCTTTCCTCTCTGACTTAGGCATCGAAGGGTCCCCACCGGACACAAATCCGGTCTGCATGGACGCTATTTTGCAGGTGTTCGTTCCCGACGACAGGCAACGGAGAGTTGGCCATAATAGATTGACGCGCCAAATAGGAGAAGAGAAATTGTATTCACTATGGCGAAAACTAGGGCCCATCATTCTACTGCAATCGGGTCGGCGAGACACTCTTCCCGTCGGAAAGAGGTTCCTCCTCCTCCTGTAGTAAAGCCTAGTTCTTCACGTCCTGTGATCACCACGGACGTCCAGATCACTGCACTCATGCAGCAGATGACTGTCCTCACGAAGGCAGTCAAAAGCCTCCCACAGCAACAAACCCAGCAGCAACAGCCACCGACAGAGCAACCGGTGGCACAATCGGTGCCATCCAGGCACAGCCGCCGTCATCCACGGCGATCACCGTCTCCTTCTCTGGAGCGACTATCTCGACTTCTTCATCGAGACGAACAACGACATTCTCGACACTCTCAATGTGCCACTCATCATTCCCGATGTTCCCCCTCTCCTTCCCGTCTCAATAGTATTAGGAAGGAGAAACGACTGCGAACGCCCTCCATGTCTCCTTCAAACTCGTCGGGTGGTTCTACCTGCGGAGTTTCTCAACGGCGATTCGATGATTATGAACGTAAATTTCAAGAGATCAATCGTCAATTTGCTCAACTTCAAGTGGAAGGTCGGAAGTCCTCCAACGACTACGACTTCCACACCGTCCAGCCGCTTTCTCAGCACGTCTTGGACCAACCAATCCCATCTCGGTTCAAGATGCCTCAGGTGGAACCATACGACGGATCTACCGACCCGATCGACCACCTTAAGAGCTACAAGGCTCTCATGACGATTCAGGAGGTGACCGATGTCCTCTTATGCATCGGCTTCCCGACAACTCTTTGGAAAGCTGCTCGAGCCTGATACTCCGAGCTTCAGTCGGGAAGCATATATTCTTTCGGACAGCTAGAACATTCTTTCGTGGCTCACTTCAGCACCAGTCGAAGACTGCCACGAACTTCTGATAGACTCTTCTCGATTAAGCAAGGAGAGACTGAAATACTTCGAGATTTTGTTGCTCGTTTTAATGCGGCCACACTTGAGGTCAAAGACCTCAATGAAAATATGGCTATCTCAGCCATGAAAAGAGGTCTAAGGGGATCTCGATTTATATATTCTTTGGACAAAACTCTCCCTCGGACTTATGTCGAACTTTTAGAGCGTGCATACAAGTATATGCACGCAAATAAAGGAGCTTCTGACCGGTGCCAGACAGAAGACAAAAGTTAGAAGAAGAAGAAACAGAAAAAGGAAGGAGCTCCGACCGAATCAAGTCGAACACCACCCAATAAGCGAGCTTCGTCCCGACGACGGAGTCCAAGATGGAGTTACGGCAGGTATGACTCCTATACTCCTCTTTTCGCTCCTCGTGCGCAAATCCTTATAGAGATAGAAAGAGCAGAATGTCTACGACACCCCCCACCGATGAAGGTATTGTCGAGAAACCACGATCGAAAAAAATATTGTCGGTTTCATCGTGATCATGATCATGATACCAAACAATGCATCCAGCTCAAGGATGAGATAGAAGCCCTTATTCGACGAGGCTACCTCGAAAATATCGAAGAGATCCACCGACTCAACCTTCTGCTGATCAACGACCTCCACTGCAAACTGAAGAAACTGTAAATAATCAACCGACTGTGGGGGTAATCAACATGATCTCCAAACAATTGGACAGGAGGGGACTTCCGAAGATGAGTCGGCAAAGCCACGATGATTCGACAATGTAATAATTTTTTCGGAAGATGTTCGAGAAATTCAGACTCTCCATGATGATGCTGTTGTTGTTTCGACAACAATAGCGAACTATGATGTAAAAAAAATCTTTGTAGATAATGAAAGTTCAATCGATGTTTTGTTCTATTCGACTTTCTTCCGATTGCGACTGCTGACGGACCGACTCAGAAAAGTCTCGACACTACTGATCGGCTTCACAGGAGATGCTGTCACAATGGAGGGAGAAATTTCTCTCTCCTTAACCGCTGGGACCGAACTACAACAGAGCACTATTTTCATAACGTTCACGGTGGTTCGAGTACCTTCGACTTATAATGCCATACTCGAACGACCTGGGCTTCATGCTCTAAGAGCAGTGGTTTCGACATATCATTTGTTAGTCCGATTTTCGACAAGATATGAAGTCGGAGAGATGCGTGGAGATCAACAACTCACCCGATGTTGCTTTCTTATCTCCACCGAAAATAATAAACCTGAAGACTCTTTGCCTGTTGACAAATTGGACTAAAGAGAATCAGGAGAGGGGTGAACCAGCTGAACAACTGATTTCCATCCCGTTAAAAGAAGATCTCGAAAAAATGATCCAAATTGGATCTCAATTATCCGACTCAGAGTGATAACAACTAATAAAATTGCTCAGAGCCAATGCCGACATTTTTGCTTGGTCGACCACCGATATGCCCAGGATTTCTTTAGAAATAATAACTCATCGATTTAACATCAACCCAAATATTAAGTCGGTGAGACAGAAGAAGCGACATTTTGCTCCTGAAAGACAAAAGGTCATTGATGAAGTCGACAAACTCCTCGCAGCAGGCTTCATCAGAGAAGCTACATATCCCAACTGGCTTGTCAATGTGATAATGGTAAGAAAAGCCAATGGAAAGTGGAGGATCTGCATTGACTATACCGATCTGAATATAGCTTGTCCGAAGGACAGCTTTCCGTTGCTGAAGATTGACCAATTGGTTGATGCGACTTCTGACCACCGACTTCTGAGTTTCATGGATGCTTTCGCTAGATATAATCAAATCCGCATGGCACCAAAAGATAAAGAGCACACGGTTTTTGTGACCGACAAAGGCATATACTGCTACAAAGTAATGCCTTTCGGTCTGAAAAATACTGGCGCTACCTGTTAATGGCTCGTCAACAAGATCTTCATGATATAGATTGGACGGAATATATAAGTATATGTGGACGACATGCTGGTGAAGAGTCCCCAAACTTCAGATCATATTCGAGATTTGGAGGAAGCTTTTGACACACTCCAATGGCATCAGATAAAATTAAACCCGACTAAGTGTGCATTTGGGATAACCTCCGAAAATTTTTTCGGATTTCTTGTTTCACAATGAGAAATCGAGATTAATCTCTAAAAAATCAAAGTCATTATCAACATGAAGCATCCGAGTTCAAAGAAAGAGATACAGCAACTCAACAGAAGGATTGCCACGCTCAGCCGATTTATTTCTAGGTCGGTCGAGAGATGCTTGTCATTCTTCAAAACTTTACGACAGACAAAGAATTTCTCATGGTCAGATGAATGCTAACAATCCTTCGAAGACTTGAAACAATACTTGGCTTCTCCACTTTTGCTCAAAAAACCAAGGGTCGGAGAGACATTGTATCTCTACTTGGCAACTTCAGCGGAAGCAGTTAGTTCGGTGCTCGTCCAGGAGGATGAGAATCAAATCCATCGACCAATCTACTACACCAGCAAAGTACTTCACAATATCGAAGTCTGATACTCAAAGGCGGAAAAAATGATCTACGTCCTAATCATATCGGCACAACGACTTCGTCCGTACTTTCAAGCCCATTCGATTGTAGTTCTGACAGATCAGCTGCTGAAGGCAATCTTACATCGATCTGACATGTCAGGTCGGATGGCAAAGTGGACAGTGAAGCTTGACAAGTTCGACATTCAATATCGCCCACGACCGTCCATGAAGGCGCAAGTCCTAGCCGATTTTGTCGCCGAATGTACTATATTCGATAATAAATCAGAAGATACATATGACAACACAATAAAAGAGGCTACGACTCCCAAACCCGACTTAAAATAGACCTGGGTGCTGCATATTGATGGAGCATCTAATGCACAAGGTAGTGGAGCTGGCCTTATACTCATGAATTCCGAAGTAGTCACCGAGTACGCCCTTCGGTTCAACTTTAAAGGCTCAAATAATCAAGTCGAATATGAAGCACTTTTGACCAGCTTGAAGATAGCCAAGGAGCTTGAGATCGACAGTTTGAAGGTCTTCACCGACTCACAATTGATTACTGGATAGGTCAAGGGTGAATTTGAGACCCGCGACCCCATTATGATGAAGTACCTTCAGAAGATGAAAGATTTGACGACAAGCTTGAAATATTTCGAGATCTTTCATATTCCAAGAACCGAAAATGCTCGGGCCGACATATTTTCACGACTGGCTATTACCGCTTTCAACTCGCTGAGTCGGATATTTGTTGAATGCCTCGAACAGCCGAGTATTGATAAAATCGAAAAGGTATTGCAGCTCACTATCGAACCAAACTGGATGGATCCGATCATTCAATACCTGACCGATGGGACCCTTCCTGCGGACTCCTCAAAGGCTAAACAACTTCGATGGATGGCCTCTCAATATGTAATAATAAATGGATATCTTTACAAAAGATCGTTCTCTCTCCCCTTGCTGAAGTGTTTGGGATCTACAGATGCCGACTATGCACTCAGAGAAGTGCATGAAGAGATTTGCGGAAATCACTTAAGAGGCAAGTCTCTAGCTTATAAAGTTTTGCGATAAAGATACTACTGGCCCATCATGAAAAAAGACGCAGTTGAACTCGTTTGAAGGTATGAACCATGTCAAAAGTATGCAAATATACAATATCAACCGGCTAATCAGCTGACGTCGATTGTAGCATCATGGCCCTTCGTACAATGAGGGATTGACATACTTGATCCTTTTCCCCCGACATCTGGTCAGAGGAAATTCATAGTAATCGCCATCGACTACTTTACCAAATGGATAGAAACTGAACCTCTGGCACAAATCACTAAAAGCAAGATGGAAGACTTCATTCAAAAATTCATCATTTACAGATTCGATTTACCACACACCATCATCACCGACAATGGTCGATAATTTGACAACCAAAATTTCAAAGAATTTTGTGCGAAGTTTCATATTACGCATAAACTCACATCGGTCGGCCATCCACAGTCAAATAGTGAGGTGAAAATAACCAACCGGACAATCCTACATGGGCTAAAAACCCGACTGAATGAAGCCAAAGGCCTCTAGATAGAAGAATTATATCCAATCTTATGGGCATATCGAACAACTCCTCGCATACTAACTGGGGAATCTCCCTTCAACTTAGCTTATGGAAAAGAAGCAATGATACCGCTTGAGATCGGATTGCCGTCAACAAGAGTGGAGCAATATAGTGAGCCGAGAAACTTCGAGCATTGGAGAGCCGACTTAGATCTCCTTCCAGAACTCCGACAGCAAGCTCAAGTTCGGATGGCTGCATATCGGCAAAGGATAGTCCGGTATTACAATGTAAGAGTCAAACCGAAGGTCTTTCGATCAGGAGATTTGGTCTTAAGAAAAGTAGAAGCCTCAAAACCTTTGGATCAAAGAAAATTATTTCCGAACTGGGAAGGATCTTACAAAATATCCGAAACTCTTAGACCGAACGCATATCGGCTTAAAACTCTCGAAGGGTCGACGATTCCCCGAACATGGAATGCCGACAATATGAAGATGTATTATCAATAAAAGTGTCGATATGTACATTATTTAAAATACAATCAGAAACTCAAAATTGCAAGCCTTTGACAAATTTTATCAACTACTGGCTATATATCGGCTTTCATTGCCAAAATCGAGCTATCTACTGTACTTTGACACGAAGTTTATCTCAGCCTCCACTATAAAAATTGAAGAATCAACTATTTCGGTGACGACTGTATTTCGATTCTCATGCAAAAACTGACATACCGACTGCAATCTCAACCGACATCGACTACACAGACTTTCACCGCAAAAGCTGAATCGTCGATTATACTTCGGTTCTCAATATTGGCTCTCCATTGTAAAAGCTGACTATTGTCGAAAGACTAATATGCCGACTTAGTCCCAACTAAGCAGAACGAAAAATACCAAAACGACCAAGGTCAGATTGAAATTATACCGACTAGGCTACGACTAGTCGAGGGATATTCGGCTTGCCACAGATTATCAGATAATTCGACGTACAAGCCTGACCAAATGTCGGAAATGGAATATTCGACCTACAATCATTATCCTAATTTCTATTAAGTATGTCAAAACGACTACGTGACTAATGGATATTCTACAAGTCTTACCGAATGATCGGATCATCGATTAATGCTCGGTGGTTATTCTACGTTGCAAGCATTGTGAACGAGTAAAACAAGAACCTAAACTTAGAAAAAGAATACTTTCATTCACTGTCAAAAAAGGAGTTACAAAATTGGATCGAAGTCCGACTACAAGCATCAGATTACAGAAACAAAAAAAAAAAAAGAATTCACCGACTAAGCTTCGTCATCGTTTCTTTGCTCGGGTGTAGCATCATCGACATGAATGATTTCGGGCCCAGTCGGTGCTTCTTCTTGAGTCGGAGCAGCTTCTTCTTCAGTAACTCCGTCTTCCGATCTTGGAGGGACAATGCTGCTCAAGTCGAGGTTCGGGTATAGTTTTCCAACTGCATCTGGACCGTCTTCATACCGATGCAGTACGAAGCGAAGCCACTTTCGAAGATCTCTTTCTTGAATTCTTTCGAACCTCAGAAATCTTCGACTGCCCGACCCAGTGCTTCTTTTGCCGACTCTGCTTTTGCCTTGGCCAAATCAGCATCGGCTCGAGCAGAGGATAATTCTTCTTCGGCCAGTGCCAACCTTTTCAGGCTGACCCAATGACGCCAATGTTCGGCTTCGAGTTCTTCAATACATCCATCTCGCTCTCGTCGAAGCCGATAGATAGAGTGTTTCTTGCTCTTGACCTATGACTCAATAGCCGAAATAGCCTCGTGAGCCGACTTAAGTTTGACCCTCGAGGATGCCAAGTCATCAGTCAGTCGGAAAACCTCCTGAAGTTTGGCTTCCCGCTCTGCCGCCGACTCAAGTTGTTCAAGTGCAGCAGCTTTCTCAACGTCGGCGGCTGCCACCTTATTTTTTCACGTACTACGGATGTCGGCGAACTTCGTGTAGCCGGCCTCCAGGTCAGACATGTCGTGGATCAACTGCAGACAGAAAATAAGTCGGATTAAAAAAAATACCAAAGAGACTTACCCCGATGATTGTCGGATAAAAGGACAAAAATATTTTGACCACCGACCGTTTCCTCCGATGCTCCCGATCAGCCGGAAGAAGAGTCGTCTGGCACAGTCAGTTGGCCAGTACAGAATTAACCAGGGCCGATTCATCGATGGGCACTTGGAGGTCGAAGTGCACCGCATGGCCCTCCGATGCTGCATCATCCGCCGACGCCATCGGAGCTTTTCCCCGATCTGTTGTCAGTGGCCCCATGTTTGAAAGCGACGGGAAACTTGAGCTTGACTGCGCCCCAACTGAAGGAGCAACTGGCGCAGCCGCAGATTGTTCGAGCTCTCTTGTCTCAGTCCGAACCTCCTCAGATGGTGAGACTACCAATGTTGTTTCGATAGTTCCCCTTGCCGCCCTTTCCTCGGACGACATAGCAGGGAGCACTGTTGAAGTTGACAGTGCCAAGACTGGTTCGGAAACTGATGCCGATGGGGCATCAGGTTCCACGGCCTATGTTGAAACGCCGACTGGAGCTGGTGCTTGATGCCTCTTTAGCGATCGCGAAGGCCCGACCTCAGATGCTGCCCTTTTCTTGGCAGCATGCTGACGAATGTCGGCATTTGACACTCGCACTCTCTGCTGCATGGCTGTAATTACAACGGAGATCAGTACAATTCAACAAGTAAAAAGAAAGTCAGAAATAACCGACCAACTATACTATACTTAGACGAGAAACCGAACTAAGGCCGATGTCATAAAGGGCCTGTTCAGTTACAAGCTCTTTCTGTTTCGACACTGACATATCTTTCAGCCAATGAAAGTCCTCCTGGTCATTGACCTCTACTTGGCTATTGTCATTGAGATCGGATCATGGATCGCCCTAACGAGAAGGAAAACCCCAAGAAAGAGAAGAAGCAAAGAAAAACTGGTTCTTCCATCCATGAATGGATGATTGAAGATCGGTAATAAAGAAAAGACCTTTTCGAAGGTTGAAGAACCACCACCCTTGGGCATTCGGATGAGGTCGGAGGATGAAGAAAGCCCGAAAAAGAGAAGGACAGGGCATGGTCGGCAATATCCGACACAGCAAAGCAAAACTAATTATCAGTCGGATCGAGTCCGGTGTCAACTGAGCCGGGCAAAGTCCGTAATAATCCAAAATATTCTGGATAAATTTCGAAATCAGAAATCGAAAACCCGCCTGAAGATCTTCAACATAGAAGACCACCTGGCCCAAGGTGGGTTATTCACCTGACCATCGGCCCCAAGAACGAAAAGTTGAAACTGCTTCAGGATACAAAACTGCTCCCGAAGTCACTCAACATTCGATCTTGAAAGTGAAGAGGCCTCCACATCCGGACTCAACTGGATTCATCAATCGAATTCTCCAATCGATCTTCCCGAGAAGGAGAAGCCCTAGCCATGAGAACGACTATGAAGAAGACAAAGACTTTAGAGAAAAGGACTCAAAAGAAAGATAAAATTAACCTGAAAATTGGGAGCAATTGATCGATAACCTTGGACACTGGGGTAACAATCCGATAGAGTTCCAGCATCAAAAATAGTGAAAAATAAAAATTTGACTGAGAGCAACCTTATATATAGGATCCCTCAACGGTCGAGATGAAGACGGTCAAATCGAAGATCTACCAAATGACGATATGTGGCAACATCTGGACCGACCATTGATCAGACGGTTCAATGCACCTGCCCCAGATTGAGTCACGTCACCTCTATCCACGTGAACAATTCCGATCCAATAATATTCAGATACGTGGAACAAATCTACTTGTCAGAATCATATCATCAGACGCCGAATCGACCTTTCGAAATAACGCCTGACACTGACAACTGATACCAAATCGTCTGATCAGTGTAACAGACAACTGTACCTGCCAATACGACAAAATAGCCAATCATCTGTATCTCGAAGAAAACGGCATCAAAATCGAGATTCGATGTGACAAAAAATAACTCTCTTCGTCCAACATGACAAACTACGTGGTAACACACACGTCGACTCACCTTAAACTTGGGAGTGGGGGGCAACTGTTGGGATAAGTCAATCGACCTCCGACTTAGGTCAACCGATTACCGATTTCGACTCAACAACAGCCGACCGATCGTACATACAACCCCGACTCTACATCGGCTGAATATGCAGTTTTGACTCTTCATCGACCAACTGAGCAAGCTGCACCGACCTACTGCCGACTGACCGACTAATGATTCGACTATTATCAATCGACAGCGGCTACTACCGATCGACAGCGGACAACTTAAACTATCGGCATAACAGAACTACTAGCCGACGGTCGCTCACAGATTTTACCGACATATGATCGGTTCTATCGACATATGATCGGCTAATCTGCTCAACATACCATAACCGTCATGAATGGTTATCGACTATGTTGCGGCTATTAAGGGAAAGTAACGTCTCACTAATTTTATATTTATGGCCCGACAATTTAGCGCCATAAAATGCGGGGCCACATCCGACAGTTACAACAATCTCATCTATAAAAGGGGGTAAGGGAATAAGGTTGGTAAGCGAACTCTGGACCAAAACTCTGCTATTACTTACATTTAACTCCTATTTATCAACTTTCTTCTCTGACTTAGGCATCGAAGGGTTCCCACCGGACACAAATTCGATCTGCGTGGATGCTGTTTTATAAGTGTTCGTTCCCAACGACAAGCGACGGAGAGTTGGCCACAACATGTCGCAAGTTGTGTGTGACTGCCAATTGATAGGATGCCTCCTGCAGTATGTTATCTATAGATGATGCATGTTAAAAATAAATCGATGAGAAAAATATATGGGATAAAGTTTATCTAATACAATGATAATACCTATCTATAGGATTATGAAAAAATAGACCATAGGAGATCCCAAACCAAGTCCAAGGCCAAGAAATACTAATGTGTTCTATAATTATTCTTGTATCCAGAGAAGCATAGGAACAAAGATAATTGGAGCATGACGGAAAGGAAATGTATTTCTGGAGTGGTCAATAAGATGAGACTTTGCAGGAGAAAAGGTAGAGGGATAAGTAATTTTTGAAGCATTGTAAAGTTGGATACTGTTGGATGGATGTCTGACCAGGACACCACTTTTCAAGACCTTTTTGGTACTACGTGATGCAGTAGGAAGAAAGAAAAAATAAAACAGAAAACTATCAAAATACGTGGATCCGTCAAAAAAAGACTCACCTCCACGGGGCATGCAAACTTCACTATGAGAAAAGAAATATTACAAGAGGAGATCTCACCCTCAACCCTCGTACATCCGATTTCTCCCTCACAGCAAGTTCTCCTTCACAAAAGCTCTCTAGAAAGACCCCCTTGAACCCTTGAAGAGATCGCTGTCCACTATTTAGGAGCCTTGCTCCTCTCCACAGCTTCCTCGCATCTCTCTCTTTTCTTCACGGGTTCATCTCTGGTTTCCGCCCGAAGCCGTCTGCGCCCACAAGACCACCAGCCGAAACACATAAGGCCACACCCCCACTGTTCACTGTTCACTATATATAGGCCTTTATTGGCCTTAAACCTCAATTAGATTAGGTTTAAGACTCATAATCAAGCCCAAATTAAATCCCAAACCGTTGGATCAAGATCGGGATCAACCCACGTCGTTGGATCACGCTCCGGTCCATGGAATAGTACCGTGAACCACAAGAAACAGATGAAAAATGGCTTTGCGGTCCACGCGCTCCTCTGTGCACCGCTCGATCCATGATCGAGCAAACGGGCTCCCTGCGCAGTGCTTGGGCCTAGGCCAGCCCGCATGTGGGCCTGGGCCGCGAGCCGAGGCCAGGGCCGCACCCTGCACGTGCCCAGCCCACGTGCTGGTCGTGACTGGGCCGCGCATCGCAGCGCACGACCGTGCTGTCGCCGCTCCACTGGCCTGCCACCGGCCACCGACGGTCCTCCGCCATCTCGGGTTCCATGCAGACTTCAAACGCACGTATCTCCTCCGTCCGGATTCCGTTTGGATTGATCTTGATCTCGTTAAACCCCATTTTTCATCGCGAACCTCGCTGTGGGATCAATATAGATCGAATCTCAAGACATCAAATCCTAACAATCTCCATCTCGACTCGATATTCAGCCTCCTCCTAACTTCGAGAGCCTCTGGATCTCCTCGCCCCCATGTCCTGGGATAATCACCTTCTGATCATGGATGGACAAATATGAGAGTCGAATCAGGCTGCTCGATCTCATATCCATTATATGCTATGCTCCTTTTGATCTAAGACCTGCTCGGGGCATCATCCTGCGGCAATAGAAATCTCACCTTGCGACGTTGCTTCTCGTCCTCCCGAGTCTCCTGTTTCGTGCCTGATTTAGCTCCACCTGGAGTTCCATCTCATTCTGGGCTCCACCTGACTCCTAAAGCTCTACCTCGCACTGAGCTCCCTGCCAAATAATAATGTTCTCTCCTCCCCTTCTTTCCTTCCAAAATAATCCTATCACCGCGTAGCACCTTCAGGATTCCTCCACCAGTTACCATCCTGTAGCCTCTCGAATTCAGTCTACTCAGTGAGATAAGTTATATCTGAAATTGGATATGTATCGGACCTCTCCCAATCTCTTCACTGCACCATCATGTGTCCTCCAGCTGACCGTCTCGATACCTCTAATCGCACAGCTCGATCCATCCAGCAGATAAACAGTGCCCTCATTATTCTCTAGAAAGTCAAACTACTCCTCTCTACAACATACATGATAGGTGCATGCAGAATCTAAAATCCACTGCTGGAAAGAAGTAGATACCTCATCAGATATCTCTAGAACATCTTCATCTGAATCGCTACTAGCTGTCGCTACAGCAGCTATCGTCTGATCTTTAAGTTGAGAGCAATCTCTAGCTAGATACCCCAACTCATCATACCGGTAACATCTGATCTTGCTCAAGTCCCTCCTGGACTTGGACTGCCCTCGTCGCGATCTCCCGTCGCTCTGTCTACCGCCTTCTGCTCGTTCAGAAGCCATCAAAAATTGAGCTACTGCCATCTGAGCTCGAAGCTGGGTTCTCCCTCCTGAGAACCTTATTCTGGAGTATCGCCGCGGTGACCTCGTCCATCTTGATGGTGCTCTTTCTCACTAGAAAAGCAGTCACCAAAGACTCATACGAAGGGAGAAGCGATGCTAGCAAAATCAATGCCTTGGTCTTCTCCTCAACATTCTCACCAATGCTAAGAAAGTCGGTGAGGATCTTCTGAAAATGACTTAAATACTCCTGCACGCTCTGTCCTTCAGCCATCCGCAGTTAGTAAAACTGCCTCCAGAGAAAAAAATTATTGGTGAGAGACTTCTCTATATACAACTCTTCGAACTTCGACCACAGCACCGTCAGAAAAATCTCGCTAAGTACTTGGATCACCACCTCATCCGCTAGGTACATGCAGATGGTACTCACCGCTTGCATCTGTAGTCGTTTCCAATCTCGCACCTCCATGGTGGTTAACTTTTCCTCGCACAAGAGAGCATCAATTAACCCTTGCTGGATGAGCACGTCTTTCATCCTTGCCTGCCACAGGGAGAAATTACTCTTTCCATCAAACTTGTTGATTTCCATCTTGATTGATCATGTCTTCTTCATCTTCAATCTTGCTCACCACCATTGCAATCTGCGTCCTTGTACCGTCTCGCTCTGATACCACTTGTTGAGTGAATGTCTGATAGGACACCACCTCGATAGGACACCACCTCCTAAGACCTTTTCAGTACTGCACGATGCAGCAGAAAAAAAATAAAATAGAAAATAATCAAAATACGTGGATCAGTCAAAAAAGGACTTGCCTCCATGGGACATGCAAACTTTACTATGAGAAAAAAAATATTACAAGAGGAGATCTCACTCTCAATCCTCGTACATCCGATTTCTCCCTTACAGGAAGTTCTCCTTCATAAAAGCTCTCTCTAGAAAGACCCCCTAAACCCTTGAAGTGATCGCTGTCCGCTGTCCAAAAGCCTTGCTCCTCTCCACAGCTTCCTCGCATCTCTCTCTCTTCTTCACGGGTTCATCTCTGGTTTCCGCACGAAGCCGTCCGCGCCCACGAGACCACCCGCCAACCGCACAAGGCCAGACCCCCACTGTTCACTGTATACAGGCCTTCATAAGCCTTAAACCTCAATTAGATTAAGTTTAAGACTCCTAATCAAGCCTAAATTAAGTCCCAAACCGTTGGATCAAGATCGAGATCAACCCACGTCGTAGGATCGCACTCCGATCCACAAAATAGTGCCGTGGATCGCAAGAAATGGATGGAAAACAGCTCTGCGGTCCACGCGCTTCTGTTTGCACCGCCCAATCCACGGTGGACCGGGTAAACAGGCTCCCTGCGTGGCGCTTGGGCCTGGGCCGCGCCCGAACCGCATGCCTAGGCCTGGGCCGCGCCCACCCGCTGGGCCGCGCCCTGCGTGCGCCTAGCCCACGCGCTGGCCGCGCCTGGGCTGCGCACCGCTGGCGCGGCTGTACTACCACCGCTCCACCGGCCTACCGCCGGCGGTCCTCTATCACCTCGAGTTTCATGCAGACTTCAAACGCGCGCATCTCCTCCTTCCGAACTCTGTTTAGGATGATCTTAATCTCGTTGAACTCTATTTTTCATCGCGAACCTCGTTGTGGGCTCAATGTAGACCGAATCTTGAGGCATCAAATTCTAACAATCTTTACCTCGATTCGATATTCGACCTCCTCCTAAATCCGAGAGCTTCTGGATCTCCTTGCCCCCATGCTCTGGGGCAAACACCACCTGATCATGGATGGACAAATATGGAAGTCGAATCAGACCGCTCGATCCTATCTCCGTTGTATGCTGTGCTCCTCCTGACCTGAGACCTGCTCGAGACATCATCCTGGACAATAGGAATCTCACCTTGCAACATCACTTCTCGTCCTTCCGAGTCTCCTGTCTCGTGCCCGATCCACATTCACTTGGAGCTCCACCTCGTTCTAGGCTCCACCTAGCTCTTGAAGCTCCACCTCGCACTGGACTCCCTGCCAGATAATAATGTCCTCTCCTCCCCTTCTTCCCCTCCAAAATAATCCTATCACCACGTAGCATCTTCAGGATTCCTCCACCAGCTACGTCTTGTAGCCTCTCGAATCCAGTCTGCTCAGTGAGATAAGATTCCGTCTGAAATCAAGTATGTATCGGACCTCCTCCAATCTTTTCACTGCACCATCATGTGTCCTCCAGCTAACCATCCCGATGCCTCTGATCGCACAGCTCGATCCATCCGGCAGATAAACAGTGCCCTCACTGTTCTCTAGGGAGTCAAACTGCTTCTCTCTACAACATACATGATAGGTACATGCAGAATCTAAAATCTATTGCTGGAAAGAAGTAGATATCTCGTCAGATATCTCCAAGACATCTCCATCTGAATCGCTACTAGCCGTCGCTACAGCAGCCATCGTCTGATCCTTAAGTTGAAAGCAATCTCAAGCTAGATGCCCCAACTCGTCACACCGGTAACACCTAGTCATACTCAAGTCCCTCCTGGATTTGGACCGCCCTCGTCGCGATCTTCTGTCGCTCCGTCTACCACCTCCTGCTCCTCCAGAAGCCACCAAGGCTGAGCTATCGCCATCTGAGCTCGAAGCCGAATTCTCCCTCCTAAGAATCTCGTTCTGGAGTATGGCCATGGTGACCTCGTCCATCTTGATGGTGCTCTTCTCCACTAGAAAAGCAGTTACCAAAGACTGGTACGAAGAGGAAAGCGACGCTAGTAAAACCAGTGCTCTGATCTTCTCAACATTCTCACCAATGCTGAGGTCGGTGAGGATCTTCTGGAAATGACTTAAATGCTCCTGCATGCTCTGTCCCTCAGCCATTCGCAGCTGGTAAAACTGCCTCCAGAGGAAAAGAGTGTTGGTGAGAGACTTCGTCATGTACAACTCTTCGAGCTTCGACCACAGCACTGTCGGGGAAGTCTCGCTAAGTACATGGATCACCACCTCATCCGCTAGGTACATGCGGATGGTACTCACCACTTGCATCTGTAGTCATTTCCAATCCCACACCTCTATGGTGGTCGGCTCCTCCTTACACAAGAGAGCATCAATCAACCCTTGCTGGATGAGTACGTCCTTCATCTTTGTCTGCCACAAGAAGAAATTGCTCTTTTCATCAAACTTATTAACTTCCATCTTGATTGATCCTGTCTTCTCCATCTTCAGTCTTGCTCACCACCACTACAATCTGTATCCTTGTACCGCCTCGCTCTGATATCACTTGTTGGGTGGATGTCTGGCCAGGACACCACCTCTCAAGACCTTTTCGGTACTGCGCGATGCAGCAGGAAGAAAGAAAAAATAAAACAGAAAACAATCAAAATACGTGGATCAACCAAAAAAAAGCTCGCCTCCACGAGGCATACAAACTTCACTATCAGAAAAAAATATTACAAGAGAAGATCTCACCCTCAACTCTCATACATCCGATTTCTCCCTCACAGGAAGTTCTCCTTCACAAAAGCTCTCTTTAGAAAGACCCCCCTGAACCCCTGAAGTGATCGCTATCCGCTGTCCGCTGTCCAGGAGCCTTGCTCCTCTCCACAGCTTCCTCGCGTCTCTCTCTCTTCTTCACAGGTTCATCTCTGGTTTCCGTGCGAAGCCGACCGTGCCCACGAGACCACCAGCCGAACCACACAAAGCCACACCTCCACTGTTCACTGTATACAGGCCTTTATAGGCCTTAAACCTGAATTAGATTAGGTTTAAGACTCCTTATCAAGCCCAAATTAAGTTTCAAATCGTTGGATCAAGATTGGGATAAACCCATGCCGTTGGATCGCGCTCCGATCCACAGAATAGTGCTGTGGATCGCAAGAAACGGATGAGAAACGGCTCTGCAGTCCATGCGCTCCTCTGTGCACCGCCCGATCCACCGTGGACCGGGCAAACGGGCTCCCTGCGTAGCGCTTGGACCTGGGCCGGCCCGTGTGTGGGCCTGGGCCGTGCCTGCGCCATGCGCCTAGGCTTGGGCTGCACCCCGCGTGCCTGGGGCTGGGCCGGCCCGTGCGCCTAGGCCCGGGCGGGCCCGCCCGTTGGGCCGCGCTCTGTGCGCGCCCAGCCCGCGCATTGGCCATGCCTGGGCCGCGCACCGCTGCGCGCGGCTGCATTGCCGCCACTCCGTCGGCCAGCCGTCGGCGGTCCTCCGCCACCTCGAGTTCCGTGCAGACTTCAAACGCGCGTATCTCCTCCGTCCGGACTCTGTTTGGGGTGATCTTGGTCTCGTTGGACTCCGTTTTTCGTCGCGAACCTCGCTGTGGGCTCAATGTAGACCGAATCTCGAGATGTCAAATCCTAACAAATACCATGTTCAATTAAATGAGGGTGCAGAGCAAACGAGATGAGAATAGAAAGATCGGCAAGAAAAAAGGAAACTAACATTTGCTAGAATATAAGGAAAGTTGGAATGGAGCCATGGACACCAATCGGATAGGATGGACATGTAAAATGAGGAACAGGGAATAGGAGGCCACTTTGGAAGATGGTATAGCAGGGCTTGCCGTACCGGGCCGAACCGGTATGCTTTGGCGTACCATGTGTTGGTACAATATGGTACCGGTACCATACCGTACCGGGCCGGCACCGGCATGCCGTCCGATACCGGTACAGAAAACCTTGTGGTATAGCTTGATGAAGTCAGGTGGGACACCTGCTCCTCCTTAGAGAGAGAGAGAGAGAGAATAGGAAGAAAGCATTTTGTCCCAAGTCGAAGAGCATTAAAGTACGGTTACACATATTAAGAGGGAGAAGCCCGTTCTATTCTAATCCTAAAAGGGATCCCATGCTCATGTAATGATTAGAATTGATGTCTTTATTTGGAAGCACCTCGTCTCAGTAGTTATCCCTGAATCTATGGAATCCGCTACTTCCACTTGTACATATCTAACATTTAACCCTCTTAAATCTTTTCCAACACAACCAATCCTTTAAATAAATGGAGGTTTTAAATGGCTTACCTTCCGAATGAATTAGCATTTACCAGAACAATATTGGAATAAAGGACAATCTGGTCCAAAATAAAAAGGGACAAGTATGTACATATGTGCGCGCACAAACATCCACCATACAAATTTACAGGAAATATGACTCACTAGACACTACAAAGAATGTCAACTACTATTGTTCAAATAGAAGGGGCTAAAGTTTAGATAATAAAGTTTAATCTTAGTTCCGTACCTTCAATTCTACACCATAATCCAAACGTGAGCGCACTCCCACTACAGAATGTTGAATGCTACATTCACGCAAGAAGCATCCATGTGAAATAATTGCATCCAAGATCTGCATGTTTCATTTTCACTGTGAGATGCAAAAAGATTATAATAGAGATGAGAACCTCATAATGCATTTCCACATACCCTGCATTTTTCTATTTTGGTTGGGGGCAAAAATCGAGGTGATGTGAAGAAGGGTGTCATTGGATCGTAAAACTGAAATTTTGGAAGCTGCACAAAGACCAAAACATGGATAGGAGACTCAGCTTCTGTTTCATATTTTCAGCAATAAAGAAATTCTAACAATAAGGATGCGAAGCAAAGTATATGAATACATGTTACTTCCTACTGTCTCTGTAAGCAATAGCAACCTGGTCTGTGAGTGCCAAATTAGCATTGAAGAATGAATTAATTGTTCCAATATCCTCCCAGTAATCATTGAATAAATATGCCTGCCAATTCAGGATTATTCATAATGCACCAATCTTCATAGCACAATAGAAGCAGAGGGATGAACCAACAATGAGATTCAGATATTGCTTAAAACCCCACCTTGAGCTTATAACCACAGATCACTCATCCAATATCAGAAGAGGAGGTAAAGTAAATAGATAAGCAGAATTCCAGTTTAAAGTACGCTCTCTCACCTGAACATTATGCTCCTTTACAGCTGATGGAAGGATCTCTGAACCAAAGTCATTGGATTTCGGATACCTCCACCTAAAAAAGATAACAATTATCAAGAATGAAGACCCTGAAATAAGCTGTCTCCTCGAGAAAGGTGAAACCTACGTTAGAAGCTTTAGAAGAACATCCCTTTTAAAGACATAAACTCCCATTGATGCAATATAGGGGTATCTCTTAGCATCTTGACGAGACAGTCTGAGAAAAGTGGTATCAGCTTTCTGCATACCACCAAAGAGACTTTCTAATTAAAGTTTTTTATGAGAGATGGGATTAGTGGTAGCAGCAGAGTGTATATTCCATGCTTCAGAGAGATTTTAAAGAAGAGGGGATTGAGAGGATATTCTAACCATAGCTTCTAAATCAGCACCCTTGGGTTTCTCTGAGAATTGGATAATGCGGCCGCTTTTGTCGATCTTCATTAATCCATAGTCAGATGCTCGACTTTCAGATAATATTTACCAAGTCAGTGAAAACAAAAAAAAAGCATTTGCTAAAAGAGAAGATTGAACAAAAGGAGCAACCCACCACTTTTCTGTAATTATGGACAAGTACCATTGTAACTAACCAATCATATCAAGCACAGAAAATGAGTTTTTATCAGAAACTAACTTTTTCATATCATTTCAGCTTAAGAGATGGATTAGAAAATTGAGAGCAAATAGAGAAGGTGATTTAATGTACATTATCTACTAGAACATGAATATAGTACAAGTTTTGATTTTTGAATAAGAAACTTGGAATTAATAATTTCCCTGCTTCGAAGGATTTAAGCAAACGGTTACATGGTTATGAAACTGAACACCAAATACAAATTGGCCAAGAAATAATTTACATGTGAAGGAAATTAAAACTATATGTGAAGATGAAACCGAAGATGTTGCAAAGGGATTGCCCAAAAAACAAAGATGCTGCAAAGGAAAAGATTTTGAGATTCAAGCAGCAGTAAACTAAGTATAAGAAGATGAGAGATAGGCTGAGAAACAAATTATTATAATTGATGATAAATAGCAACCTTACCACAGGCCATGATTGAGTCTGCTCAACATTTTTGGGGAACTACTAGTTAGCAATTTATTTCTAATTACAGGCAATGTGTTTCCTCTAATTGATCTATATTAGTTTTATACTGTGTAAGGAACTGACAAAAGGAAATATTAGCTTTATACTGTGTAAGGCACTGATAAAAAGACACCTAGATGTATTTACACTCCTACAGTCATAAAAAACAACCTTCAGATCAGGCATGCCAACAATTCAAGTTCTTTATCCTACATAGGATCAAAGAATGATGAAAAATGATCATTCAAATCTTTAGACCATATCTAAATGATTTCTGATCTACATATTTACATATTACTCAAAAGTTCTTATTTATTTTAATGTGTATTCATTAGTATCAAAAAATAATAAATATTGGTAAATTTTAATAAAAAGAAATTAAAGTAGTGAATTGAAGCATGTCAGTGAGAGTATTCTGAAGTCAAGAATTAAAGTTCTTATTTATTTCAGTAGAAGCTGTATTCACATATTGCCATTGTTTGGTGAGAGTATACTAAGCTTCGAGTAGCTATAGTGCCTGCCAAGTACAATATTTCATCAACTCCAAAAGAAATTTAATAATTTCGAAATTCTTATGACTAGATTATGAAATATAATTAGTCACTTAAGAGTAGTTTAGAGTGATATTAGCATGTATTTTTTTTTAGCTGAACATAGAATGACTTCTGGAAGTTGGTTTTTCAGAAATTCAGTCATATGAAGTAGTATATATCATAGCCAAAACACAAGCAACAATTTTACAATTTTCTTTTGAGAAAAAATTACAAACTTAGTATTTAGAACAAAGTTAAAAGTTGAACCTGGATATATGTTTTTTGAGCAACGAACACAGATAAAATTAGGATAACAGCAACAGAACTGAAGCAAAGTAATTATGTCCATCCAACATACCTGTCACCCACAGGAACACATGAGACCGTAATATCAGCACCTGCATCAATATGCTTCTGCATATGTCATGTACAATAAACCTCTGTTAATAAATATGGCAATAAAAACAGTATAAACAATCGACTAACTATGCTCCAGCATGCCTCCACAAAGTCCATGTAGTCCATCCGATACAGGTGATCTCCAGACAAAATCAGTATGTGTTCAATGTTCTTGTTCTTGTTATCCTGTTGATGCATAAGGAAATTAAGGAAGATGTAACATGAAATCTCATCATATGCTTTAGCAGTTCCCTTCTTTGTCCAATATTTTCCTACCTCAAAGACCCAAATAAATTGTCTAACAGCATCTGCTGTGCCCTGAAACCAGTTCATTCCAGCTTCCCCTGGTGTTTGTGTAGCTGCCAAAACCTGCTCATGGAATGAAATCAACTTTTCATTGGAAATGGAAGCAGAGTTGCACTAAAAAATTAACTCTAAACAATTCCAATGTCGATTACAAAAATATATCATAAACACAACAAAATTGGAATCCTTATTCTGAGGCAAGCTTAGTTAACAATATGCAGTGGTTTTCAGCCAGCTATGTAGTTCATTATCAGCTACTTGCCTGCTTCACCAATACCATCAAAAGATATAAAACAGTCGATCTGATGATCTTCTTGATTTGGCATGGTATTATTCAATAGAGTGAGAAAGGAACTTTGAATTAGCTTAAAAATTAAGAAGTTTTACCTCAATAAATCCATCACCAAAGTGGATGCCATTCCCAAGGTTATATGTACGATGAATATGGCGATTGAGAGATGCAGAATTGAACTGGGTCATGATAAATATCTTGTTTATGCCACTGTTGATGCAATTGCTCATAGGAACATCGATAACCCTGTAGCATCCTCCAATTGGCACCTACATAATGTAAAATCATGTAGTCAACGTTATTCTTTAAAAACAAGAAAAAGAAACCATGCAGTCAATTCAATAAATGTTGGGAAATCCAAAAGTGACTACCTTTATCACTTATCAGAAACAAAGTTACAATTGCCTCTTTTGTTGATTTGATTAGTGCTTGTCCATAATAGTTATGAACTATGAATGCTTTTAAGTCCTATTGATCAATGAATCAAATAATATGGAGAAGGAAGTACACAAAAAGCAACAAATTTTGTCATTACATGAATAGAAAGAATTGTTCATTTAGATTTTTAATAGAAAACATAAATTACAAAAACGAAGCATGTAAAGTTATAGCGCATAAAGAGTTTAGAGAATGAAGAATATAGAATTCCACCATAAACACGAGCTGGTACACGGGACTACAGACAACCAGCCATAGTAAACCAGAGAACAATTCTGTAGGAAGAGTTGGGATAATTTGCAGGCTGATGCAGGAAAATTAAACCAGATTGACTTGCATGTAAATTGTACTGTTAATGATCATGATAAAATATTCTTTCATGGAAATCAACCCACAGAGGAAATGTTCATCAAGGTACACTCTTGAAAATTTTTTTTTAAAAAAAAAAGAAGAAAAAAACGTCTGGAAAATTATCGTGTCCACCATCACTCACAAGCAATACACTCCTCATCAGCCATTAAAAGAAAGAGTCATGCTTGGTACCAAGCTTCTGCCAGAATCTAGTCTGAAACTAATCTCAAATTTCTATGTTAATCAAGATCAAGCTTTCTGAAATCAAGATCCACCTGATGGACCATAGAAGAACCAAATTTAAAGATATATCCAAATACATCCCAACTTTACTTGCAATCAAGTAAAATATTAAAGATGACAAGATGGAACCCCAAAATAGTCAAGAATAAAACTATACCTTTTCCTGTAGGAGCTTATATCACTCCAACAATTTACAAACGTAAAAACATATTGATAAAATAATCCTTGAAGAAGGGAAGCATGCATAGTTCTTACAGCTGGTGTGGCTCTTGTACTAGTGAGTGGAAATAGCTGCGTTCCAGCACCTCCTCCCAGTATGATAGAAGCAACATTCTTGGGGTCTGCCTTCGGATTCCCCAAGATTGGTGCCTGAAAGACCTGAACTTGTGACCAAGAATTAGCAACACCATTCATCAATCAAAAGCCGAAGCAGATCAAACATATCAGAACGAAGACACAAACCAGAAATACAAACCATCCAAACTCCAAAAACCTCCATCAGATAAGGGGAGATCAATAGCCTAACAAACTGGAAGGATATTTCTTACCAATCCAAGCAAACGAGTCTATACATAATTATATTTGAAAGTACTCCCTTTTTTTGGAAAAAGATTTGCATTATGAACTTTTTTCTTTTTCTCTTTCTAACCTTACATTTTGTGAAATGAAACAGGGAAGAACTGCTACCCTTTTTCTCAACAGAAAAGAGAAAAGAATGTCTACATGCTTGTAAGATAAAAAAAGGTACTTGGAGCGTGATCACTTGCCAGGGTCTTCTTGTTGATATCGGAAATGAGAACACAGAATGCAACACCGGACTTACCCCTACCACCCAAACTGCTACTCTTCACACTCTTCTTTGCCACCCTGCCACACAACCGTTCCCCCCAGATCACAGTTTCTCCACTCCCAACACCACCGTTCTTCACTGGGCTCAAGTGTACATTGGCCTTCAATCCCACACTACCAACATCCATGATAGGTCCAATCATACCTTCCCTTCTACCACAGAATCTGTAATTTAAACAGAGCAGCAACCAGAAAAGTATGCCAACGCAAGCTCGAATGACGCACAAACTTCGATCATATAAGAACCAACTAAAAGAGCATATGATCTGAGACAAAGATCACGATCTTTGTGAGAAAATGGACCACAAGTGATGCAACAAAAATCTAAGATCACGGAAAACTCAAGAGATCTCAAGTGGTTGCAGGCGTGGTTTTGGAGAGCAAGGGGAGAGTGAAACAAAGGCGTGAAACGGTGACAGCGGCTGCTGGCGTTTGTGGCCTTCGGCATGTGATCAGTCACGTTATATCATGGTTTTTTTTTTTTTTTTCCTTCTTATAAAATTTCGCTTCACTGGAATATTCTTTTCTGAGTTTCGACTTTCCAGGGAGCAGACATCCCAAAAAAAACCAGTCTTCTATAGCTCTTGGGAAATTAAGTCCATTGAATCACGGAAAACCCGTTCTGCCTAAAATTTTATTACTAGGTTAATGATATTTAGGTTATTATCTTAGATTAGATGACAACTTCAGTTTATATTTGGATTTACATATTTTTAAATATATCTATTTTTATGATCGGATCTTTTCTTCTGTCATCTTCTCCTGATGTTTAGAACATTGATCAAACTAACGCAGGATCGGATGTATGAAAATATTTTTTTTAATATAATCGAATAAAAAAATTATATCTAAATAATAAAATAATATATATTCAAATTCTTAAAATCACTCGTATTTTCAACTATTTATATAAATAAATTTTAATTATAAAAATATAATAATATCATACATTAATAATATAATTTAATATAAAAATGTGTTCTTTTCGGATAGCATAACAAAACTCATTTGAGAAGCTGAGTTGGCAACATTTCAATACTGATCCATAGAGTATTGTTTTATATATATATATATGATAACTCTGCCTTTGATAGCTTAGGATTTTTTTTTCCAGTCAAACAATAATTATTGTTTTCTTGGTGTCAAGGGCCCATTCTTTTATGGATAAAATATTTACTCAGAAAATTATATTTTTTTGAATAAATATTTTTCATACAATATTTAGATAGTAAAATAATTTATCCATATTCTTTTGTATATTAGAAAATAGCTTGAAAATCTATTATTTATGTTCTTTTATATTATTATTTTTCTAGATAAATTGCTATGATCTATCCATATTCCTATAATACCCTTTATTATATAAATATTATTATATATAATATTATATTATAGTATAATATTATATATTATATATTATGTTGTACTAATATATACTATTATATATAAAAATATATTATATTATTATAGTATTATATTATTGTAATATATATTTTATAATATTATTATATATAATATTATATTATATAAATATTATATTATATTATTATAAGGTTAAAAGTATATTAGGAATGAACTAAAAAAATTATTTTTTTGATTGATGGAAAAATTATTTAGCCACCCTTTAGGTACGTAAGATTTTCCTCTATTTCATGGTAAATGTTATTCATGGGAACATAACTTAATTATTTTGAAAAGTATGAAAATATACGTAAATTGATCAATAAAAAAATTGATTAATTTTTGTATGATATTTATCCATACAAGAACGGCCCTAAGACTATGTTTGGATTTGTATGGATGTGCTACCATAGTCCAAAAGCACAACTTTAGCCATGATATTAGCAAATAACATCTATTGGTTTATGATTCCATTTTCAAGATAAACAACAATCTAAAAAATGATATTTCAAATTTAAAAAAATAATTTACAAAGTGATGATAATTACTAGCTGTCACAATGAAATGTAACCAAATGGGTGGCTTTGGAGATATCGCAATAGCAAGGTTCCCAAGCTTTTTGCCGAGTATATTTTGCTTGAAAAAGCAAAACATAGCCTTGTACGCCGACAAATAAAGCATTCAAGCCCATGCCTCAAGACTAAAAGAGATCAATCTTTTTCTTCACGACCCTCTTTTAGACTTTTACTAACAAATTAGTCATTTGTCAAACATTTATGGTAATTCCATGGCGATTCTGTAGCTATTATACATAATGCTTTATTTCTTCTTATAGTGGTGAAAAACAAAAAAGTCTAATCTAATAAAGGAAATCCGATGGGCAGCACATGTGATATCAAGCAGTCTTGCTCAGGGTGAGTGGCCGTGGGCATTCCCCCATTGACAGGGGATGCTTCAAATCCCCGCGCGCTCCAATCTCCCGTAAATTTGTGGTCGCAACCGTAGTTGCAGCTAAACCATTTCCCCTCATATCTTAAACAAATCTGTCTATGTGGCAGAAGCCAATATGCTATTTTCGCTGAGAAATCCAGTGTTAAGCAGTCAACTCAGAATACAGAGGCTTACGATCCGGACAAAGACCCGCCTGCAATTCCACCGCCAAAGATCCAGCAATCGGGCGGCCGAGAAGATGTAATAGAACAAGCAACGGCATCTCGCAGTCAGATGAGATGGCACAGCGGGGAGGTACACTAAAAAGGACCACCGAAGGAAGCGACAAGACGGACGGATGTACGGCTGTGATTTCGTCCACAAATCCCAGGAGCCCATTCGGACCTACGTGTCTGTGGAGGTGGGCCCCATGGGTAGATCAGGAGGTTCCCGTGGTCCCGACTTACCGGAGAACGCTGGAACCGATACGTGGCAGAATCAGGACGGCTGGTGGGAAGGGGGTCCGCGTCGTCGCCGCTGAATTCCGATGGTACGGCAGGGAATGGCAAGGAATCCGTCCCGGCCTGCCTGTCGCGCCGGATAGTCCCAATGGGACGCGTCCATGCAATCAATGGCCGATGTGTCGTTTTTTCATTGCTCCAATTTTGGGAGACTTTGGAGTACATAATGAATTTTTGATTCACGTACCTTCGTATCCTCCAATGCACGCTATAAAGAGATAGATCTTTGTGTTCCACGCGAATTTCAAAGCCTCTGTCCCGTTATGTAACGCATACCCTAAAAAAAAAAAATTCACAATCCACCATGGAGCTAGATCCGCAGTAGATTATAAGTTTTCAATGTTTCATGGATCCGCTCCGTGCTCCAATGCCGACACGCTGATACCCGTTGGCCGCTGAAGGAGACAAAAGTTGAAGCTTTAATTTCTGCATGTACGATTTTTATTTTACCAAAATAATTGTCTGTTGTAATATATAATTGCAACTCGAAGTGCTTACTACCTACAGCTTTTTTTGTTCTCGGACGAGTGAAGTGTTAGGATCGCGGTTGTATCTTTCGCGAGAAAAAGGAATACACCTTCCTTCGCCGCCGCAGACCGTTGGATCATCAACTGCACACATCGCAAACCTCTCCGAACTCCGCCATTCATCAGCATTCACAGATCGTAAAGGGAGAGGTGGACGATTCAACGGGGACAGTCAATTTCCTATCCTCGAACAGATTAAATTATTGAATTTTAATTCATTCGCGAGGCCCACGATGCGTACTTTCTATAGCGCACACTCCTATCTTCCCCACACCATTTTTTTTTTCCAAGAACATTCTAGCATGCACGTTTTTGCAAGCATGTGGTCCCCCACCATGGGCTCCTATGTGTCAGGGCCAACATGCAGGTTATGGCCTTGTGACCATAGGTTCTTTGTTGGACCCATCATCATCTTTAGTCTTTACAAGCATTTTACAGTGTTAGAACCATCATCCAAAATATAGCTATTGGCAAAGTCACTCAAATAGCCGGCTCATAAACAAGGCTGCATATAGATTGAGTTGACTCATGATCCGACCCATTTAGATCCAATCTAATCTGTTTTAAAAGACCCAAGAAATTGGATCGGATTAAAAAATTAGATCCGTTCAATATTTCAGATCGAATCTGGATTTACTGAATTCGGATGCGACCCAATCCGATCTGATTCTAATTTAATATTAAATCCAACATATAAACTATAGGACAAATAAAGTGAGATTAAAATTTCAAATACCCTTGTAATATTATTATTTTTCATATAGTTTTACTCAATTTGATTGTGAGATTTTGAAAAATTATTTATAAATTAATAGTCAAAATAAAATAATATTTTTTGCCATAAACTTCATATATATATATATATATATATATATATATATATATATATATATATATATATATATATATATTGGTTTATCGTATGAACAAGATCCAATTAGAATTTGGATCTGAATCGGATCTAAAATTTTTAAATTAAGATTGGATTATATATGGATCCGATCCGATCTAAATGATCCAATGCGGCAGGCTTTTTGATTATGGACCCATCTGATCTGATCCGATTTCAAATGGGTTGGATTTGGATCCAACATTAGAATCTGATTAAGAGACTGGATCGGATCGAGATCACTCATAATTCGATCCGATCCGACTCATTTGCATCCCTACTCATAATCTCATAGAGGGCGGACCCAACATCGACGTCATCGCCATCATCGTAAGAAATAGTGCAAAGATAAGGATCAGCTGAAAAGTAAGATAAAGACCTACAGCTGTGACAATGATCATCCACTATCCAATGGTATTTCATGCACCATACTCGTGGTGAATGGGTGAGTGGAACAAGAGTTCTACGGCGCTCTCTCTCTCATTCTCAATGTTGTCTTCTGGATAAAGAGTCAAGCATTTCAACAATAGATGTCCAACCTCATTCTCTTTTTGGCCATGAAGCTAGCTTCACCATGTGAATTCTCCAAAAAAGAAGTTTCCCTATGGGAACCACATTAGTTCTACATTTGCCTGCTATGTATAAACCCAACATGCTTGCAATGCTTGCTCTCTCCGGATGCGCCACATTTGCATGCCCAGCCAAAATCTTGGTGGATCTACTAAAATCAAACAAGCCGACATGAGGTTCCATTAAATTGTGTTACATAACTGATCTTGTATGATGAGTTGCTACCAAGCTCCACAAGATTCCCCGACAACAATTACATGCTTGGTGAGGGAAAGGATGTTCCGACTCATGGTCTCCGTCACATGATATTGATGCAATGCAATGTTATCATAAAAAACTAATGGAGCACAAGATAGAATGAGTTTCTGTTCCATCGCAAGTAGGGTCCACCAGTGCCCATAATTATTAAAAAAAAAAAAAATCATCCCTCGAATCAAATTTCACGTGGTGTGTTGGTGGAGACGAATGGTTCCAAACACGTAGCTAGAGGCATGTTTTCCGATCAAGTCTCTTTCCGTGCTAAAGCGAATTCATCCACTTGTGCTTGTCACAAAAAGAGCAAACGTTACTGATGCAATGTGACGGCCAGAAAATTTTGATAAAATCTAATATAGGATGATAAGATAATATGAGTTTTTGTTCCGTCACGAGGAGGCTTTTCCCGATATCCTTAATTAATGAAGATTTTGAGATGTGTTGCAGTCAATCTCCTCGTCGTCTGATCGTCGAAAACGAGCGTCTGTAAAAGAAGTCCGCACTGACCGAAAGTGACTCCGGCGGAGACCCTCCGACGGTCAAGTCAGAGAGGAGATTAGACAACAGTAGAAGAGAAACAAAGAGCTCAGTGAGGGAGAGAGAGAGCTAGAGAGGAGGGAGTTCAAGAGTTTCGAAAGGGACCTCCCAGCACTGTTGCCTTCCCCGATATATATAGCGGAGCGCGGCATGGCGCCGTCGTCAGTGATGTAGACAACTAGAGAGTTGTCAAATCGTCAGGGTTGTCACGTCGTTGACGAACTGACAGGTCTTAGAAATTAATTCGCGTCCTTGGCAGGACAGCGCCTCAGGCTCCTGGCAGGACAACGCCTCCTGACGGTTGCACGACATGTCCTTGATAGGACTGCAGCCCATACCGCTCATTCGGCGTCTAGAAGGACCTGCAGAGGTCGGACGTCGGTTGTCCAAACCGATGGTGAGTCGGTGGTATCCCACTCGACAGGGCGTCGGCGACGGGGGAACGGCCTTCGGGCGATCGGTAGATACTGTCGGTGTTGCCCACCGTCGGTCGGATGAAGTCGGTCGGTCCATCCCGATGGATGGGTCGACATCGGGACCCGCCGTTGAGTCGGCGTCGAGGACCGGTCGGCGTTGGTGAGTCGGCATTAGGGTTGATCGGTATATCCCAACAGTTCTCCCCCACTTCTGAGCCTGATGTCACATCGTTGCGCGTTTCCATGCGGGTGGGGCGTTGGGCGAAAGGAGTGGATTCTTTGTAGCGTCATGCCTTGATTTTGCTGATCTCACCAGCGAATGATTCGGACAAATCGATGTCAGGCGTCCTGACGTTCGATGATTCGACGTCAGATGATCTGGTGTCAGATGATCCGGTGTCAGGCGACTTCTGGGGAACGCAAATCGCCGCCTGGCGCCTTCTTTGGGAGCGCGGGCCACTGTCAGGCATCGCGTCGGGGATGCGAATCACCGTAGGCAATTTAATTCTGAGGCGCGGCCTTCCTGCCACGTGTCGGGAGGTCGTTGGGTCGGCGTCATTCGTATTAATGAAGGCGATGTGGCCCGATCTGGGATGGGTGCGCCGAACCATCGGGCCTGAGGAGGGCCCGGATGTCGCCACGCATCGATCATCCGAGAGGTCTTGATCGGCACGGCCATATCCCGACCGTCGGAAAGCCCTATATATATGGGGCCGCTTGTACTCAAAGCCTCACTTCTCACGGTCTTGCTGCGGAGACTCTGCCCAAACGGTCTCTCCTCCGTCGCAGGTAGCTGCCCCCATCCCCGTTCTTCGGAAGGTTCATCCAGAGTTTGTGTTTCCTTTTGTCTTGCTCTCGCTTCCTTTGAAATCTTTTCTTCTACTTCTTCTCTGGTTTTCCCTTCTTCTTGGTTCCGGTGTCATGGCCAGGACCTCTCCTCGGGAGGCTCGGTCGGGGAACTCGACCGATGATCTTCGGTCGACCCCGGAAGTGGAGGTTTCCTCACTTTCGTGGCTGAATATCGATCGGCTTCGGGAACAGTATTGTATCCCGAAGCAGTTCCGACTCTCCGCCCCTGGGTCCGGAGGGCGGGTCAACAACCCGCCTGCGGGCCAGGTGGCTCTGTACGTTGAGGACCTCCGGGCTGGTCTTCGGCTTCCGATTCTGGAGTTTGTTCGAAATCTGCTAGATTATTACGGACTTTGTCCGGCGCAACTGGCGCCGAATTCAGTTCGGTTGATAATCAGCTTCGCCCTGTTGTGTTAGCTGTTGCCGACCAACCCTCGGATCTCTCTCTTCCAGGCATTCTTTGTCCTCCGACCCCACCCTAAGGCCCGAGGGTGGTGGCTCTTCAACCCCCGGAAGGGTCTTTCTTTCATTATTGGTCTTCCATCGTCCATCCACGGATGGAAGAACCAATTTTTCTTCGTTTCCTCTTCTTCTCCCTGGGGTTTTCCTTCTTGCTGGGGCGTGCCTCGGACTGAGGCGAACGAGAACAGCCGAGTGGAAGCGGACGACCGGGAGGATTTCCACCGACTCAAGGACATGTCGGTACCGAAGCAGAGGGAGCTTGTTACCGAACAAGCCCTCTATGATGCTGGCCTGAGCCTGATCCCCCATCTAGGTACCACCCGATCCATCAGTTGTCTTTTGGTTTCACGTTGGTCCCCGAACATATGCTAATTCTCTTGTTGAAATTGCAGGGACGCCACCGAGGATGAGGCCGACCGACGTTGAGATCAGATAGTACGCAGTGAGGAAGAGGCCGGCATTCGGTGTCGGGCCCTCACGACCTCCGAAGAAGCCCTCGACAGCAGCGCCGGCCGCCACCACATCGGAGGCCGATCAGTCGGAGCCGGTCATCGCACTTTCGGCTCTGACAGCGCTATCGGAGGAGCGGCCGGTGGAGGGAGTGACCGAGGGAACATCGGTGGTTTCGCCGATGGAGGAGGTGCCGGATACCGTTCGAGAACCCGAACGTCATCCGTCGGCGCTCGCAGTTGCCGCCGGGGGTGCTCAATCAAGCTCGAGCATCCCCTCCTTCCCCGACCTACAGGCCTGGGCGGCCGATTGGGGGAAGCCACGATGGCCCCTGCTGACGACCCAAGGTCGGGAAGTCACACCGCGTCACCTGGCGCTCAGGCCACCGAAGGAGCGTCAGCCCTGGCCGACCACAACTTGGCCAGGAGGCTATGTCAGGGAATCTTCCTCCCAGTCGATGTGGAGGTTCTGAAGGCTCGACAGGTGACCGAGATGCTGTCTTCGTTTTACCCGACCATGGTCAGGATAAGTTCCGCCTCGTCCCTTTCCTTCTTACTGTCTTTGTTGTTTCGCCTTTCTGACGGTTAGTCCTCGTTTGCAGTTGATTTACACTATGTCCGAACTAGAGGTCGGGTACCGGAGGTTCGGGGACATCCGGGCGGCCTGGAAGGACAGGGCGACGGCCGTCGAAGCTGACAAAGAGGTTCTGCTCGAGCAATTAAAGCTGTCGACCGACCGCGAGGCGAGGCTTGAGGACGAGATTTCTTGTCTCGAGGCCGAACTTAAGTCGGCCCGAGGAGAAGCCAAGCGCAAGGGTCGGACCGCTCACCGACTGCGATGCGAGCGGGACGGCGTCGTTGCCGAGCTCGAGGCCGAACGCGAGCAGCTCCGGGTCAGCCTGGAGAATCTTGCCAAGGTCGAGGAGGACCTGTCAATCGTCCAAGCCGACACCGACATAGCGAAGGCAGAGGCAGAGTCGGCGAAGGAATCCTTCGATCGGGTGGAAGCGGAGGCGAGGTCGGTGAAGGAGTCACTGAGTCAGGCGGTGGAGGACTTTCACGGCTCCGATAGATATCGGGAGGAACTCCTGGAAATCGGCTTCGCGTCGTATCGGGTGGGGTACAAAGACGGTCGGGATGCAGTCCAGGCCTTGTACCCGGAGCTGGACCTCAGCGGTATCATCCCCCCGGAGCTGAGGATCAAGCTACGGAAGAGGTGGCCGACCCATCATCGGGAGACGCCGCTGCGGTGGAGGAGACCGTCCCAGAGCAGATCGCCGAAGAAGAGACGGTCCCGACTCTCGACCCGGCTCCGACCTCCGATCCAGCGTCGACCTCCGATCCAGCGCCGACCTCCGATCCAGCACCGACCATGGTGGATACACCGGTCATCCCCGAGCTCTTCCCGGTCGAAGAGATCGACTCCGAAGAATGATCGGGGTCTTGTCACTTTTTTGTTTTGCTTTACATATTTGTAATTGGGCTTCGGCCCAATTTTGTAGACTTGGATATACTTAAGAGTACTTTCAATTTCATTCTCAACTTCTTCCCCTCGCCTGTCAGGATGTGCTCTGACTTAGAGTCGTAGAGTCATAGGGTCGTAGGGTCGTAGAGTCGAAGACCCGATGTGCCACATTAGGTCACTTAGCGATATCCCAAGTCATTAGCTGAGGTAGTCGGCAACATACGTCGTAGGAAAGGCAAGATGAACTTCAATCACGAACCGTTCGCCCGGCGGTCGTAGTGCGCGTCCGTCGAAGGCCTGAGCCGAATGTTCGTCACTCGGTCATAAGTCGAAGGTCAAAGTCGAACGTGCGTCGTCCTGACACGAGTCAGACACGTTCGTTAAGTCGGGGGTCGACCGACTTCCAAACATGCTTCCGTTGAGTTGGGCACGCTAGCGAAGTCGAAGGTTGTTCGCGGGGTCGAAGGTCGACCGACCTTCGGGCGCACCCGGATGACCCGAATGTCGTCTGATATGATCAGTCGGATGGCGTCCGACGTATTTAGTCGTACGACGTCGACGCATTTGGTCGAAAAAATGATGGTAAGTCGAGTTCCCATTATCCAGACTTAGGTCGGGTACTTACGTCGCGCCATGTGATAAACGGTGGTAAGCCAAATACCCTTCGACCGGTCGTGACCTGATCGATAAGTTGCGAATGCGATGTTGGTCGCATTGGCGCTTTGCCTTTCTCGACCGGGGCTGAGTCGGCAAGTCGGCCGATCATTTTGGTCGAGAGTTTTAGGTGTAGAAGGAGTGTAACTCCCGTCGTCGCGGATGCGTTGGTCCCTTTAAGCGTCCGATGCATCGGCGACGGTCGGTCCGTCGGTCTGCAGTGAAATGTTAGGTCCGAGTTTGGACGTCGGGGGCTCGCACTCCTTGGCGAGCGTCGAACAACAGTCGAAGAGTCGAAATTCCAAACTCCGAAGTTTGAAACTGAATTCGTATTCCAAGTGAAGGGATACAGGGTTCACTGATAGTACAACCTCAGATTATCGGCATTCCAAGTCCGTGGGACGGCTGTCCCTTCTAAGGTCTCTAGCCGGTAGGCTCTCGGCCCGTAGGTGTCGGCTATTTTATAGGGTCCCTCCCAGTTCGGGGACAACTTTCTCCGGTCCAGGGGCTTCGAGATTTTTGCCTTTCTTAGGACTAAATCTCCGGGCCTGAAAAGCTTCGGCTTGACCTTGGCGTTGTAATATCGGACCACCTTTTGTCAGTAGGAAGCCATACGGAGTTGTGCCTCGCGTCGGAGTTCGGGCAAAAGGTCCAAGTCGGCTCTCCGACACTCGGAGTTGTCGGGCTCGTGATACTGCTCGACTCTGGTCGATGGTAATCCGATCTCCAGCGGGATCATGGCTTCCGTTCCATAGGCCAAACTGAAAGGTAATTCCCCAGTCGGGACCCGGGGTGTCGTCCGGTACGCCCACAGGACGGAGTTCAACTCCTCGACCCAGAGGCCCTTGGCTTCATTCAGTCAGATTTTTAGTCCGTGCAGGATGGTCTGGTTGGTCACCTCGACTTCGCCGTTAGATTGCGGGTGTCCGATCGAGGTCAGTCGGTGCGTGATATGGAATCTCGCACAGAAGTCTCTGAAGTCCTGATTGTCGAATTGTCGCCCATTGTCGGTGATAATGGTGTGCGGCAATCCAAACCTGAAAATGATGGACTTCTGAACGAAGTCCTCCATCTTCCGCTCGATAATCTGCGCCAAGGGCTCAGCTTCCACCCACTTGGTGAAGTAGTCGATGGCGATGACAATGAACTTTCTTTGTCCGGATGCCGGAGGAAAGGGTCCGAGTATGTCGATTCCCCACTGGGTGAAGGGCCACGGAGCGACGATCGAAGTGAGCTGGTTGGCGGGTCGGTGTTGTATGTTGGCATACCTTTGGCATGGTTCGCACCTCCAAACCAACTCAGCCACATCCTTCTTCATAGTGGGCCAGTAGTAACCCTGTCGCAGGACTTTGTAAGCCAGATACTTGCCCCCCAAGTGATCACCGCAGATCTCTTCATGCACTTCTCTGAGGGCATAGTCTGCGTCGGTCGACCCCAAGCACTTCAGCAAGGGAAAGGAGAATGACCTTTTGTATAGTCGGTCGTCGATCATCACATATTGGGAAGCCACCCACCGAAGTCGTTTGGCTTCCGCGGGGTCTTCGGGGGTAGATCCGTCAGTCAGGTACTGAGCGATCGGATCCATCCAGCTCGGCTCTGTCGCCAGTTGTAGCACCTCTTCGACCTCGTCGATGCTCGGTTGTTCAAGACTTTCTATGAACGTCCGGCCCAAGGTGCCGTAGTCGGATGTCGCGAGCCTGGAGAGTGCGTCGGCCCGAGCATTTTCCGCCCTGGAGATGTGGAAGATCTCGAAGTACTTGAAGGGTGCCACGAGATCTTTCACTTTTTGGTGGTATTTGGCCATAGTCGGATCTCGTGCTTCGAACTCGCCTTTGACCTGTCCAACGATCAGTTGAGAGTCGGAGAAGACCTTGAGTCGGTCGACCCCGAGCTCCAGTGCCAACCTCAAGCCCGCGACGAGTGCCTCATATTCGGCCTGATTGTTGGAGGCCTTGAAGTCGAATCAGAGGGCATGTTCGGTAACCACTCCCTCCGAGTTGGTGAGCAGGAACCCGGCCCTGTTCCCTCGAGCGTTGGAGGCTTCGTCGATGTGCAACACCCAGGTTGAATCAGGGTCACATTCGGAGGTCCCAACCTCTTCGGGGCTTCCTTCTCCCGACGCTCGGTCGGTCGTCGGACATTCCGCGACAAAGTCGGTCAGAACCTGGGCTTTCAGAGTAGGTCGCGGCCGGTATTGGATGTCGAATTCGCTCAGTCTCACAGCCCACTTCGCTAGCCGTCCTGATGTATCAAGGCGGTGCAGGATTGCTCTCAGGGGCTGGTCGGTGAGGACCATGATAGCGTGCATCTGGAAGTACGGGCAGAGCCGCTGTGCTGAAATGATCAGAGCAAAAATTATTTTCTCCGCCTTCGAGTATCGAGTCTCAGCTTCGTGAAGCGCTTTGCTGACGTAGTATATCGGTTGCTGAAGTATCTCCCCGACCTCCGGCCTCACAAGTAGGAGAGGAGAAGTCAGGTATTTCTTCAGTTCCTCGAAGGCTTGTCGGCACTCATCCGGCCAAGAGAAATGCTTTGCCCATCTCAGAGTTTTGAAGAACAGAAGGCATCTCTCGGCCGATCGAGAAATGAATCGGCTGAGCGCGATGATCCTTCCGTTGAGTTGTTGCACCTCCTTTTTGGTGTCCGGATGTCGCAAGTCGATGATAGCCTTGATCTTCTCGGGGTTGGCCTCGATTCCTCGTTGCGAAATGAGGAATCCGAGGAACTTCCCCAAGGTCACTCCGAAGGCGCACTTAGTCGGGTTCAGCTTCATCCGGTGTCGTCGTAGAGTGTGGAAGGTTTCTTCGAGATCCCGCACATGATCTGGAATTTGCACACTCTTCACCAGCATGTCATCGACATATACTTCCATGTTGCGCCCGATCTGGTCTTTGAAGACCTTGTTGACAAGTCGTTGGTAGGTGGCTCCAGCGTTCTTCAGTCCGAAGGGCATTACTCTGTAGTAGTAGAGGCCCTTGGTGGTCATAAAGGTAGTGTGTTCCTCATCTTCGGGCACCATTCGGATCTGGTTGTATCCAGCGAAAGCATCCATGAAGCTGAGCAGTCGATGGTCGGACGTCGCGTCTACCAGCTGGTCGATCTTCAAAAGTGGGAAGCTGTCCTTCGGACAGACCCGATTCAAGTCGGTGTAGTTGATGCATATCCTCCACTTTTCGTTGGCTTTCTTCACCATAACGACATTGGTGAGCCAGTCGGGATAGGTGGTTTCTCTAATGAAGCCCGCCTCGAGTAGCTTATCCACCTCCTCGTCGATGGCCTTTTGTCTTTCAGGAGCAAAAGATCGCTTTTTCTGCCTTACCGGCCTCATCGCTGGGTCGATGTTGAGTCGGTGTGTCATTGTCTCTGGAGGAATTCCCGACATATCCACCGCCGACCAGGCGAATATGTCGGCATTGGCCTCCAGTAGCTCCGCCAAATGTCGTCGCTTGGGGTCGGGTAATTGAGACCCGACCCACACCTTTCGGTCGGGATTTTTCGCTATTGAGATGGGAACGAGCTATTCGGCCGGTTCACCCCGCTCTTCTTCTTCCCGTTGGTCCAGCTTGTCGACCGTCAGGGGGCCCTTCGATTCATCGCTTTGAGCAGAGATCTGAAAGCATCGTCGGGCGAGTTGTTGGTCTCCGCGCATCTCTCCGACTCCATTTTTGATCAAGAACCAAACCAGGAGATGGTACGTCGAGACAATCGCCTTGAGGGCGTTTAGTCCGGGTCTTCCAAGTATGGCGTTGTAGGCCGAGGGCACTTGGACGACCGCAAAAGTCAAGTGGACTGTGCTTTATCGTGGTTCGGCTCCAGTCGTCACAAGCAGGGTAACTTCTCCTTCCACCGCAACAGCATCTCCAACGAAGCCTATCAGAGGTGTAGAGACTCTCTTGAGTCGATCGGTCGACAGTCGCATCCGGGAGAAGGTCAAGTGAAACAGAACGTTCGTTGAACTTCCATTATCTACAAAGATTCTTTTTACATCATAATTTGCTATTGTTGCCGAGACAACAATAGCATCATCATGGGGAGTTTGGATGCCCCGAACATCTTCTTCTGTAAAAGTAATTACATCATCCGGACGCAGCTTCTTCGTCGGCTCCCCTCCAGCAGACGTTCCCGGGCCCAGTCGTTTGGAAATCATATTGATGACCCCGGTCGTGGGCTGGTTAGTCGTTGCTTCTTCAGTCGGCTGGGATCGTCGGTTGGCAACTGGTTGAGTCGGCGGGTTCCTCCGAAACTTGTCGAGGTATCCCCGACGTATGAGGGCCTCAATTTCATCCTTAAGTTGGATGCATTGCTCGGTATTGTGGCCGTGGCCCCGGTGGAATCGGCAGTACTTCCGTCGATCGAGGCCTTTTGCCTTCAGAGGCGGAGGCCGTCGCAGGTATTCCTCCCCCTCGATTTCCATCAAAATCTGCGCACAAGGAGCAGAAAGAGGAGTGTAGGAGTCATACCTAGGGTGTGTCAGCCTTGGACTCCGCCGTCGAGACGACCTCTGGTTCCATCGCGGAGGTGAGACCCGACTGTCGGTCGGGGGCCTGCTAGGCACGGTAGGGTCCCGACCCTTCCTCCGCTTCTCCTTGGGGCCCTTGGGCTCGGTCAAGCACCGGTCGGATGCTCCTTCGTCTGCGCGCATGTACTTGTACGCGCGCTCCAGTAATTCAGCGTACGTTTGGGGGAGGGTCTTGTCCAGGGAGTAGGTGAATCGGGATGCCCTCAGCCTGCGCTTCATGGTCGAGATGGCCATATCTTCATTGAGGTCCCGAACCTCAAGCGTGGTCGCATTGAATCGCGCCACGAAGTGTCGGAGTGTCTCGTTTTGTCTTTGTTTAAGGGAGAAAAGGATGTCCGAAGTTCGTGGCGGCTTCCGACTGGTGCTGAAGTGGGCCACGAAAGAGTGCTCGAGCTGCTCGAAGGAGTGGATACTTTTCGATCGAAGATCGGAGTATCAGGTCCTGGCAGCTTTGCGGAGCATGGCGGGGAAGCCGATGCAAAGAAGAGCATTGGTTGCCCCTTGGATCGTCATGAGAGCTTTATAGCTCTCCAGGTGGTCGATTGGGTCGGTGGAGCCGTCGTAAGGCTCCACGTGCGGCATCTTGAACCGATTGGGGATCGGTTCGTCGAGGATGAGTCGGGAGAGAGGTTGGACGGTTTGAAAGTCGACGTCGTTCGAGGACTTCTGTCCGTCCACCTGCAGCTGGACAAGCCGACGGTCGATTTCTTCGAACCTACGTTCATAGTCGTCGATCCGTCGGTGCTGAGAGACCCCGAGGGTGGAGTCTCCGGAGGAGTCCGAGAGAGAAGCGGACGGTGTTCGCGGTCGCTTTTCTTTCCTCGCCCGTTCCAGCTGGGAGGGAGATGACCGTCGAGACCGATGGGTGTCGCGCCGCGGGCGCCCCTCCTCCTCTCGGTGGGAGCGTTGTGGCAGGTACTCCGGAGGAGGCGACGGAGATTGGTGCGGGCGTCGGCGGCTGCTCCTGGAGGGCATCGGACGTGCCACTAGTTGTTCGGCCGGCGAGAGCGGCAACCGGATCGGTTGTTGCTGAAGACTTTTGACCACGTCTGTCAGCACGATCATCTACCGCACGATCGCCACGATCTGTGCCTCCGTAGTCACCGCAGGATGCGGAAAGCTGGGTTCCGCCATGGAGGGTGGCGGAGAGGCCTCTTCTCGGCGGGAAGAGCGCCTCGCCGATCCAGTGACCCTCGACCGCTGAGCTCTTATCTTTGTCATCTTGAATTCCGTGGGGGTTATAATCCCTGGTGCTGTTGACCGTACACCGCCCCCTTCCTGACGCGCCAAATCTGTTGCGGCCAATCCCCTCGTCGCCTGGTCGTCGGGAACGAGCGCCTGCAAAAGAAGTCCGCACTGACCGGAGGTGACTCTGACGGAGACCCTCCGACGGTCAAGTCAGAGAGGAGACTAGGCAACAGTAGAAGAGAAACAAAGAGCTCAGCGAGGGAGAGAGAGAGAGCTAGAGAGGAGGGAGTTCAAGGATTTCGAAAGGGACCTCCCAGCACTGTTGCCTTCCCCGATATATATAGCGGAGCGCGGCATGGCGCCGTCGTCGGTGATGTAGACAACTGGAGAGTTGTCAAATCGCCAGGGTTGTCACGTCGTTGACGAACTGACAGGTCCTAGGAATTAATTCACATCCTTGGCAGGACAGCGCCTCAGGCTCCTGGCAGGACAACGCCCCCTGACGGTTGCACGACATGTCCTTGATAGGACTGCAGCCCATACCGCTCATTCGGCGTCTAGAAGGACCTGCAGAGGTTGGACGTCGGTTGTCCAAACCGATGGTGAGTCGGTTGTGTCCCACCCGACGGAGGGTCGGCGACGGGAGATCGGCCTTCAGACGATTGGTAGTTACTGTCGGTGTTGTCCACCGTCGATCGGGCGAAGTCGGTCGGTCCATCCTGATGGATGGGTCGGCATCGAGACCCGCCGTTGAGTCGGCGTCGAGGATCGGTCGGCGTTGGTGAGTCGGCATTAGGGTTGGTCGGTATATTCCAACACGATGCAAAATACCCTCCATCAAATCACATCTCACGTGGTGTGTTTGCGCAGACGAGTACTTCCAAACACATAGGTAGAGGCAATTTTTTCCAACCAAGTCACTTTCAGTTTAATTGAAGGAAAATCCATCTACTTGAGCTTGTAAAATGACGTGGGTTCCGGATTTTTTTTTTTTTCCATAGGCAAAATGAATCAAGGAAGTCCAAATGCGATACCAGTTGAGAGACAAACGCAATTCGTGGCTTTCACGGTCGAAGTAGTGGAATGTGTGTCTTTATCGGAGTATCACCCATATTTTGTGTACAGTTTATTCTGAGGTGTTGGCATTTGAAATCTGTTAGAGGATAAGTCAATTTCGTTAAAATGTATGCAATGATCATCAACATACTATGACTTGATGGTAATGATTAATTTATTTATTCTTGATGGCCCGAGTCAATTTATGTGCTAGGTCTGTCTTTCAACGTTTTCAGTGAGCATATTTCCAATCAGAAAAATTCTTTGTACACCACCCCTGGTGTCGAAAATCCGACATAGAGTGCACCGTCTCATCCGATTGATTTGCGTAGGCACCACTTTCTAATACGTATTTAATGTCTGCAGTTCTTATTTTTCATTTAAAATTTTGAATGACGAAAATATCTCTCTTTTTTGAAAAAAAGTATAATATCTTGTAATCATAATATGACATTCTATGATCAAATTATAATTTTCTCTGTAGTTAAATTATGACTTCCTACATATGAAGTCATAATTTACTCTAGAATATTATAAGAGGGGCATTTTTGTCCAATCACTTTTCAATGCACATTTAATGTCTATAGTTTCGTTTTTTTGTTTGAAATGTTAAATAATAAAAATGCCCATCCACATCTGAAAAAAGTATGATATTCTGTGTCAATATTATGACATCCTGTGATGAAATTATTAATTCCTGCACATGATGCCTTAATTTTTTTTATAGGATATCATAATAAGGGAGAGGCATTTTCGTCACTTAAAAATTTTATAAATTTTCAATGACAAAAATATTCTTTCTATTTTATGACTTCTGGAAGAAAAATTATAACATCTTGTGTAAGAAGTCATAATTTAACCTTAAAATATCATAATATGGCATAGGATGTCATAATTTTTTCAGAATAAGAGAGATATTTTCGTCATTCAAAATTTTAAATGAAAAAGTAGAACTGCGGGTATTAAATTCGTATATTGCATGCATTAAATACGTATTGAAAAGTGATGGCTCCATGACCTAATCAGATTAGACGGTGTATTTTTCTACACCGAGTGCGGTGTACAAAGAATTTTGGTTTCCAATAAACTGCTCTTCTTGCACACAATTAACTAGTTATAGTTCTGTATTAAATAGTTTTTAATAATTAATCAGATTCAAGGAACATCACATATAACTCTTATAAACCTATATCTTTTTGGATTGGATCACGAAGATACCATATCGATGATCCGAATTGGTAGATATGATTTACTATTTCTAACTTATTTTATATATCAAAAATCATATGATTTAGAAACTCATAACTTATACATCAAATGATCAAAAATTGAACCATTCAAATAATATAAAATAATATATATTTTTTTAATTATTTGATATATAGTGTTATGGTCCTACATTGAATAATAAAAAAGATGCCATATAGGTTTATTAGTTTAGGCTGGTCCTTCTTCCAATAGTCTAAGTATTGGGATCATGAGCCCGTGACAAATGGTATCAAATTAAATTAGACCCATTTCATGTCATAATCTTTACCAGTCATGTAAACCACTGACTAAAAAATATCAAGATCAAATAGAGCTTGGGTCATGGGTGAGCTTCTCTCTCCCAAGTGGGAGCCAATTGTAACGAGGGTGTCACGAGAATGGGTGAGGGAGATAATTATCATAAACTTATATTGACTAATAAAAGAATGTCACATAGGTTTATTCACATGAGTCAGTCCTCCTCTTAATAGCCTAAACTTTTAGGTTGGAAATTTATGAAAATAGATTAGAATTTTTTAGATTATATAGCATTTTGTATATAAATAGTTTAAAAATAATATATCACATCCAAAAATTTGAATCATCGTGAGGCCTCTATTGTTCAATTAAAAAAAAGATGCAACTCTATGTAAAGTTACACAATGTGTAACTTGAACCCAACTCTTAATTAGTTCACAAAACAAACATTGACAAATTATAAATGTAATTTGAAGCTATCTCGCTCATAATTATATATATAAAGGTGTTGATTGGTCGAGGTGACTTGATTAGATAACTTTATGGTAGTTACATTCTAGGGGAAGGTTCCAGCTAGCTTATTAAACAAAAGAAAGATAGAAATTCATGAAAACGGCAGATGGACATCGTTATCTTTTTTCCGGTTGAATCAACTTCATGAAAACCTTGTACATCTCTATTGTTATAATGGCCTTCATATTGCATGCACCAGGTGCAAATGGACAAGGCAAATCCCACGGTGAAGAACACGCCACGCGACACCTTGTATTTCACCGGTTCCGATTGCACGCTTTCCACCATGCATATGCTCCGAGATTTGCCTCGGATCACTTGCACCTGGTGAACCATGGTGACAGCCAGTTTCAGGGGCGGCTCAACATATAGGGTGGTCTCAAGCTAAAAATTGATCGTTGCACCCTTCCATCTTCTTTGCCACCGCTCAGCCATTAGAAGTCCAGAACTCCTCTACCGTCGGAAGCCTGAAACTCCACCGCCACCGGAGACTCCCCTCAAGCATGGAATGTTTGCCGCCAGAGATCGGGAGACCCCCTCAAGCTAGACTACTATCATCGGATGGGTCCACATCCTCTCCATTGACGGTAGTGTTGCCAGTGCCTCCGATGGCCTCCTCATTAGTATCACTCTCGCCCACCTTGAGACCTCCCTCTGCAAGCTCTTCGACAACCTCACCGCTCGAATTGCCGACTTCATCACCCGCAGCTCCGACGGACACCCATTCTTCTCTGCCACCGCCGCCCTCTGCCTCCTCACCAAGAACCACTCTCAAATCCCGTGAGACCGTGACTCCCGTCTCGCCGTCTCCAGCGAGAAGACGGCCCTAATAGATATTAAGGGTGACGGCTTCCGTCTTGCGTCTCCCAGCTCCCATCTTACGATTCCCATCTCATCGTCTTCCATCTTCGGTACCATTTATCTTCTCGTGACTGGATGGCTGAATGCGATGGAGATAGATGGCAGAGGAGCCTGGGGGCCTAAAATAAGTAGAGACCTAAAGCAAGTGCTTTAATGACCTTACCCTTAAGCCGGCTCTGGCCAGTTCTCCCCGCCGCCACACCCTGAACCCAAAATAAAGGCGGGTGCATCACAGCGTCATGTATGCCAAACTCCAGTATTATGCTCGTTCTGGCCCATCCGTAAGCAAGGTAATATGTATCCACAATTACAACTAATTATTATGGATAAAAATCTATGTACGGCCCTGTCAATGAGTACCGACTGTGAATCAACCCAGATGCGAAACTAGAGAAATGCCACTTATAGGGATGGTGGACAACAAATGGTTCCTCTTGACATGTAGGCATTGCGTATGGTACTGTAGGCCTCGTCCTGCACTTCATGACGGTTTACCATCACACACAGGTTCAAAGATTATTACGAATTCAGACGTCGTGCCCAAAATCAATAAGATTGGATAGGGTTGCTATTGAACAAAAAGTTACCACATCTGGATCTAATTGACAACTTCCATAGAACCCAAGTGGCACATGACTTGATGACAATGGACCAGCATTTGATCTAAGGTCTAATCAGGAAGATAACTAGATGGATGTGGGTCCTGCCCAATAAAGAGAATGTTTTTTCCCCCTCCGGCGGACGCTCGGCCATTTTGCATTCATGGTTGCTGAAACACACCACTTCTAGCCCCAGCATGACTACGGTTGTCGTAGTAAACGGCCAGTAGCCAATGTTCTTGCGGAACTCTCCCCCCTATACTAAGAGCGCCAATCCCCATACCTCTCCGCATCAAACCAATGGTCTCGCCCATTCGACCCCGGTTCAGAACCCTCCGGTTCACAGCTCCCAGAAGCAAGAACTCCCTCATCCTTCCGGTCCACGTGGCCGACCGCTCCTTCTCAGCCGAACCCATCCGGTCTGGTCCACCACCTTCGCCCTACGAGGCCAACGCTCGCTTGAAGACCCTGGTCAAATGCGACCGTCTTCGCGATGCTCGTCGCCTGTTCGACGAAATGCCTCACCGGGACGAGATCTCCTGGACCACCCTCATCTCTGGCTACGTCCGCGCCGCCGACTCCTTGGAGGCCCTCTGTCTCTTCTCCCGCTCGCTCTCCGACCCGTCCCTCTACCCCGACCCCTTCGTCCTCAGCCTTGCCTTCAAGGCCTGCGCATCCGACTCCACCCTCCGGCCCCACGGAGAATGCCTCCACGCCCGCGTCCTCAAGACCGGCGTCCACCCGTCCTCCGTCTTCGTCGCCACCGCCCTCCTCGACATGTACTCCAAGTCCGGCTACCCCGCCCGCGCCCTCCAGGTGTTCGACGAAACGCCCCACCCCAACGCCGTCTCCTGGACCGGCGCCGTCGCCACCCTCGTCCGCGCGGCCCGCCCCCGAGACGCTCTTCTCCGCTTCGCCTCTATGCTGGCTGCTGGCGTGGCCTGCGACTCCCACACCTACGCCATCGCCCTCAAGGCCTGCGCTGACGCCGCCATCCTCCCCCGGGGTCGCGAGATCCATGCCCGTACTCTCCGCCTCGGCCTCGACGCTACCCCCTTCGTCGCCAACACCCTCGGCTCCCTCTATCTCCGCTGCGGTCACCTCCGCCGCGGGCTCATCGTCCTCAACCGGCTCCGCTCCCGAGACGTCGCCGCGTGGACCACCATCATCTCCACCCACGTCCACTTGGGCCGCGAGACGGACGCCATCGACGCCTTCATTAAAATGCGAGCGCACCCATCAGACGGCTCAAACGCCAACGAGTACACCTACGCCGCTGTACTATCCGCTTGCGCGGGGCTCGTGAGACTCACGTGGGGGGAGCAGCTACACGGTCACGTGATCCGGCGGGGTTTCGCCGGGTCTAAATCCGTAGCCAATGCGCTCGTGACCCTCTACGCCCGGACCGGCCGGCTCGACTCCGCCGATATCTTATTTCGCGAGACACCAGTCAAGGACATCGTATCTTGGTCCGCCATCATCTGCGGACATGCCGAAGAGAGCCACGTGGAGAAATCCTTCTTCCTTTTCTCCGAGATGCGGGTTACTGGACCGGCGCCGAACGAGTTCACGCTCTCGAGCCTCTTGAGCGCGTGCGCCGGGGCGGCGATGGTGGACGCCGGGCGGCAAATCCACGCGCATGCGATCGCCGGGGGTTTGGAGGCGGATGCGATGGTGACGAGCGCGCTGATAACAATGTACTCGAAAAGTGGGAGCATTGAGGAGGCGGAGAGGGTGTTCGCCGGACGGCGGCGCGACGAGGTGGTGTCGTGGACGGCGATGATCAACGGGTACGCGGAGCACGGCCGGTGCCGGGATGCCGTCGAGTTGTTCGACGAAATGCCCGTGGCCGGCCTGAGGCCGGATGGAGTGGCATTCATTGGGGTCCTCACGGCGTGCTGCCACGGGGGAATGGTGGATCGAGGATTGAGGTATTTTGAGAAGATGGGGGAGTTTGGGGTGGAGAAGGGACGGGAGCACTACGGGTGCGTGGTGGATATGTTGGTCAGGGCGGGGAGGGTGGCGGAGGCGGAGGGGTTGGCAGCTGGGATGCCGGTGGGGACGGCGGATGGGGTGGTGTGGACGGCGGTGATGAGGGGGTGGGCGGTGAGGGGGGACGAGGAGGCGGGGAGGAGGGCGGCGGCAAGGGTAATGGAGCTGGAGCCGGAGGGGGCGGCGGGGGCTCACGTGGCGCTGGCGAATCTGTACGCAAGGAAGGGGCGGTGGGGAGAGGCAGCGGAGGAGCGGAGGCGGATGAGGGAGAAGGGGGTGAGGAAGGGGGCCGGGTGGTCGTGGGTCGCCGTCGGTGGCGGTGAGGGCGCGGTGGTGTTCGTCGCTGGCGATCGTTCGCATGCGAGAAGGGAGAATATCTATGGGGTCTTGGCGTTGGTGTACTACGAGGCGAGGAGGGCGGGGTCCGTCCCGGAGATGGGCTTCGAGACCGAAATGGAGTAGGAGGATGGAGTGTGGACGGATGCGATCAGTTTTTTCCTGGGGGGAGTGGACGGTAGCGATTTGGAAACTTGCAGAGGAACACCGGATCTCCCTGTGGCAACATGGCTCGTAACGGGGATACATGGAGACTTAAAACGGGAAGCTAGCCTTAAATTATCGTAAACAATTTTGGTTCGGTGGGAGACCTAAGCTTCAGACTGACAGGAGGATATGATGTGAGGAAGCAGCATAAGTGGTGGAGCAACATAGCATTATGACAAGTCAACTGATTTGATGGTGATTTGAGCAAAGAATATAATGACTATATTCAACGGATTACTTAACATGTCTACTATTATTTATGTTTTTTAATTGATTTGGATGGTTCTCTTCATTTATTATTTTGAGTTAATGAAAAATGTATTCGACATCTTCTTTAAATTCTCTTATTTTTTTTAGCTGATTGAATAATGAACTGCCTGCAAATAATTTATAATTCATCGGAAGTTGAATACATTATTTCTGTTCCCCTTACATTTGGTTGGTCATAAATTGTTTTTGTCATAGCCCACAAGTATATTAAACTACCATTGTTTCAAGGAAAGAGCCCATAATCTGTCTTGTAACATACACATTTAAATTTAATTTCATACAATTTTTAAATGCTTTGTTTTACGTATCCTTAGCTGGATCACCTGTGACCGTGTCGGACTTCTATTGCTGGACAACAGGAGACCGGGGTTGAATGAGTTACATGTTCCTGGTCCGCTTCGTTGGTCGTAAGTTGCTTTTGTCATAAGCCACAGTTATTTTCTAAAAACCAGCACAGTTTCAAGGAAAAAGCCCATAATTTATCTTGTAACATATAAATATAAATATAATTTGGTACATTTTTCAAGTGCTTTAACGGAGATTTCTTTTGCATATCCTTTGCTGGATCACCTGTGACAGCGCCAGACATTCTATTGTTGGACACCAAGAAACCAGGTCGAACTGCCTCACAGGGCTGTCTGAGGTTGTGGCAAGACTTGAGCTACTTGCAATTTGCAAATAAGGGTCCATGTAGAAGATTCAACACTTGTTCTAAACATTGTTATGGGCTAATAAATGTGGAAATCACAAAATATTTATTTATTATCGGTCACAGATATAAAACCTGAAATAGATGTCAGTTGACATAATGAAGAGCCACTGATTAAAGTTTGTTGATATCATCCTGCCCAACCCATTTACTCCAGCCCTTCATTTTTATGAAGGCCTCAAGCAAAACAATGCGATACCTGTACCTCCAAAAGACGAGTCCTTGTTTCTGTAGAACTATTAGACTGCCTTGGATTTATTCAGCATAGGAATCTCTTATTGGACTGCATACATATAGATTCATGGATTTACCAAAAATATATTACAAAGATTCACCCATTTAGTGCATCCAGATTTATGTATTTATCAATAATATGCTATAAAGATTCACCCTTTTAGTACTACAAGTACAGGTAGCACAGAAACACTCGGAGAAAAAGTTCTGCTTCATATTGTTAGCTGACTAAATTTTAAAAGCATCGGCAATCTATTCTCAAGATGCTCGACTGAAAAGCAACTCGGCTCCATCTCTTGGTCTTGGATGTGGATCAAATGCTATACCAGATTCTGGATTTAGAAGTTCCCACCTGCTCCAACAAGACTTACTGATCAGCCAGGTCCTCAAATGACATCATGCCATCGCATTCCCAGAGTATTCTAACAAAGTGTAAATAAGTCATCAAAGCAAACTACATATTCATCTTTTTACCTATATTTGAGGCACACATGATGCAGAAACATCATTACTTGAAGCCTTGCAAAGTTGCTGCCTGGACAATATCTCGGACCTCCACCAAAAACAGAATAAACACCTGGCTTGGGCATAAAATTCTGCACAGTGATATGCATTGCATCACTCTCTCTTGTTAGTTTCAGTTTCCCTTCAGTTTTAATGAGTCATACGATTTAACACAAATGACATAGTAAAATGCATGCTGAATTAAAGAACTCTCTTGTTCCTTCTCTTTATGCCTATAGAGATGAGCCAAGAATTGTTCTTACAATATTTCATTACAGAATTGACACTGGGATTAAAAGTTAGGAAGTAAACTTATCGATAATTACATTCCATCTGTCTGGATTGAACGCCAATGGATCGTCATAGTATTTAGGGTCAATATGAATGGAACGAATCCACACAAGCACCTTCCAGTTCTTAGGGAACTTGTAACCTGTTGGATCACAAGGAACCAATAAATATAGAAAAAAGAACAGCTCAAGGAAAAGGTATAGTTGGTTGCTTAAATGAATGAATAAGCCTCATAGTTTTCTATGTAAAATTTCAGAATTCTTGGCTTTTAGCAAATGCCGTGTCATTGTCGAACTATGCACACGACATAGCAAGGAAAACACATCTAAAATTGTATTATCACAGCTCTATTGGAATTCAATGGGCCAATAATGGGTGCAACAAACAGGTGTCCTGTGAGGTGGTATCATATTATTTCCTCACAAAAAGTGCTATTTTTCAAGGGTTATTTGGTGCCTACAAGTCCAACTGAGTGCAACAGCATTTGAATTGAAATTGCTGCAATTCATCTGCAGTTGCAAAAAATATTATAGGTTTGGTTGCTGGTACCTGAGAACCACAAATGCATTTGCAGCTGTCTGGCTGTACAATGCTGAAAGAGGTATGGTAATGTTACAGCTGACATGGTGAGCTTATTCCCTAATACATATTATACTATTACAATGTTGTTTACATTTATTATATTTGATAAAATATCGTATAACATATTTATTATTATGTTATACGTCTATTATATATTTTAATATTAACATTATGTGTGTCTATATATATATATTCTTATGTGATCAAGAGAGGGTGAGAGGATAATGGGATTGGTGGGATAGAATTAGCAACTTAAGTTGCAATTAGTATTCTGTTCATTTTGAATGCAATATCAAATGCAAGCCGCAATTAAATTGCAGGCAATCAAATAATTGCAAAAGGCTGCTTACAATTCCACTTGCCAGAATTGGATTTTTGACTTCCCAATTGCAGGCAACCAAACAACCCCTTGGTGTTCCATCATTTGTCAAACTATCAGTAGACATAAAGAAGACCAATTGATTTCAATTTAAGAGTAAGAAACGTCAGGTCCTTCATCATACTCACCATTTAAAACTGCATCTTTCACAACTCTTCTGAATATGAAGGGGGGAAGATTCGTCAGGCGAATTAGTTCTTCTGCCACCTGAATCCCAGAAGAAGAGATCACACACAGATAAGCAGCAAGTCTGCTGGTTGCTGTATCTCTCTCAAATCCTGACAGCTTACCTTGGAGGCATACTTCATACTTTTGATATCTTCAGTTGTTAGAAGATCATCTAAGGCCTTTCCTGTCCTGATTGAGAAAGTTTCTTCCTGCTCATGGACAGGTTCTATCAGCACCAGCAAAAATAAAAGCAACAACTAACCACCAAAAAATCAATACAATCAATATTCACCTTAAGCTTCTCAAGTATTTCAGGATACTTAGCCAGATAGTAAAGCCCCCACGTCATCACATTAGAGGTGGATTCATGACCTCCTAAAATAAGTGAAAGAATATTGTCCACAATCTCTACTTCACTCAGTTTATTCCCATTATCATCAACAGAATCAATCAAGATTTGCATGAAATCATGTTTCTGAACTCCCTGTTCTTTCCTCTTCTTCAATTCGTCTGATAAGATGCTGGACAGTTTCTTCTTGCACTGAAAATTGCAATAGAATAAAGGAAAGCAAAGAGTTTCGGTTCTACAACAGCATGGGCACTTTCTGGTTTCCATTCTAATATTATGAACCGTTAAATTGCTGAGATAGCAAAATGAAGACATGTCATGTTGCCTCTGTATACTCAATCCACTGAATACACTACAATCACTGGTATACTGATTGTCCACATTAGGTGGGACATGCATAAATTATGCTCTCTTTTCACAGAATGCACTCCACCAATATTCTGAATCAGTCCCACCTGCAGTGGCCAATCCAAGTTCCAATGACAGGGTGGCATGTTATTAATTGAGGCAACAATATCTTCTACAACTCTTCAAGAACGTTATCATTTTCCTTTTTCTTTTTGATGTAAAAGCAAGAAATTACCTTTTCAATTTTTCTTTTTGATGGAAAGTAAGGATGTTACCTTTAGAGCATGGTGGAATGCTGTTCCTGGAATGTTGATTGTCGTTGACCGAAGTCCTGCCATGAGTCCTCTGTACAGAGGTTCCATTGTATCCAGAAGTGCTGGTGACTTTAAACTAACCAGGACATCACAGATGTTGCGAAATGTCATCTGAATTATAGTTTTGAATTGATTAAAACATGTGATAGGTATCGCTACTTTTGCCAAAATTTACTCATGCGGAAAATTGAAAGTCACTTCCACAGACTGAGTTGTCACTCTTTAAGAAAACTTAAAAATACTGGTAGGTTTTTGAGATGTGATTAAGGTGATTTTGAAAACTAAAAGTTTGCTTTGTTTAGTGTTTTACTTTCTGAAATGCATTGATTTCCAAGTGTTCCTTTTTCCATAAGGAGTATATGTTACAACTTACAACATGGCCTAGCAACAACAAACACATTACATGTACATGCAACCATATTCAGCTGGACGTCTGATGTGTCAGTTGATGAGAGAAGATAAATCAGCTGCTTTTGGCAATTGCATTTCCTTAGTACTTCTAAAGCTACAAGAAAATGAACTAAGAATTGGATTCAGCTTTTATAAGCCCACTCATCTTTTGAAGCAATAACTTACATGTTAAGAGGCATTTGACTTGTAGGAGGTGAGGCCTCCATGTAACATGCTTATGTGTCTTGGTCTGTGCTGGCCAGCACATACAGTCCCAAGCCAGCACCAGCATTGACACTGGGTCTGCATGGCACTTATTAAACCATTTACCTATGTTTTTTAATTAAAAATGTCTTTAATTTTTTTAATTTTTATCTTTTGGTTTTGGCAAGGTATGATACATGTTGTGCCAACCATCTGCCGGCATGACCCATGCTGCCGACACTTAAGTTTTCATATACATGTGGATTCCCACACACCCCCCCCCCCCACACCCACACACAAAAAAAAAAAAAAAGACCAAAAAAACCAAAAAAAAAAATAATTGCATATATCACACTGTTTAAGAAGCATATACTCACAATTTTGGTTTCATCATATGCAACTATTTTTTTCTTTGACACCCAATCTTCTAAAGTTGAGTTGAAGATAGGTTGTGCTGTACTTAGATGGGAATCAAGTGCTCTTGGGCTATTGAAAGCTTTCATCAGATGCTTCCTTATCCTCTTGTGGAGAGTTCCATCAATATTTGCAACTGAATTCCCTAGCAGCTGGCTTGAAGGCCAACCTGTACTAAAAGTCCCCTCCTCGGTCAAGCTACCAAGAACTTGCTTGTTCAAGTCTGGAGAGCATGTGACTATCACCGGATGCCCAAATAAGTGGGACCTATAAATGCCAGTTTCTCCATACCTGCAAGAGAAAAGGAATGATATAGAAAAGATGGAGGAAGACCAAGTATCATAGGAACTTTTCAGGTCTTTATGATACCAACTGTTCTTTTCTGAAAAAACTGACAAAAGCACTATAGAAAAAGGAAAAGAGGTATGAAGTATGTATAATGTCTTAAAAAGTCAAAAATTGATTCAAAAACTTCCATATGAATATGTTGTCCATTGCTGTTTCATCAATCTCTCTCCCCCCCCTCTCTCTCCTGACTAAAACTGAAAAAATAAAAAGGATTAGTAAGAAAGTGAGAGGAATTCTATCTTTCATTATCGCTATTCAAAATAGAGAGCCAGCATAACATGGAAACCTAGCGCATAACAATTATGCAGAAAAATCATTACTCTACAGTGTTCTGTTCACTAATCAATTTGGTGGTTTTGTGTATTGATTACTCATGCTATTGAAAGAATTGGACTATATTTTACCATTCAACCAAAGAAAATAAAAGGTTGAGTATGACTAAGGGTGAAGTCTTATATGAGCCGTTGGAAGCTTGACATTCTAAAGGTATTGGAGAGGGGGCAAAGAAGAATTGTGTTCAATAACAACAAAGTTAATCAACCAACAACAGTGATATGGCTATCCAATAGGATCAGCATAGTAGGAAATGATTTTCCATAAAAAAGGAGAAAGAATTGATTTCAGAGGTTGTACTCTAAGGTGCTTTATTTGAAAGAAGAAGCATAAGTGCTTTAAATCACATGTTGTGCCTGTGTTGGAAACATATCAGATACTAATACTCATCAAATACAACTAGGATACGCATCTAATTTTTATGTTAAGAAACCTATTTTTCATTTTTTTTAAAAAAATGCATTTTGGATACTTTCGAGGTGCACTCAAGATACTCCCTGATATCTCCAAGAATGAGGGGGGAGGTTCTTCTTCTTCTTCTTCTTCTTCTTCTTCTTCTTCTTCTTCTTCTTCTTCTTCTTCTTCTTCTTCTTTTTAAACTAATGTTATTTTTTTGATGATGCTTAATTCCACCTTAGTTTTTTGATGAAAACATATTTTTCGATGATACTACTAAACATAGAATTTTTAGTTGGACCAAAGATCCACCTTATCATCCTTAATTCCACTACATTCAACATATGAGCATGCTCTTTCTTTATTACCTAACGCTTAGAAGATCTCTACTCTTATAACATAAACAACACTGGGCATTCATCCAATTTCCCCAAGCATTTTGTTGATGCCAAATGCTGTCAACTGTCCTTCCCTAAGGTGCTCCATATGTACTCCTCTTTAATAAACAGTCCACTCTAATTAGTGTAAGTTTTTCTTCTAGTAGGTAAACAAAAGAAGTGCACCATTTAAAATGGAGTGCAATTATCATAAGGGGTATCACAACTGCCAATGCTTCCTCTCACATGATCCAACGTCCATCCTTTCCTTCATATGCTTAAATGAAGACTATCAATTTGATATCTTAATAGAGAATTGCCAGCCTCTTGGTCTAACTTTGCATAATCACTCACTCATAAGCAAGAAAATTTAATCCTAGCAATAGTATTCGAGCAATTAAAATTGAAGAATAACAGAGGCTAAGAGATCAGGAAGCCAACCAAACGATTGCTAGGGTAAGCTTATTGAAAATCAAGCAAAATCAAATAACCAAAATAAGAAACAGCATAACTTTAAATCCAAAATATCCTTTAAAAAATTAACTAAAAATTAACAATTCTAACAACGTGAGAAATCAAAGGCAAGAAAAGAGGGTTGTGAAGATTTAAAAGTGCTATTTCATCTGCAGGAGGACCAGCCATTTTAAAATAACAGGTAAAGAAACACTTTTTTTTTTTGGACCCGATCAATCACCCAAGAACCACGAGTCATTTATCTGAGCCATGAGGGTCGGACAGGTTATTACGGTGATAATAACCCAATTATTAGACTAAAAGAAATCGGGCGCAACAGGCGGCCAAAGCCCATCTCAGAATAATATCACTTTAACTTTCTAATAGGATTTCATGCATCTTCTTAAGAATCCAGCCCAACCAATTCCAGCATTTCAACAAACAAATGAGAAAAATTTAACTCTATCAATCTCTCTACGCATCATTTCAAATAAACCAGCTTTTCGCACCCAGATTTTAGCTCCAACAATCAAAATACTTGAATTCATCCGGATTTAACTACTACACAAAGAGGAGAGAAGAGAAAATGATACTACCTTTCTTTCCTCCTGGCGATGAAATCATCCGGCCTCCCCGAGAACTTGAAGCAGCGCAAGAAGTCGAACATTTCGCCAATTAGCGGCCAGCCCATGGAGCCTGGAGGGAGCCGGGCGCTGCCGGGATCGCGCTCGATTCCTCGCACGAACCGTCGGTCTTGGAGCCATCTCGCGAACCACGCGATGAAGGAGAGAACAACAACACCGACGGCAATGGCGACGCCCGAGGCTCTCACAGCTTCCTCCATTGCCGCGTCTTGGTTTCGTCTCTCTTGAAGCAGGGTTTTATGGTGCGGGAAAGCTGAGCCGTCAGGGCATTAGGTGAGGTTACCGCCAGGATTGCGGTCCAGAATTCTGTCTACAGTATAACGGGGTTGGTCAGCTATCAAAATCCCTAAAATTTATTTAGAATAAATTCCAAACCCCCCACCCCCCGATTTTGAGATAATTACAGATCCCAATCCAACATTTTAAAAATATACCTCCTATTATTTTAACTTTTACTTTACCTATAAACATGACACATAATTTTTTATTAATATATATTATATTAAATAAATAGATGATGTTACTAACGTCATCACTACTTAATCTATTTGAATCTTAAAATATTTTATATTTTAATATTTTAATATTTTTAAATTTTTATATTTGATTATGAAGTTATGTGTATATTTCTAAAATGTTGGGTGGGATCATCTATTTACCTCAAATCTCGAGAGGAATAAAGATAATTTACTCATTTATTTATTATAAATATAATGATTGTTGTGAAATATTATAACAAAAATATAATAAAAATAATATCTTTGTCCAAATAACTATATGTTCAATAAAAATTTATTATTTTGGTTTCTAAAAAACTAAAAATTTAAATTTTGAAGAAAAATATTATGTTATTAAAAAATAATGTAGATAAATAATGACTATAATTTGTATTATATAGTATTTGCCACAATGAGATAATAGCTAAATAATAACTATTATTCAAATACATCTTATGACGTAAAATATCTAAAGTTATTTATATAAATAAGAGCCATTGTCTTACTATAATAACGAGGTAGATTAAAATAAAATTGATCAGATATCGAGCCAAATCCGATCGAGTTTCTTATCGTCGGATCCTCCTCTCTAATCCACGCAGATCTTCATGCGGTAAAATAAAAGTTAACAATCACTTTTTCATTTATTTATGATCAATTTTATTTTTCAAAAAGATCATTAATACATATGAGATGGAAATGTAATCAAGTTTGTGTTTATTTTGAAGCATTTTTATTTATCCTATAGAATTTATATTTATTTTTTAGTATTTCTATTTATTTTTGACTTATTTTAGATGAATTTGTATTCATTTCCTTCAAAATTTATATTTATTCTATATAGTTTGTATTTATTATGAAGAGAAAGAAAATAGCCTCTCCTATGATAAATACAAACTCTATAGAAGATGCTCCAAAATAAATGCAGATTTAACCATATCTCATTCCATTCGAATTAATGGCATATGTTTTATATTTTTTCTATCTCATATGCATTAATAGCTTAGTGTTTTTATATTTTTTATCCAATCCGTATTAGTAATTTGATATTTTTATTAATAACTTAATTTTTTATATTTCTTCGTCCCATCCATATTAATAATCTAACTTTTTTTCATATTTTTTAAATCTAAAATAGATGAAAAGATGGGTTTTTTTTTTCGCACGAAGATCCATACATATCAAACAAAAGAAAAGCCAAACGAATTTGGGCTCAAATAAACATGGAGCACACCGTTATCTTAGAAAGAAAGTCTTTGTGCACCACGTATGGTGTAATAAAATTAACATGGAGCACACCGTTCAATCATATTAAAGTACATAGCCACCACTTTCTAACGCATATTTAATATTTATAATTATATTTTTTTATTTATAATTTTGAATAACGAAAATATTTCTCCTCTTTTGAAAAAATCATGACATCTTGTGGGCATATTATTACATCCTGTGATCAAATTATGACTTCCTATGGCTGTCATAATTTTTCTTTTAGAAATCATAAAGAATGAAGGATATTTTTATCAATTAAAATTTATAAAATTTTTAAATGATAAAATATCTCTCTTTTTTATGACATCTTGTGGTTAAATTATGATATTCTGTATGCAGAAAGTCATAATTTAACCGCAGAATATCATAATATGACCATAGGATGTCATAATTTTTTTAAAAGAAAAGTGATATTTTCGTTATTCAAAATTTCAAATGAAAAAATGGAATTGCAGGACGTTGGAAAGTAACGACTACGTGGCAGATGGGGTGATGTATTTTTTCTACACCAGATGCAGTATGCAAAGAATTACTCTATCTTAGATGGCCAGCCAGTTCTGAAAGTATGCCCCCTTTGGTAGTGCAGCACAGCCCTCTTGCGTTTGACGTTTGGTTCCGTTTCTGCGGACGAAATGGTCAGAGCCCAGGAAGTCAGGGAGGTATAATCGGGTGATCATTGGATGTATTTTGTTCACCACTAGATTTCTTCTTCCACTATTACATAGATCCACTCTTATCAACTCCGTAAATATCGTTGGAGTTGCTCAGTTGCACTAATGCTGGGTTAAGAGTTACACTATGCTGTCATGGCAAATAATTTTACAGGAAGCAGGACGTATATTTGGATGTTACTATAACTAGGCAAATATTGAACGGCTTCAAATCTTGTAATATTCCTTTTGTTCATAGTCACCAATCTAACCATTTGTTCTGACAATTTTATTTCAAATAATTCATTGATGGTAGCAAGATCGTAACTCCAGTGAAAAAGTTCCCTTGCTTTAAGAAGATTGAGAACACTCAGTCTATTGCAATATATGATCTCCTGCCGTGCCTAGATTTCAAAATGGGGCCAATTAGATCTTGGCTGGCAAGTCGTACATTTTAGTCAATAAAATTTTGTTGACAAACAGAAGTATAAACATAAGAAGAATAGAAAAGATGGTGAAGACGAAAATTTCAGAGGAAGAAGGATACATCTCTAGGACCAAATGGGCCCTTTTTATTAATTTTCATGGGCTCAATTTAGGAATGATACAAATATATTTCTCTCTAATTAGACGATTGTATTCCTAATCAGAGGGATTCAATTTAAGAATTATACAAATATATTTCCCTCTAATTAGACGATTGCATTCCTAATCAGAGGGATTCAATTTAGAAATTATACAAATATATTTTCCTCTAATTAGATGATTGCATTCCTAATCAAAGGGATTTTACAGCTCATTTCAACACTCCCCCTCAAGATGGGTTATAGATATCATAAAGACCCATCTTGTCACGAATAAATGAAAAAGAAGGCACACTAAGACCTTTGGTCAAAATATCTGCTAGTTGACTAGCAGATCGCACATAAGGCATACAAATGATTCTGGCATCAAGCTTTTCCTTGATAAAATGTCGATCGATCTCGATGTGCTTCGTTCGATCATGCTGTACTGGATTATTAGCAATATTGATTGCTGCCTTATTGTCACAATATAACATAAGGGGCGATGACTGATAAAGGCCTAGATCCAATAACAAGATCCGCAACCATAAAATTTCGCACACGCCATGTGCCATAGCTCGATACTCTGCTTCAGCAGTAGATCGAGCAACTACATTCTGTTTCTTGCTTCGCCAAGTGACTAGATTACCTCCAACAAAAGTACAGTAACCTGAGGTAGAGCGACGGTCATCAAGTGATCCAGCCCAATCAGCATCTGTATAACACTCCACCCGTAGGTTGCCATGATTAGAATAAAGTAAACCACGACCAGGACAGCTTTTGAGGTAACGAAGTATCCGTGTCACAACATCCATATGAACTGAACGTGGATCATGCATAAACTGACTTACCACACTAACGGCGAATGCAATATCAGGCCGTGTATGAGATAGATAAATCAAACGTCCTACCAATCGTTGATAACGTTCTCGATCAATAGGAACACCGGTATCAGCTACTAGTCGATGATTTTGTTCAATAGGAGTAGCAATAGGTCGACATCCCAACATACCAACTTCTGTAAGAAGATCTAGAATATATTTTCTTTGGGAGAGAAAAATTTCTTTTGAAGAACAAGCAACTTCTATCCCAAGAAAATATCGAAGATATCCAAGATCCTTCACCTCAAATGCCTGTGCTAGCTGAGCCTTCAAATGAGCTATTTCCTCAGAATCATCTCCTGTGACCACAATATCATCAACATAGACAATCAAAATAGCAATCTTACCCTTGTTGTGCCGAAAGAAGAGTGTGTGATCTGCATTGCTTTGTTTATACCCCATCTGAATAATTGCTTGTCGGAAGCGATCGAACCAAGCACGAGGTGACTGCTTTAAACCATAAAGAGATCGTCGTAACTGGCATACTTTGCCCACTGTTTGAGCAGTAGCAAATTCTGGAGGAACATCCATATATACTTCCTCCTGAAGTTCTCCATGAAGAAAAGCGTTCTTTACATCGAGCTGGAATAGATCCCATCCGAAATTAGCAGCACATGATATAAGGGTTCTAACAGAGTTCATTTTTGCAACAGGTACAAAAGTTTCATCATAGTCGATGCCATAAGTTTGTGTATATCCTTTTGCTACCAAGCGAGCTTTGTACCGTTCAACAGTACCCTCAGGTGTCTGTTTAATTGTAAAAATCCATTTGCATCCCACAGTTTGTTTACCAGCTGGCAAAGGTACAAGTTTCCATGTATTATTTTTTTCTAGTGCTTGCATTTCTTCAAGCATGGCGGCTTTCCACTTGGGATTTTCCTTAGCAACCTTCCAGTTCTCGGGTATGGAGACAGAGGACAAAGAAGCTATAAAACTCTGATAAGATGGAGAGAGAGACTCATAGGATACAAAGTTAGTGATGTCATGTTTGTACCCTACTCCATCCTTAAGTCGAGTAGGAATACCAGCATGACGAGTAGGCTTCCGTAAAGCAATAGGAACATTTAGATCATCATTATCTAATGTAAACTGGATGGGAGGTACAAGAGAATTACCATTAGTCGTAGAAGATGAAACCGTTGGGACAGGAGAGGAAGACCTGGAGACTGGAGAATGCGTAATAGACTCTGAGAGAGGAGATGAATCAGATAAAACAAGCTGTGGGAGAGTCTCAGATGCAGTTTCAGATGCTTCTCCTTGAGTGTCAGATGCTTCTCCTTGAGTGTCAGATACACCATTTGTACCAACATCCACAGTAACATCCACAGTAATAGGACTCCCTCCAGAAGACTCCCCCTCTCGACCAGTTTCAGAGATAATGGGAGAGGAAGAGGACACAGAAGATATATAGAATGGTTCAGACTTCCAAAATGTTACATCAATGCTGATAAACATCTTTCGCTCAGTCGGACACCAACATTTGTATCCTTTTTGAGTAGCTGAATATCCTACAAAAATGCACTTGAGGGTACGAGCGTCAAGCTTGCCAACCGAAGGTCGATGATCCCGAACAAAACAAACACAACCAAATACCTTGGGGGGAATTATAAAAGAATTAGTTCCTTGCAGGCATTCAAGAGGAGTCTTGTAGTCCAAAGTTCGAAGTGGCATTCGGTTAATCAGATATGCTGCAGTTAATACTGCTTCTCCCCATAAGAATTTAGGAACATTCATAGAAAACATCAAACATCTTGTCACTTCAAGAAGGTGTCTATTCTTTCTTTCAGCAACTCCATTTTGAGCCGGTGTGTCAACACACGTCGTTTGATGTATAATTTCATTATTATGTATATACTCCTCAAATTCTTTATTAAGATATTCTGTCCCATTGTCAGAGCGAAAAATCTTAAGAGTTGCTCCATATTGAGTACCAATCATTTTATAAAAATCTCTAAATGACTGAAATACTTCATTCTTATTTTTCAATAGATAAACCCAAGTGCAACGACTAAAACAATCAATAAAAGTGATGAACCACCGATGACCAGAAATAGCGGTAGTCCCACAGGGTCCCCATACATCAGAATGAACTACTTCAAACATTGCTTTACTACGTCTGCCTGAGTTTGGATAAGTACTTCTAGTGTGTTTAGCTAGTTCACAGGCATCACATCCAAGCTTCTCTTTATATGTTTCAAAAATAGATGAAAATATACGAGCTAAGAGAGTAAATGAAAGATGACCAAGCCTGCGGTGTTGGAGCAACAGATCCTCCTTTTGTGAAGATGAAACAGTCAAACTGGTTTCTGAGTAGCCTTCAGACACTCCTCCCTCCAAATAGTAGAGCCCATTACGCATTATGCCAGTCCCAAGTTTCCTCCCTGTCTTTGGTTCCTGAAAGACACAATGTGTTTTGAAAAAAGTTACGGCACAATCAAGATCATTTGTAATAGCACTAATGGATAGGAGATTTATAGAAAATCTTGGGACATGTAAAACAGATGATAAGGGTAATTCGGAAGTGCATTTGATAGATCCTTTTCCAGAAATAGGGGTAAAGGAGCCATCAGCAAGACGAACTTTATCACGACCGGAACAGGGAATATAAGACACAAAATCTCTAAAAGATCCAGTCATATGATTGGATGCTCCAGAATCAACAACCCATGGAGAAAAATTACTACAGTTAAGAGCATGAATTTGATCACTGATATCTATTTGGGCAAAATTACCCTGAGAACTGGCTGGTTGATTTGAAGAATCTTCTGTGGAAGTGCTGCTTTCAGAAATATTTACACCAGATCTGAATTTTTCCAAAAGTTGCATTTCTTCAACTGATAAATCTCCCATAGAAGAAAAATAAGCCTGATTATACTGACATCGGCCTCTACCAAAACGACCACCTTCACGACCACGGCCTCTATTTGGACGACCATGTAGCTCATAGCAGTAAGCTTTGATGTGGCCCGACTTATGACAGTGGTCACAAATTTTAACCCCACGAGGTCGAGGCTGAGTTTCTTGAGCAGAATTAGGAGTAGAGCTTCCAAGAGTATTAGGCTGTACCACAAGTGCAGATCGTATAGCTGTGTTCATAGAAGAAGACATAGTGGTTAATCGAGTTTCTTCACTAAGAACCAAAGAAATAGTTTCATCAAGAGTTGGCCACTTCTGTGTACTAAGAATAGAAGAGCGTCGATACTCAAACTCTGGGTTTAGTCCATCCAAAAAATCCACAAGTCGCTGTCGCTCTATCCATTTGCGAAACTCATCAACATCACCAGGATGAGTAGGGGTAAAGGGATTATAAAAATCAAAATCATTCCACAACCTTTTTAATTCTGCAACATACTCTGTTACAGATCGGGAACCCTGATTAAGTCCTCGAAGCTCTCGCTGGATCTTATGGGCATGCATATTATTGCCTTTATAAGAATAAGTTGTGGCTACAGCCTGCCATAACTCATAAGCATTCGTTAGTGCCTCAACCGTATGAGCAACACTTGGTACCATAGAGCCAAAGAGCCATGCTACCACCCGAGAGTTATTAGAATTCTACTGTCTAACAGCTATCCCATCTCCTTCTGGCCTTTTTGCAGTACCACTTATAAACCCCTCAAGATTGTGAGAATCCAAAATTAGACGAACATGTCGCGTCCAACTTAAGTAGGTACCCGGCCCATCCAATTTGACCGGGTTAGTTTCTAGGGTGATCTTTGAAAACTCACTACCCGAGATACGAGATTCCATCATCCTAACCATTAACTTTTCTAAATCCTCCATGGTTAAAGGAGTTTTATCACCCATAAGAAAAAAACTTAAATGATCAAGTAAACAAGAACAATCTTGAGGGAGAAAATTGAAGTTTTCTCACCAACGATCTGAGATAAACTCAGATGACGAAAAAATATCGAATCTCTACTTCCATGAAAGGTGCCTTGAAAATATTCAGAAACTCCAAAACTGAACGCTCCATTATTGTTCCAGAAAAAACAGCATCTACGATTGGAGACACATATGACAGCAGTAGAGGTTCTCCCTTTTTTTTTTAATTTAAAAAATACCTAATAAGGGATGAGAACCGTTTTCAACCCCGTAGTTCTTGAGTGGAAACGGTGGTGGCGTCGATGGCAGCGGCGGTAGCAGCGACAGTGGTGGCGATTGCAGTGGCGATGGCAGAAGCAGCGACAGCAGTGGCGGCGGCGACGATGGCTGCGGCAGCGGAGGCGGCGATCATAGTGGAGAAGGCTCAGGCAGCGGCGGCGGCGACGATGGCCGCGGCAGCGGAGGCGACGATCATAGCAGAGGCGGTGATGAAGATGAAGGGATGCGAGAGAGAGAGAGTGAGAGATTTAACGAAAACGGAGAATGGCTTTCAAGGTTTGCAGGGATCCACAGAGAGAGCAGCGGCGATGGTTTGAAGGGGGAACAGATCCCACTCTGTTTGAGAGGAGAGATTTGAGTTGTAGACGATCGACGGTTGAAGAGGCGGAACAGAGCACTCTGTTCCCTAAATAGGCTCTGATACCATGTTGACAAACAGAAGTATAAACATAAGAAGAATAGAAAAGAGGGTGAAGACGAAAATTTCAGAGGAAGAAGGATACATCTCTAGGACCAAATGGGCCCTTTTTATTAATTTTCATGGGCTCAATTTAGGAATTATACAAATATATTTTCCTCTAATTAGACGATTGTATTCCTAATCAGAGGGATTCAATTTAAGAATTATACAAATATATTTCTCTCTAATTAGACGATTGCATTCCTAATCAGAGGGATTCAATTTAGGAATTATACAAATATATTTTCCTCTAATTAGATGATTGCATTCCTAATCAGAGGGATTTTACAGCTCATTTCAACAAATTTATGTTGTAATCGAAAGTAGTACCGTTCTTACTCTATTATTCACTTGGTTTTCAGTTAGGGGTGCTGATACTTAACGGTTAAACTATCTAACTGATTTTAATATATTATAAATTAAATTAGATTATCTATTTAATAATATTATCATATTTAAGAGTGGATTTTTGATCTACTTAATAAACAGGTTAGATTCGAGTTGATATATTTTTGATTTATCATATATCTGATTTGTATATGATCTGATGCAATCCAATTGCCATCCCTATTTTCAGTTTCATGAGATTGGTGTGGTTTAGGCATTTTTGAAACAAAACACAAAAATATTTTAGTACTCTGATATGTAATTTAAAAACTGCGGAGTTAGTATATTACATTTTTATTGCTAGGCCTTATGGTATGGCAAAGTAGATGGTGCAGAACAGTTGAGTGACCCTTTTGAGAGATATTTCCAAGTTACCAAAGCTCTGCTCTTCTTATTGTTCTCTCCCACCAACAAGGAAAAATGTGCATCACGGTTGTTTGCTGAATCGGTTCTACTTAAAAGAATTGGACCAAGAAAACTTCTCACATGACAAAACTCATGCTTAAGCATCTTTTTCCTAGCTTTAGGGCTATACACTTCCTCATTTCATGGTTTGTGGGTGTGTTTTTTGGTTTTTTACTTTTGTTTGCTTCTTTTAGTTTTTTATCTAGCTAAGAAGAAAGAGAGAGAATTTTTTTAGATAGAAGTAGCAACGAGATGATAGACTATTTGAAAGACGAGACCAACAAAGCTTCTCACAAGATAGAACTAACTTCAGTGTTTAATCCTAGTTTTAGGTTTCAAAGCCTCGCTAATTTGGAGATTGTTGGGTGATTCTCTTTTTTTTTTAATTATTTTTTTTAGTTCAAGTTCTTGTTGCATTTTTCTTGCATCTCTTATCACTTTTGATTTTTTTTCATCCTTTTACGAAAAAGACTAGATTTTGACCTAATCTTCTTTTTTTTTTTTTTTTTTTTAATTCACTATTTAGATGGGCTAAATATGACCGGATAAAAAAAAGTGGCAAGATATCTTCGTTTTTTATCCCATATACATAACACCATATGATTCGAAATAATATGAGGGGACGACAAATCTGAGATGAGCGTACGGTGAGACGATTAAATGTCAGGATATGTATGACCATGAGGGAATTGATCCTGACGGTCCGAGCATGGGATCTAGAAGAGATTTTTAGTCGTATGACTCGCAGTGGTACTGAAATGATATACTCATATGTTCGATTTAATTATAAGTCAGTCATATGGTGAGAAAGAGTTTTTTTTTTTAAAATTACTCCTCAAATTGATCATTTTTCAATAGAAATTGAGATCCTATGATCACGCTGAGAGATAGTTGCGCCGAGTCATCTTTCTTCGATCTCATTTTGGGGACAAAATAAAAAAAGTTTGTAGGAATGGGATGAGATGATTGTGTGGTTTACGGCCACGTGATGTAGAGCATAGGTTCTCCAACAACCGTGCCGTTCCAACTTACGAGCGATTTGCATCACATGAAGTTATGATTCACAAAAGTACGCTGCCTGAACTCGAATGTTCATCCTTGTTGCTCAAACTGGGTTCGGTACAAGTACAAAACCGGTCTGCAAAAAACCCACGCGCGCCCTGCATTATCCTACAAGGCATTTTCGTAAACTTCCAAAAACAATTACGGTTCACAATTCCTCGATGCCTTAAAGGCAGGCAAGGCGATAAGCCCCTGGAGGGGGCGATAGGAAAGAACGAGCTAGAAACAGAGGAGAGGAGCCCGACAGCAAAAGAAAATGGCGCTAAGCCTCAAAACCCCCTTCATTCCCGCGATGAAGAGGCCCACCTCCATCTCCACTGGCGCCAAACTCCCTCAGCGCCTCGAGGTACCCCCCTCGAAAACCCTAGCTTTCGATCGAAGTCGGCTGTCTTTTCACCCTTGTTTTCTTAATTTGCTTCGCAGGTGGGGAGATTTTCGTGCCGGAAGAAGGGGGTGCACCCGGAGTTCTACGAGGACGCGCGGGTGTATTGCAACGGAGAGCTGGTGATGACCACCGGCGGGACCCAGCCGGAGTACACGGTGGATGTGTGGTCCGGGAACCACCCCTTCTACCTAGGGAATCGCTCTGCGGTCCTCGTCGAAGACGACCAGGTCGAGAAGTTCCGAAAGAAGTACGGCCAGTTCTCCTCCATCATGGAAATCCCCGTCCTCAAGGGCGAGATCGTCATCCCACCCAGGAAGAAATCCGCCTCCGGCAAGGGCAAGGGCAAGAAATAAAAGTAATCATCTTAAAAATTGGATCTTGCTTAATGTTTTTAGTGATCTAGATGAATTGCTTCTAGTTTGTATATCTGTATGTTTGTGGGTTATTTTTCTTAATTTTTGTAATCTATCGATACTGGTGGCACTGAAGGAATTTTAGAAAAGAAATCTTTTCAGATATATTTTTGATAATCTATTACATCTCTAGTGGTACGTATTTATGGAATCTTACGATGTTAATGATGAAACTATAATGTCTGACGAAATCCGTAAGTTTTGGAATCGTGATATTGGTTTTTAGTGGTAGTAATGATTAATTTGTTGATGACTAAAATTGCAAAGTGACAGGTTGATCCTCCTGCCATTATTTTTGTTTTGAGCTTAAGCAATTGGGAATTTTGTTAGGAAGACTGGTCCTTATTAATTTGTTCTTCGGAATGATATTTTTTATAGTGTTAATAATGATTGATTTGATGATAATTATGAATAGCAAAGTGATTAATTGATCCTCTTGCCATTATTTTTTACTTTGAACTGATGCAATTGGGAATTCTGTTGGGAAGATTGGTCGTTATATTTATTTGTTGTTCAGAATTTCTGGGCTTAGCCATTGGTTTTTGTTAAACATTGGGGTTTGTTTGATTCTTAGCATTAGTGTTGGGGCTTGTGGTTAATGAACATGGAAAAAATTACAGCTTTGAGATTACTTTTTACATTTTATACTTCTGTCTCCTGATTCTACTTGTGAAATCTCCTAATGGTCATAGATGCTATAATTTGTATTTTTAAAAGAAAAACTTGAATAGATTTTAGACTTTGAGAGAGAGTGGGATTACACCTAAATTCAGGCTAGCCTGCAAGCATATCATGTCTGCCTTGGTACGATGTGCTTCTCTCCAAATGAAAATAACGATTTCTTGGAGAAACGTTTAGAAGAAAGGGATGTATGAATATCTAGGTGGTTTGTAATATGTTCCTGGGTGATAAGGATAGAGGGAATACAGAGAAGATGTTTATGGGGCATCAGGCCATATGCTTTTGGTGGCATTTCACAATGCTTCCCTCCTACCTCCCCCCTCACCCATCTTGCAAGTTGAGTCTCTTTCCTGTGTCAGGGGGTTCTTGTGTTTTGATGAATCTTATTTATTGTTGAATGCATTGTGATGAACTGACCATCATTTCTTAGAACATAAAAAGGAACTTGAATTAATAACTGTATTATTCATTTATACATGTTGGAATTCCAGGTGGTAATGTTGATTAGTTTGATGATCATTATGAATGTTAAAGTGTTTGACTGATACTTTCACCAGTATCTTTTTTTGGAGTATGTGATTGGGAGATTCTTTGTTTGGATACCAATCATTGTATTAGTCTTTTATTCAGAATGTCTGGGCTTGATCATAGATATTTTTCCTTGAAAGCTGAGCTTCATTTGATGTCTGTTTTTAAGCACTGGGACTTGTCCTTTGACGAATCTATAAAACTCTACAGCTTGAAATTTATCTTCAGTTTTGAACACAAGGAATACCTAATCCCTTTCAATAAGGCAGCGACCATGCTATTTAGATTTTCATGTGTTCTCTTTGCCTCTTTTCTGTCACCGAAGTCATTTGAGTTTCCTCCCATTTGTAAGAAAGGTTCTGCTTTTCGGATTGAAGGAGAGCACATGTAATGAATCTGATGCTTCTAATTAGTTGAGCCTTGTGTCTTCGCTTTGTCAAGGTTTGTCTTTTGAACCCTGCCTTTTCCTGTTAGTTCAGCTTATTTTGAGATATTGCTTGTCTGTATTTTGTAAAGAAAATCAACAGTAGAATAAGGATTAAGAAACACTTGCTGCAATAAGCTTCCTAACTGGTTGTTTGTTGTACTTACAGCTGCTGTTGCTTTCATTTTTTGATGCAGTTCACATACTCTTTTCTGGTTTTATTAGCTTTTATGCATAATCTTATCAGGTGTTGTTGGCTACCTCTATTTCTTAGTGCACACTTTGCATTTTTTGTACCAGATGCTAATAATTCTTCCATCCATGCAGGAACGCAAGGGATTGGCTTGTTTAATGTTAGAGCCAAGCATGTTGTGGTGTTAGTTGTTCTTGAATGATTGGTTAGTGATATCAACGAAAACTACTTACTATGAACTGTGTCTAAACATAGTCTCTGGCACTCATAATGGCTCTTCTTCAAGAATTATTGCAGGATTCTTGCAATTATAATCTTAAAGTTGCTTCTTTGAACAATCAGATTGTCAACATATCCCTGATGGAATCTCACAGATAACTCAGTTGGAAGTTGTCCAAGATTTTGTTAGCTAGAAAAGGGAGCTTATCTTATCAAGTATCATTGGTTCTTGGTCTTAAGTGTTATACTGCCCAAAGTCACTCTCAGCTGAATTGTTGTTGTTACAGCTGTGTGAAATTGTGATCGATGATCTAAGAACATTAGATTCTGGACAGTACCCTAATCATGAAGTTGGTAGATTAACTTGTAGGTAGGCTCCAAAGCAGATGGATGTTGGACTGTGGGCTAGGGTGCTGCTGTTTTTCTTTGCTTTATTGTGGGTATGCAGTGCCAGCTTCTACCTGATAAGTGCTTCAACTGCTGTTAGAGTCCAGGTGTCCTGCGAAAGGATTGGAGATTAAATCCTAGGCAATAGGCTTAGGAGGACTGTTCTATTCATCAAGATCTTTGTTATGGTGATTATAGTGCAAGATTTGTGTGGTGTGTTGGAGTTTAGAAAATTTAGTAGTAGGCCATATTCAAAGAACCTGATTTGATTTCAGTTTGTGTGATGCTTCAAGCTGTTGGGATGCAGTGAGGTTGAGTTTCCGTGGTCCGCATGTTTGCTGGTAAAGAACTTGAGGTTTTAATCGCTTGCTGAGAAAAGTAAAGGGGAAGATAATGAACTAGAGAAATTTTGTAAAGCGGGAAGAAAAAGGAGAAAAATGAAGGGTCATTATTTTCTTTAAAGGCTTCTATGCAGCAACTTTGATTAACATTAGAGAAGAAATGCTGGTGTTTCCATCTAATTCACCCATTTCTTAACCAACGTTTCTGTACAGCAATCAAGTACGGGAATCTTCATCATTCTTTTCATCAGTAATCACACAGCTGAAGGTAGAGCGCAACTGTAGGTTGCGCTGGGTTGAACACAATCAAAGACTACTTAGAAACTCTGATATCCTATCTGGAAGACCTATTGTGAGATCTTCAATATGGACCATTTAAGCCAATGTCATCCTTCATGTGGGGGGGGGGGGGGGATGATAAGTATCCTCAGGTTTAAATACTAAGCTGGTTTTGATCCCCTTTTTGGCAGTTGATTGATATCACAATGTATACGCCTTCGTTTATGATAACTCATTTGTGGTGGAATTAAGCTTTTGGTTGTGATATCTAATCTCTTCTCTTCATTTGTAATGTATTTGATTTCATTCTAGTTCCGAATCTGAGCCCATTGCTAGCTGCAATCTTTGGTTTGGTTTCCAATATAATCATCCTATCGAAACCACGTTATGGTGCGTTGATCTCCTTTGTCACAGTTCTGAATGCTCATAAGGTTGTTGAAAGTCAAACGAGAAGTAATGAGTCTATGTACACCAATATATGCTTAAAGTTAAGTTCCAAACTAATCAAGGACATCAAGATGTCACCAGATCTTCTTTTCGTTGCATACAAAGGCTGGCATTCCAACGATAGCTTTTTATTGGCAAATTTGTCATGGCTAACGCCTTCGCCTTTGTTTAATGCTTCCGGGTGTGTTAAATTCCGTGAACGATGTAACTTAATCTTGGCTGACCCTGAGACCTAAAGCTTTCAGGCCCTTATTGCTTCTGCTGTTGGAGCACTGAGCATTGCAACATACGTAAGACACTAAACCATCTAAACGTCTTCACCGCAAACCAAATTTGCTTTCGATTTAAACTATTGTGCCTTTACAGGAGACTCCGCCAATCTCTATTGGTGATGCTAACAAGTACGAGCTAGTCACCTTGTTTTGCGATAGTTGGTACATGATAAAGATCTCTGAAACCGTCATGGTAGAAGACCTTTTGAATTCCTTGATGTGAAGATGGCTGGTCATCATGAAGTTTTCAAAAGCACGATATTTTGTGGGTTTTGTTATTAATGAGCAACCTCTCTTCAAGTTGCGGTTGTGGATGTGTCAAATTTGGATAACAATTTAATTGCGTTAATATAATTGCCTTGAAATGACAACGTTGCAGCTTGTATGGCGGCCTCTGTACATTGGCTTTGCTACGTTTGTTTTTCTAATCTCAATATATACTTCATGATGAATCCAAACTCTGTGGTCCGAGGCTTGAATTTTCAAGCCCAAATGCAGTCCAAATATTGCGGGGGAAGTGCAGTTTCAAGCCCAAATATTGTATGCCACCAAATGTTATAGTGCTTCCATAACGGTATTCTCTTATAAAAGATTAGCTTTCAATGATGCCATCTCGTCAAGTAAAACCAGTCTGGTGGAGCCATGACAGGAGAACAAGAGAAGAAATTTTTACTGTGGCTGCTCCCGATCTTTCAGGCCTTATCCTTTGGAGGCTGCTCTCGGGCGAGAAAGTCAGCATTAGTATCTTAAAAAGGCCTAGTTGGAATCATGACTATTCTGTAATCATTGAGTTAAAGGATCACTTCTTTTAAACAAACTAGAAGAATTCAGCCCAAAGCCACGCATAGATCAAAGCTTCTAGAAAAGCAGTGCCCACCAATACCTCCTTTTCTCCATCCTCTTATTGCTATGAATTGCAGGCCCCAGGCGCACCTTAAAACTGTGACAAAATACAAATATAGTAAAGATGTTCCAGATTGGACAGACAAGGAGGACCTAGATACATCAACTTGCGAGGTTAGGCAGCCCTACTGAAGTGAGATTCTTGAAGCAAGTGACTGAGAAAAGTTGATGCAAAAGTATTGCTACTGGCATCCTATTCCCACAGTTTACAATTAAAACTCTTCGAGACTACTTGCATAGATGAAACTGAATTTAGGAAACTGATTCGAATTCAACAGGTTGTAGTCTTCAAGAAGTTTGTGATACTCGGATTGATGAAGCACAAAGACAAATCATTGCCGCCACGCAAATGGCTTGAGTTAAATTTTGCTTTAATCATAAGAGAGAGGTTCATGATACTTGCCTATCATCTAACTTAGATATCGATGACCAAGAGGATATTCTCCATATGTCATCTAAACAGGAAATAGAATAAAACATGATTAGGGAGCTTAGATAAGCTGAGTGCACGACGTATACCATATGTTTGATTTATATGTGATCGATTGGCAATTCAGTTTTGAGAAAATTGAGTTCTAGCGGGGAGGTCTCAACATTATTATTATTATTATTTTTTTTTTTTTTTTTATGTTAAGAGGAGGCTCAAAAGAGCCACCCAGGGAGGTCTCATCTTAACAAGGCTAAGTGAGCATAGGAGAAAGCGTGAGAAGAAGGGGCATGCTGGCCCATGTCCAACATGAACTGCTATGGAGGTGATACATTTTTTCACCTTCTTTCCATGTAACCATGGAGATCATGCATGTTGCTTCATCTTAGAATATCTGAGCCTAAGCCTGTTTAAAGCTCAAAAGTGATGGAGAAAGCCACTGGTGTCCAAATTAAACTTAGTTGTTCAGAAACTAGTACAACAAATTGTAACACAACGAACCACATGCAAGACCATCCGATAGAGGGAAGTGCTCCAGAATTCCCATTGTAAGTACTTTCTTCATAAGAGCACTGGCTGCAGGAGTACAATACAAAACAGATGACTGTGATGTTGAGTAAATAATGTATCTTCCCAATTGGTCCTCTCCCTCTTTGAATTTTTTTTCCCCTCCAGTGTGCAAGATTAAAGACAAATAGTTAAGGATCATGCTGGCTTTAACCATACTTATTAGAGGCCCGAAGGCAATTAGGTTGGTTACTTCTGTACGAGACATGGAACAACCAAGATCCACTGCAGTGCGGCTCATGTACCACAGAGTACCGTGCATCCATGGATGGTTCCCATTAGAAAATGGACGGCCATCAACTAAGGCATGGCATGCACTCGTGGACCATTTTATTTGATGGCGATGGTGACCATCCATGGTCCACAGTGGATCCTTTAGGTGGAAACCGATGGGAATGCTCATTGGATTCTGGCTTGTCGGATTCAGGTATCGCATGAGCCTATCACGCGCAATCTCTTCTGGCTAGGGCTGAAAAGGCTCTATATAATCTACTCAGAAAAAGAAAAGGTTTCATTAGGCCCTGACATTTAGAGAGCTAGGTGCAACAAGTAGGTTTGCATGTGACCTGAAGTTAAAATAGCAAACTCAGGGCATTCATTATCGTCTGTGTGACCATCACCTGCGAAGTACTTCCAACTTTGAAGCAGGGAGGAGGCTTTGGAAAGAACGTTTCCTGCTTCCTGACTTTGACAATATTTTTATATTATATTTGGAACAGGGTGATATTTTCTTTTGTTCACTTTCTCATGAATGGACTTGTGCACTTACAGTATTTTCTCTAAGCACTTTATATAGCAGGCAACAATTCATTTATGAGAAGAAAAGCAAGATCTAAGATTATAACGTTGTCATCAGAGTCAATGTCCTATTTGTCTCATGATGGATAAAAAGGCAGGTGTTTTTTTACTTGTTTTACTTTTCATTCTCTTCCTTTGCTAAAAATGATGTGCAAAATGGAAAAAAAAAAAGCAAAAAAAAAAAGATCCATGTAGCCGATTCTAATTAATTTCGGATCACAACTTTAAGTTGAGTTGAATTGAGTACTTCTACGTGGGAGGATGATAATATAATAAAATATTCTATATATAAAACATGATGAGCTTCAAATTGAGTAACAAAGATTAATTTAATTTTACTTTCATCATTTATGAAATAAATGAGAAATTTTAGAATAAGAGAGAGATATAGGGAAAATATCTTACAATAACATATGCATAGCTTTTATCTAAAAAAAAAAATATTGGCATGGTTTTGACACAAAAATAGACAACATAATGTATTTGGCACTTGTATTGCAATATAAAATAAAATTGGGTTAGTTTGCCCAGATCCGGACTCAAAAAATTAATAATTAATTAAAATTATTATAAAATTGCTTTTAAATTACCAATCCAAGCTATACACACACTCCATAGAAATTTAAATAAAGCTTTTTATCCTAATATATATATATATATATATATATATATTATTTTTTTTTTAAAAAAAAGATGTATATATGTTTGATGGACGTGTATACATATATAAAGTAAACTTTTGTCAAATCCACCTTTATCACAGTTGCTTCATTTCAAAAAACCAATCATATCTTTCTTCATAGCCTCGTTGGACAAATTATAAAATGGAAGAAAGAGGTGACGGATGGATAGTGCAATCTTCTCATGCAAATTATGTGAGAAGTGAAAAGATGGAGGTACCTGGGCAGGGGAGGCCAAGGAGGCCTGCATCCATGACACATGTTATCACGAGAGGAAAGGCCGCTTTATAATTTTAGTGGAGTCTGCTCGCCGTGCGTGAAGGAGCGCCGCGCCCACTCCACGAATCCTTATGCCATACGAACGGCTCGAAACACTAGGACGACAACAAAAGAAAATCATAAACAGACACAAAACTAAAACACCCACTTGCACGCCAATTCGTTAGCAAGGCCCCCACAGCCCGCGTTTGGTCCCCACAGCAAGTGGGTGGCGAGCGTTTTGGTGTGGCAAAACTTGCTTTCCTGGCGTCCTCAAGGGTGTGGGTCCCAAGAATTTACGTGTGATAATGGGTCTGGATCAGTCCACGTGGCATCTGGGAGGCAGAGCTGATAAGACTCGCAAGGTCACCTCGGACATTTTTATGCAGTGGAGGGAACTTGCAAGCGAGGCCGTCGTGCATGAAAGGTGTTTCTTTTGAATTCAATCTATGTTTGGCATGGTATTTCCTTTCGAGAGGAGACTCCTTTACCGGCGTTTGTATGAACCCCGTGACTCTGATGTCAGCCGTACACTTAGGTCCAGACTCTAGTTGGATAGCGGGGTGGTTCAGGTTCAAAACTTCAATTACTCCACTTCACATGATTGCAGTTATGAAAGATCATGAATATCAAATTGAATAGTTAATATGCATCTAAATAATAATAAAAATAATAAATAACAATCTCTTTCTGTAAAGCTGCAAAAATTTGTATTGTAAATATTATATTGTGTGCATCTCTTCTTGGTACCACCTACGAAGGACTCAAATCTTCAACTTTTCTGTCTTTCCATAAAATGTAAATAATATGACATCAAAATTATTAAAATAGACGGCTCATATAATTTGTTAGCCAAAAGCTCCTAATTTGACCAAATAGTAGCCCTCTTTCATTAGGATCTTTTTTTTGGTACACTCAAAGACAGCTCAGACTTAAATTCTTACAAAATCAACATCTACCATTACCGGTCCATTAAGTTTTGATGGTAGAACGCCTACTTGCTTCCAACACATATTTTTATGAACGACGGTTGATGCTACAGAATTGATTGTCTGATCATGTTCTCTGAAAATGTGGATTATTTTGAACATCCAGTAGCCCGCTTCATCTATATAATATCTTTTAAGGCAGTGGTTGGAAAGATTCTTTTTTGATTTCAAAACCAAATAGTGAAACTGTAAGATGGAAACTATTTTGCCTGAATTTGACATCCAATGGTGTTCTAATAAATCAAATATCAAAATTTATGCTAGATTGTGCTTTTTTTTACAATTGGATGTTTGAGGAACTAAGCCTGTCCACAGAAAAATAATTTCTTACTACCATCAAAAAGATAATTTTTTAGGGACCAACATTAGTTATTTTCTAATAAATAAACAACTTATTCGAAGCCATGGATAGCCAACGCAAATAAGTAAGTTATCTGTTGCTCTTGATCTCCGCGTCTGAGGTCGGACAGCCGAGGTAAAGATGGTCGAGGCACTGCTATTGTTGGAGCTCCATCCAAGAACCTACAAAAAGTCTTCATCGAGATGTTCTTCAGTGAAAATCCTTCGACCTTTGAGTCAGGAAATGGAGACTAATGAGAAAGAGTAGGAGTGGAGAACTTTTTGTGAGATTCTTTGTGTCCCTTATTTATAGAGGAGCTGGAGTCATATAGGTCTTGAAGTCTCGATTGCATTCTAGATCTTGTGCATAGATTAGGTTAGAGAGAGTTCTTTCCTTTTGAGAGAGATTCGATCATGAAAAAAAATTTTCCTATTTGGACTTTCCTAATTTACTGGAAAGGCGGATTCCGTCAATGGTGATCTTCAACTGTAGTTTGGTTCTAGCCAACCTAAAATAGATCGTCCAGAGCCAAGATGAACTCCGCAGCATGAGTTGGAGATCGAGGATCCAGCTGACACTTCTAGTTCAGTGTGGTATGCTTGGCGACTTCTAGATCGTTGTAGTTATGTGGTCTGATTCGATCTATCTTCCGAAGTTCGGTCGGCACCGAGATTTTCTTTGGTCGAGGCTGAGGTGGAGATCCACAATATTACCTATAAAATCAAAATTCATTAGCTCAGGTGGATGTTTATTATTATTTTTAAATTTTTATTTATTTTTATCAATAAAAAAATTATATATTTTATTCAATATATGCATTTCATGCGATACTCAAATTTACATGAGAAAAGTAGCAAACAACATCAATTAGAGATGGATTTGAGTATATCAAAAGTTATATTTAGCATATCTAGCAACGCTAATGTTTTTTTTTTTTTTTTTGGTAGAATAGCAATGCTAATGTTACAAGATAATATTCAATGAAATAAAGCATTCCTATTACACGAACAACAACAAAGCAACAAACGTATGAATGAAGGCTCGCAAGCAAAGTTGTTTAAATATTAATCCTACGCTCTACCAGACAATTTTTAGTGGGATCCAATAACATCACGCCATTAGTGCTATTAATTATGGATGGATGACCTTCATGAGCCGGTGACTAATGTCATTTTGGTGATTACCTCCCCTTTTCCATTAATGATCAGTGAGGCGCCAAAAGGTGGCTTTGCCTGCCCATCTTTACGTGAGCTTCAGACCATCACTCCTTTAACTTCCGTGTGGTGCTTGGATCGGTACCTTGAGTTCCGAGCCACTAAACTTTGATAAAATCTTCTAATTCGTGGATTGTACTATGCTATTTATTTATAGTTTATAGAACTGGCAGTAACTTCTCCACCCGTCACACAGTAGCTTTAGGTAGTGGAGTAAGTTGCTTTGACTAGTCTCATCATCAGTGAAGGGACACAGCACTCGTGTGCGCGTCTAATCAAACCAACCTTGGCCTTTTAAAAAAACGTTTTATGTTAGATGGATTGTTTAAAGGTTTTGTAAACTTGGCAGTTTCTTACTAATAAGCTAATGATTGGAAGAGACAAGAACAGTAAACCAGGAGGACAATAAATCCTAGGAATTGACCCTAGAATTACTGGTACTAATCTGATGATTACCGACTCAATTATTAAATCATTATTTTCTTTTGAACGTTGATCTAACTTTTACAAAATAATCATAAAATCTAGGCGAACCAACTCAAGAGCATATTAATAACAGGGAGCACCTAAGGAGCTTCAAATGCTATTTTTGTGCATCTAAATACAGATCGAAGCAATGACAGGAGCATTATATTTTAGATTTATCAAACACGTACTTATTTGAAGCATAACCGATTAATAACCCCATTGTTATGTGTTATGATTAGTAGATGATTACATATATTAGTATTTTTGCAAAAAAATAGGCCAAACTTATTCAGTAGAACTAGGAAACCAAAGAAACCTCTCCTTCTTATACCAAAAAAAAAAAAAAAAAAGAAAAAAAAAACCTCTCCTTCTACAATAATCTCTTTTTCTCTTTTTTTTGTCTTTTTTTTTTTAGATGAAGGCTACTGAAAAATTAGTTAAATTGCAGCCCATGTATATAACCATAATGCATTTAGTATTATATCCTTGTTTACAATTTTATATTGAGCTGTTCCACAATGTTACAAATGGACCTACTTTACCATTGGTTTATAATATTCAATTTCCAGACCTTAGCTTATTCTATAAAATGTTCCCATTTATGTGGTGCAATGATTCAATAATTTAAGAATATAGATAATTATTTGGTCAATGACATTTCAGAATCCATTAGGAAGGCATAATCAAGTGAGGCAAATGAAGCTGCTAGATTTAAAAGGAGAGGGAAGATTTCTAGATTTGAATGTTGGGAAGTGTTTGCCAAGTATTTGACACAAGTAATTCTTACTTCACGTCTTCAAATGATGGCACATCCACTACTAATCTCATAAAAAAGAAAGAAGGAAGAGAAGACAAGCCATAGCATGAGCACAATAATTGAATAATTTTTGATTAATTTTTGAATACTCTATAGTATTTAGCCAATAAAAATTCAAAAATGTTTTAGTAATTTTTTGGAAAGCATTTTGTAACTTGGTCTTGACATGATAGAGGAATGGTCCAATTAAATTGAAATACCTATATTTTAGCAAAAATTCATGATTGAAATATGAAATTAGTTATTCACAATGAAAGCTTAGGTTATTAGAAATTTTTAAGCAATTTAATCGAGATAGTTGAATCTATTTATCGAAGAAGATATTGAAAAATCATAGAAAATTCTATTTATAGATCAGTTACAAGATAAGGACACTGTCCAATTTGATGATTGTGGGCTCCCCTTTGTTGGGATTTTTAGAGTTGCCACCTAACTTGTGGTAACTAGCTAGGTTAATGGTGGGAAAAGACTTATGGATGCATACCCACTAACCTTCTATTAGAAAGTCTTAGAGGGTAGAGGTTTTTCTAGCTCATAATTAGATTTGAGCATATTAGTAAATAAAAGAAAAGGAAAGAAAAGAAAAGAGAAAATAGGAGAGAAGACAATGTAGACAACCCAAGACTCCTTGATGCTTTTTCTTATTCTTTTATGAGTTGCTAGTGGAAGGTAAGGGTTTAAGATTCATGGAGGTAGAGGAGTATAATGGAAGAGACAAAGGCTAGGATTTGGTAAATTCAAAATGGTATAGGTTCCCTAGGATTTTCTAATTTATGCCTAATTTCTAGGAGATTTTTTCAGTTGAATGTGGAGAAGAGAGGAAATATTCATATGGAAGGAGAAGAGACTCCACGACCAAGAGTAGTTGCCTTAAATCTAATATTTAGCTAGGATAAGAGGATTGAATAGCTTCTTCCTGTTAGATCTTAGGCTTAACGAGGGATTGATGTGGTGGCATGAATCAATAATTGAAATAGTAGGAAGGCACATATTTTGTGTTTGTTTAGGAATGGGTGGTTAGGATATGTAGATAGGAGAGTAGTTGGTTGGATGGCTAGGATTAAGGCTTGTATGATTTAAGAGTGAAAATAACTTTAAGATAGCATGTCACTATTGATTGGAGGAAGAGAGGAGAGAATTGAGGAGATGGATGGTTAAGATTGAGGGAGTTTGTTTATTGAAGTATTTTTCTTATGGAGAGAATTAACAGATAAAAAGGGATGCTACAATTAGGAGAGGATTTAATCTAGTATAAGAAGCCATGCTAAATAAAAGAATAGGATTGGTCTTCATGGTTTGGTGAGGTAGAATAAGAGTAGATGGTTAAGATGTTGTAGGAGAGAGAGAAAGGAGTATGGTAATGGAAGCTAATGGTGGTAAATATATGAATATTAATTGATCTAGGAGAAGGCTTAGAAACTATTTAAGTTTTTTTTTTGTGAGGCTTTTAGGCCAAATATACGATACCAAGCAAGTCCATGCATGTCATAAAATTAGAATGAACAGTGAAAAGGGTCTGAGAGAATAAATCTTAGATTTATCATGCAGTGGGGCTAGAATTTGGAGTTGAAGAGAGAGAGAGCATGTCAGAAGTATATCGGGATGGACATGTGACAAGAGGAGAGTGAAGGAGAAATCAAGTTACCTAAAAGCAAATATTGAGATAGCATTATAAAAGGGTGCAACTTAGGGAGAGAGCAGAGTAAAAGTCAAGTTTAGGATATTTTTTCACTTTATACGCTCTATGAGTACAAAAAGATTATTTTGATGGTGTATTTATAATAAGAGAGATTGGTGATAGAGTTAAGATATGAAAGGATTCAAAGATTTATTCATGATATTTTGGCTTGACCTTATCTGTATTATATTTAAGATAGACGCAAGTTTATGATACAAGTGTAAAAAAGTAGGGATACTTAGATGCATGTACCATGTTTGGAGCTATCATAAGACTAATTGAGCTAGAATAGACTAAGATGAATAGGATTATGTTAAGTAGCATATGGTTTGATGGGATCAAATGGGGTTTGGTCAGATATAATTGGGAGCAATTCAATAAGATTAGATATGATCACATGAGATTAGTTTTGCTTGAGATGAGATTGGATGTAGTTGGGTGTAATTGAGTAGAAATGGATTAAATCAGGTGGTTCAATTTGAGAGTTGGTTAGGATCAATTATTGGTATGATCAGATTGCAATTAGGTTCTGAGGGATTATGTTAATTAGGTTGGATTAGGACTAGATTTGGCTAGATCAACTAGGACAAATTAAAAGACATGGTTGGGACACGTTGAGGCTAGGGATATAATCCACTGCATCTAAGCAAGGCTAGAATATACTAAGGTTAGAGCTATAATCCATTGCAACTAGGCAAAATTATTTTTCCTACAACTAGGAGGTATCGGAGTCATCAATTTTATTTGTATAAATGGAGTAACATTACATCCTTGTAAGCACCACTTCTATGACATAGCATCATCTTGGAGTATAAATCTTGTCTTATAAGACAATGCCACCATGATATTAAAAATGCATGCTAGACCAGCAAACAACCCTCATAAACATCATACATATTCATACAAGATATAGTTTATATCACTTGAACCATTTTGCTGGATTGCATTAAGAAATTAGCATAAAGTGCGGTTACTTAAGGCTAACCATGTTTTAGATTAGATATGTATCGTAAAATGTTAAAAAATTGATGTGTAACTTTCACACTAGCTCTTCTCAAATGACATCTTATGAATCCTAATAAGTAACCAAGGGAATTACATATCAACCATGTAACACTATATGAGATCTCTAAATGACTTAAATCTTTCTCTCTCTATATGCTAATTAGAGATGTTGCACCTAGTATAAACCTGATCTTCCATGGTTAAATAAAATAAGGTGTTTGCATGCATACCTTTAAAAATTTGGCTTATTGCATGTATATCATTCAAAAAATCAGTTTTTATATACATATCCTTCAAATCATCATATTTTTTCTTGAAAAATTTGACATTTAGTTTCCTTGAAAAGAGATATACCTTTTTGTATAAACTTTTTAAGAATATTAATGCAAAAGGATAATAAAGTTCATTTCACTAATATCATTAATCAAAAATCTAATAGCAGGTTGTCAATGTAAAAATAGAATGATTTAAAGGGTGTTACATATATTATAAATTATATATGAAAGGAAAAATATACACAAAAAAAAGAAAAAAAAAAATCTCAGAAACCAAGAGGTAAGCTCACTGGAGGTGCCTGAACTTCTGAATTTTCAAATGAAAAAGGAAAACAGTGGCAACTTATTCCCCCTATAAAAGGAGAGCTACGCTCCCGCAGAGGGCTCACTCTTTCTTCCACTTCTCACGCTCTTCCCTCCTCCTCCTCCTATGCTATATCTCGAACTCTGCACGCTTACCGCGGAGAATCCGACCTCGCCGTCCTCCCTCTTGATCTTCCCTCCACTGTCCGAGCCGGCCATGGACCCCGTGAAGGCGGAGAAGGAGACCGCGATGCGGCGCTACCGCCGCCTCCAGAAGATCGCGAAGCTCTTCCGCCTCCTCGAGGTCATCGCCGCCCTCCTCCTCCTCTCCTGGTCCTCCGTGCGCCTCCCCGCCGCCGCCCGCCTTTCCGGCGACTTCCTACGCCGCCTTGCCGCCGTCCTCCTCAGTCCCCGCTTCGTCTTCCTCCTCGGCAACACCATCATCCTTGTCCTCTTCGCCAAATCCCGCCACCTGTCCTCATCCACCGACGGCGTCGGCGGCGACATCCATGACCAGTTCCTGGAGACCCGCGGTCGGATCGATTTCCCCCCGCCGCCGCCGCCGACGCTGGCGGCGCAGGAGGAGGTCGTGTTCGAGGACAAGACGGTGTGCATGGAGATCCGCGCGTGCCGGAGGAGCCGGTCGGAGAAAATCGACCGCCGGCGGAAATCGCCGGAGCTCCGGCGCGCTGGGTCGGATGTGGGACCGAAGGGAGCGAAGCCCCCGCCGCCGCCTCCAGAGGCGCCGGCGGCAGCGGAGAATGAGCGGAAGATGAGCAGCGACGACGATGAGGAGTTCCGCCACATGATCGAGGCATTCATCGCCAAGCAGACGAGGTTTCATCGCGAGGAGTCGATGGCGATCGTCTCCGCCGAAGGACCGCAGCTATTAATCCCCTCCGCAGGATCACCAGAACCTAATATTTTTAATTAACAAAATTATATAAAATAATCTCTAAGAAAAAAAGTGGGATTTTAACCACCACCCCCCGCCCCCCTCCACTTTTTTTTTTTCTTTCTTTCCTCTCTCTCTCTCTCTCTCTCTCTCTCTCTCTCTCTTTCTTTCTTTCTTTCTGGTAAATCTGTACCTGTTGTACATATCGTAGTAGAGTGATTAAAAGGACGGAATTGCCCTTGTTAATTAGTACCAATCTGGATCAGCCGGTGGATATGTTCGTAAATTCGTGATCTTTTTATATTTAAAATCTATTTGGTAGGCTATAATAGAGCCCGCTACTTGTATTCAAATTTTTGTCATCTGGTTGCTGAGGATATTATGCTAAGCTTGCACAATGAAGGTTGTGGTATGGCGTCTCAATGCTTTGACATTTGGGTCCCATTGAGCTTGGCATCTCATGGCCGTCCGATCTATATCAAATGACTGGTGGTTTAGCGTGTAATTGTAGTTATATTAATTGTCGTTATTGTATTGATTTGCGTTTATTTATTAGGAAATTCGTGTGGTCCTTGTGACTTGTGAGCAATGGGAGTGGCTTGCGGCACACGAATCCGTGTTTGTAGGTGAGCAAGAGCGAAAAGGAAGAAGCAAGAGAAAGGAATGGGTTCCAGATTCCTTCTGATTTTGTTCATATATATTCCCTGCTAACCCCACATGCCCTTCCTTTTTCTGTCACGGATTCTTCTTTTGGTTTTGTAGTGTTGGGTAATGCAACGCATTAGCTAGGAATGTGTCCCTTCTCAATCCAGGGGTCCATTCCATTTTCTTGCTCCCATGAGCTCCAAAGCTGTCCTTTTTATTGTCCATTAATAAATTGCAAGAATATGGCAACCAGAAGGAGCTAATTGGATTTAGAGGTAGATGAGGAGGTCATTAATGTATCATTTAACAAGTACAGTTCATTTAATGCAAAAAAAAAAAAGCATGATACAGAAACAAAATTTCATCAAATTCTGATGCCTATAAATAGTTTCAAGAACTGATTTATAGGTATCGCAATTAGTTTTGTTTTTGGTGTCCCATAAATTCCAAGTGAAATGGAACACTCACTCCACTATCTCTCTCTATATTTTCGTATTCTCTCCTCCCAGTAGAGTGCTCTTTTCTTTTTTCCCTTTAAATATAATAATGCATTCACTTAACCCAGATGATCATTATTCTGAAAGATTTCCTTTCCATCATGCATGTAATGATGAAATATGTGCTAGTTTATTACTTGCTGAACTACAAGATTAGTTGATGCCAAGTCATGCATCGTTTTTTTTTCCCTTGATGCTCTTTCAGCTTAGCCTTTTGACTATTTGGATAATCATGACATGTTGTCATCATTTATATAGTGTGACTGATCGCTATGATAATTCACTAATCACTAAGATAAAAGGTAATTTGCATATTAAAAGAGCTCAAAAGGCTAATTCTTTTCTTTTGGTTGCACTACTTGGATTCACATAATTATCTCCACTGAAAAAGAGTATTAATGAGGTGGCCAAGGGAAAGCTTTTAGCTACGCATGCTATCTTCTTTAGTTGTAAATTAAACTACCACCACCTTTCTTTCTCCAATATACGTGTCCTAAAAGGACATGTAAAAGACAAAAAATCCTATTCTTCCGCATCAAATTGTCTGTTCACTTTCCTTCTCCCTCCTCACACTAAATAGATAAGCTCATTAGATACTGAGGGTCCATGAGAAAGAAAGTAAGGACCTTGGGCATGTCCTAATGCTCTTTAATTTAGTGATGGGTGCCAACAGATATCGCCTTTGCAGTCTGCTAGACTTTTGCATATACTCCATTAGTTGTTTCTTCATAGCACTGGAATTTATTCCTTGGAATATAATCGTGACGCGCTTATGCATCAATGGAGAGATTATCCTACTTTCTCAAGCCCATCTCTATTGAAGGTGCCCTTAGCTGGTAGCTGGCAGATAAAGGTCATAGTCCTATGATATTCTGCTGTCAACTCATTGCTTCACCTCTCCAATAATTTATCTTGTATTCTTACTGTTCCTCAATATTAGAACAAGATCAGATACCCAATATCATCAAATCCACCACCTCCTCTCCTCAATTGCATTATTGCAGTTCGACCAAACCTTGCTGATCGTTTAGGATCCAGGAAGGTCCGTATTTGGCTAGAAGTGCCTTAGGTAGTAATTCGACATAAATTAATACTTTAATTCAGCTAAATCATACTTTAATGCATAAAACTGGTTCCATGTAAGTGAAATAGGCTTTGTCGGGTTAAGGTTATAGCAAGCTTTTGACCCCTAGATCGTCCAAATTGGAAGGCAAGGTATATATTAAACATTTGGTAGATTTAACTAATATGGAATCCAACAACCACTATAGTAATTAAAAACACATTTGTCCCCCCGGTTGTTCCACGAGATGTCAATTTTCAGCAACCCTTCTGGCATATATCCTAGATATCTTCCTCATTCTTAGGGCCATATCAGAATCTACAAGATTTGGTTATGTATTTGCCGTGTCACTAATGTCATGGTTTACCATTAGCTAACAAATTTTATGAGCATAACCTTATATAAAAACATTTTCAGCCCTGAAAGCATGAGAATGTTTGGCTTATCTCCAAGCCTTTTTCACCTCCGAGCTCTGTTGTGATCAGCTTCATGGCCTTTGATGGTTCCCACTCTCTTAAAACTAAAACTTAGCAGTCTCCTTGAGAAGGAATTTGTGAAGATTTATACTATATATATATATATATATATATATCGGGATTGGGTTGGGACAGGTTTTACCATTATCCATACTGCCCTGGATTTGCTATGTATCAGATTGCTCCATTAGAGTTGGATCAGATTGGATACCTAATGGGACAGAATAATTTGCCACCTCTATTTATTCTTTCAATTAAACTAGCCTTTTTTGCCGACCAGCAACCTAGTGACAAAGTATATCATATTTGTGATTCCAAACATATGCAAAGTACTGTACACTGATGTATCTAATGGCTGCCCAATCTTGGCAAATGCATGGGTTCTTATCACATGTCCAAATTTTATTGTTCTTTGACCATGCATTGATCCATGTGCTCTTCAACAGGCCGTCGTGGATTGATTGCGTGTGGTTGATTTCCAATGACCCCTAATTTGCTTAAACCCCCTTTTTTTTTTTTTTTTGAGAAGACCCCTAATTTGGTTAAACAAATGGCATGTATGCTGATTAGAAAATAACAAATCAAGATAATTTAGACAAGCCCATATTCTGATGGTAGATTCTGTTTGCTTATTCAGCAGCGTATGGCCTTCCAATGCCCTTTTTTCCATACTTTTAATCGGTGGAAAACAGCATCTAACTCATGAAAGCATATATTCTCTAGATATTTTAAACAAAAATTCTCCCTTTCCAGAGAATCTCTAACCCTTTGTCTCAGACATCCAGTCATCAACGGCATATCCATCACCCATTCCCATGGGCTGTGCGAATTAATTGACTTGATATGTCCTTGCACATCACACAGTATTTATTCTCCCGGACAGTGCCACCACCATTAATATGAATCGCTGTATTAGTTCTCACTGCGTTCGGTTTAGGTAGAATCCTCTAGATAGTTTCAAGAGATTCCCTATGTGGCAATTGCATAATTAAGGTTCAGTTCATCGTTATCCACTAGGAATAATAAACGCACTTTAGTGTACTACTAAAGATCTTGCCACCAAGAATGTACTTTGTCTTCCTTGCCTACCATTTGTAACCAAAATTTTGGGACATCGCATAAAGAGAAGATGACCTGGTAGCAGAAGAATTGGCAAATAAAGCTTTATAGATCAAATCTTGTATTTTTGTAGCACTATTGTATTTCTCCAAATACATCTCGGAGTACCCCAAATTTGCCTGACAGTCACACCACCAGCTTCACAAAGATGACTTGGATGATGGGAGTCATTTTCTACATTAGCCATGGTTTTGGTTGGAAACTCTCCTGATGGTGATAGCTTATCCGACATGATTAGATTCGACATATGTGCAACTTTATGGTGGCATATTTGTCTATATTAAATTTTAATAACTATAATCAAAACCTTCAATCTTGTGTTTTAATAGCACCATTGTATTTCTACAAATACACCTTAGAGTACCTTCAATTTGCCTGATGGTTACACCACCAACTTCATAAAGATGACTACGATGGTTAGAGTCATTTTCTACATTAGCCATGATCTTGGTTGGAAACTCTCATGATTAGATTCCACATATGTGCAAAGTTATGATGGCATCCACCGATATTAAATTTTAATAACCACAATCATAACCTTCAATCTTCATGCCAATTAGTTGGTTTTGGTTTTTGAAGCTTTCTTCATGCATCACAAAGTCTAAATAAGAATTTAATACAGAGAGTGTGCATTCCACTAGCCCAAGATAGATCCAAATTTAAGGTAGAAATCATTCTAATTAAATGCCGGAAAGGATTCTTTATGAAATCATTAGGCATATTAAATTCCCGTAATTAATGGTCAGGACCATCTTGACGGCAAAACTTGGTCAAGTCTTAGCAAAAAAAAAAAACTTGATGAAGAAAGTAATCCGGCAAGGACGGTGGCAAAGCTTGACTATGTCGAGAGAGGCTTATTCTTGAGTGTGGCAGGGCTTGCTAGGATAGACAGGAGTTTTTAAATCCCATTTGGACGGAAATGGTGGCAAGAAGTAACGTAGGTGCCATCCCATATTCTGATTCTGAGGCAGGAGGTGGGATGGTGGGGACATCGGCTGTTTGCAATGTAGGAAGGCTAAGAATAGAAGGTGGTGTCCTTTCCTCTACTCTAAGAGTTCCAAAAGCCCTTAAACGGGGCAGGACTAAAAATGCATTGGCTGCCATTGGGTGGTTTCGAGTGCCATGTGAGAATCAACAAAAGAAACCCCACGGTCCAGGAATCATCATGGAGCCCCGAGAGAAGTTAGGCCGGTCTAATTATTGGCCTTGCTCCTCTCCAGACTCCAGCTATGCTTGGGTCCACACCTATTTATTTACTCTTTTTTCTTCTTTTCTAAACGATGTCATGCTTTGAGGTAAGGTACGGAATGAAATCCTCCTCTCACAAGTCATTTCAATGACTAATCAAACAGTGCTGATTGGTTCGTGTTTCTGGGTGAAGGCAGCATTGGAATGACTCCTGTTTTTCAAAAGTCGCTTCAAAGTATATAACTACGTTTCAGAGTTCATGCATTCAATGGGGCCAGGCTCCACAGTTGGTGATGGGAAATGTTGATGCGCAGGCGTAGGGGTAAGAGGGAAGGGGACAGTGTCAATGTGAAGGATAATAGCGAGCAAACGTGTTAGCCTAGTCTATTCAGTTGTGCAGCCCGCTTAAATTAGGAGGCGGCACCCCATCCAATTCTTGCATGATCTTTCTCGAGAACTTGATACGGTTATTCACTTATTCCATCCTTTACTTCTGTAAAATAATTGGTTTCGTGCCCATTATTATGTTTTGAAAGAATAAAAAAATAATTTAAGATTTATTTAATATTACTTTTATTTCTCTACAAATTAATGAAATGCCAAATAAACATTAATGTTGAAAATAACAATTTTGGATGGAATTTTTTGTTGGACTTACTACTTATATTTTGAGCTAGTTCCACATGGAGTGGCCCATATTATACTAATAGGTGTTGGACATGAACCTCACTAATGATGCATATATTTTTAAGTGGCAGCCTATATAGGAAGAAAAAGAGAAAGGAAAAAATAGAGATGAGGTTAAATTTTGAGTTTTTATGTATCACAAGGATTTTTCATAAAATATGCTTCTTGGATTGAAGTTCAAGACACGAGGACTTGATCTTCTTTATTCACCTTATCCAAAATGGTGTTTGGTGCTTCTGAAAAGTTAAAAATTTCTCTTTCAGGGTACGTCTACAAACTTTGTAAGTTAAAAATTTGTTGATATTTTTTATTTTTAACATCTTCTTGCGCTCTCGTATTATGTTGTTGTTGTGGACCTCCTATACTCTTCATATTATTGATTCGTGGATTCCGCTTGATACTCCATAATTTTTTTCTTTCTTAAAAGATTTTTCATATAAAAATTTGATATTCTCATTCTCTTAGTTATTTGATTTTTCTATTTTTACTAGATTATTATTTGTGATTATGGATTGTACTTGCGAAATATGATTTATAGCTTGCCCAGGAGAAGAATAAAGTACTTCTTCCCACCATTTTTGCCATTTCTTACTTTTAATTTTCATTCTTTTTCACCAAAAAAATCTTTCTTATCAAAAGCTCTAAATATTTTATAAATATATTTTTAAAAAAAATATCAGATTACATCAAATATGTTGTTTAGTCTAATCCATTTTTTTTCTTAATATTTTGAAAATAAAAACAAAACACAAAAGCGATACCTTATAGCGTGGTCTTCATTCATATTATGCTGCCATCAACCTATCAACATGGCACCATGTTGCAGGATTACTACATTGGAACTCGACAAGAATAACGATGCATGATTTTTCTTCGTGCAACAATACCATATTAAGTGACAACATTTCCATATGCAATTCATCTCTCTCTCTCACTCACACACACACACACACACATATTCATAGATAAGGAACCATTTGCACGTGGATCCCTGGATAGCTTGGTCTGCAATAATTCTATATCGGCAGGCTCTAAAAGATAAATAATTTCCCCACTATCACAACCATTAGATTAAATGGATAGATTTTGAGAAGATGTACTACATTTCTTCAATCCGAGAAGGTACTGGATAAGTCGAAAATAAGCGTTGTTATCGATGTCTTTTTATCTAAAGGATTGTGCGTCTTCGCCGTAGAAAGTTGGTGCTGTAGATCGAGCAAGCAGAATACTCCCTTTTCCAGAGAATCAGACTGAGACTAACACAAGCCCCATTCCAGCCCATCAAATTGGTTAGGTCAGTAGAGCGTGACTGGGCACAAAACGTCCATAATCTCCAATATATCACCTAGTTTACAAGAAGGTAAGAAAAGGCTACCCACATAGCCAATTTGTATCAGTAAACTTCGATCAACTGTTAATCTTGCAAATACATTTATAACTCAAAAGAACATTTTTTATTCTTGTGCATAAATGGGACTATAAGAACTAGCCAGCTCACCTAGACCTAATGTTGGGCATAACTGGCGCTGACAGGGGAAAAAAAAACTCTAGGCGAACACATTCGGCTACAACAGATAAAATGGATGGCAGGCCCAGCAATCGTGTCACCAATTTGTGGTGAATGAATGCCTTGAGATCACGTACTTCCATTCATCATCTTCCACGGGAGGGGCTGAGATGGAGATAAGGAACATAAAGCTTCATCTGTTTTGTTAATGGTTAAAATTGAAAATATTCGGGTTAATGGGCCATTAGCAGTCTATTCTCTATTCTAATCCACAAATACTCTTCTAAGAATAAGTTGCCAGAGACTGACAGATTCTTTATAGATTTTGCAGCTAAGAATGGAAGGAGATCTATTGCATGTGCACAGGTAGTAATCATGATATTATAACAAAAAAAAAAAAACTTGAGTTTAGGCTAGCAATTTATGAATGCTAGAAGCCTGACCCAACCATAGTGGCATGTGACTCAGGCATGCGTGAATGCATATATATAATAAGTATTTCTCATAGTGGAATAAAACTTTTTAACATGCAGTTTGAAGGGCTGTGGACTGGTTTTAAAATTTCTGGTCCCTCCCCCATCCACCACTATACCAGGTCCAGGGGTGTATGCTTTTAAGGGGACCGAGATTTTTTTTATAAAAAAAAAATAAATTCTTGGTTGACCAGGTGTTGAAAAGTTGGTCAACAGATTTTTGCATTTTTTTTTGGTTAAAGTCTGATCCGCCATCAAGTTTCCCTAAATAATATTTTAGCAAATTCCAAACATGATAGCATCAAATTTATCGATGCAACTATAGAAATTATAATAGAATTTGAGTTTTAAAGATTATGATATAAGAGTATGCACTAAGCCCCTCTTTGATTGGTATCATCCTTTGCCAATTGGGCAAGGAGATAGAGATTCCATTTTAGTTTGCGTTGGTCATGGGGATGTGAGTTGGGCATAGGATAGAAGATGAGGAGTCGTTTTTGAATTATCAAAACAAAATATAACATAGAGCCGGAATATGCTTACCTTAATAAAATCAACGACATGTATAATTTGAGCATCAAATGACTTGAATCATCTCCACTCACTTCATGGATTGAAATTGTATTAAGCTGCCCTAACTATTACCTAAATTAACCTGCGCTTAACCTATGCAATAGCTTGAGCTTTGCTGAAGCTGGGGCACGTTGGGTCAAGAGTTAATAGAGCTCAGCTCGTGCCAAGTAACACATATCAAGAGGGCTGATCCCAAAATTCCTCCGGATTGGTCAAACTCCCACAACACCCCCAGGGACAAGAAAATTGTAGAGAAATTACATCAAATTTGGATCAATCAATCGCCTGAAATTAAACAGACACGTAAGATGGGATGGGCCTGGGCCAGGGCCAAATCCAAACCTTGACCTCACGTTCTTCGTCAGAGAAACCTTGAACTCACTTTCATTATCATCGCTGTCAAAGCCCATTATACCACGCCACTTTCCCAACAACTGTCACTTTGGAAAACATCTAGCGAGATCCGTCCAAATGATGGCAATCAATGGCCTAAAAAAGCCATGCAAATAGGCCGAGCCACTCTTAAGAAAATGTTCACAAGGACCGCCAGGCTAAGTTTCGCTCCCCTGACCCACCTAGAGAAATTCTTTATGCACTGTACGGTGCAGAACCGCATGCACCATCCGCATTGATTTACAATGCTAAATTTTTTTTTTTCATACATTATATTTTAATTTTATACATGAATCAATCATCACGGATGGTATGTACATTCTGCACCATCTGCAGTGCACAAAACCTTTCTCCTCGTCTATTTGCATCTCAGTCTCCGGACAGTAGCCCATATATTTGATAATTAGATTAATCTTTTTTTTTTTTTCTATGACGGTGTTGCTCTGTTAATTAATCTCTATATTTAAAAAGTGCTACTACCGATCAACCAATAATGATCACCGCTTGGATCACCAGGGATGTGGCAGTCGAATTGGTGCCAAACGTAGTAGCGTGGGTGGTGTTAGTCTGGCTCTGTCTGTGCTCAGGCAACCACTAACCTCTATAACCCGGCTAACGTGAGTGGGGATTAATAGTGAGTGATCTATAGCCTTTTTTTACATCGAACTTGCAGCGCTTACCAAAAATAACCAAGAGGGAACAATCTAATAGGGGATGTTCATCACATGGATCAGCAGTCACCTTTCAAGCCACACAGGTCGTGCTACAATATGCATCAAATCATACCGGAAAAATCATGACACCAAGCTGCAACCACAAGAATGTTTGCATGACTTAATATAAACTAGATAAATAAAATTTCAGCCAGTCGTATAAAATTATTGATTCGCCCAAATCCATTTGAGGATGAAATAAATCTGACTCAAGTATCTAGATGAGGTCTGAATAAAAGCCGGGTGGCAATTCATTGCTTCTCTTTTCTATAAAAAAAAAAAAAAAAAAAAATCTAGGTGAGGAGTAACAAGGTATAAGATTCAAATGTCACAATATGTAAGGAACTCAATTCAGATCCAATTGTGTGTACTAGTGATCTCAAAAAAAAAAAAAGAAAAAAAAAAGATAACATTTGTCTCCAAGGAAACAGAAGTTTTTCATCGAGGCCTCTAGTTCAGAGTGTCAATCTTTCAAGATTATTGCAATCAATCTGCCACCTCTACAATTTTCTAATTTAGAGCCTATTAGGAAAATCTAGCAGGAATTGGCTGGATTTCCAATTGGATTATAGATTACATAGTCTATTTAAATAAGATCTTTTTCAATCTAATTCCTCTCCGGTTCAAATTCTATAGAAAATAAAAATGACCTCATAGTTTTTTCCCCCCCTTTCCTGTAATCCAATAGGCCCAATGATGGGATTTAGGCCAACACTAGAATGGACATTTAGAAAGTAAATGACACCATGGTTAAAACGGTTTTAACGTACATGGCTCCGTTTTCTTATCAAATACTAATGCGTGCGTGTGTGAAAACTATGGAATAACAAAAGGCGGAGACAGATGCTATCTATACATAATGTCCGGTACAGCTGACAGCATTATAAAATGGCCATGGTGACCGGGGTTTTATATTTTTAATCATTTATTAACTAAGATATAAATTCTACTTTCGAATATTTTTATTTTTAACATGTTAAAACTTTAATTCAATTTTATTTGGGCAAACAATGAAATGGTCGAAAATAGTTGTAAATTTTTTATATTATTAGAATTTTTTTCCATGATCATCATTATCTACTTTGAAAATTTCAAAAAAAAAAATCTTACCTGGTACGGTATTGCAGCATAGCACCTATAATTCTTAAAAAATTAGATCTCACTTTTTTTTTTTTTCTTGTCACAATGTCCAGTAATACTAGTCCTATGTACCTTAGCTTTGCATTAACTCTGACTTTGTATGTGATAACATTGGCTTAAATTGTACTAAATTTTGATCCAAGAAAAAATATCGTACTTTAGAATCATGGTTTACAAATTCTGGCAAAATATACATTAGTTTGACAATATCCTATAGTCTATGGACATATTTGAATGCTTTCTAAAAAATATATAAATATAATATAAATATTATATATATATATATATATATATATATATATATATATGAAAGCAGAAAGTGAGAGAAAATAGAATGGTCAAGTAAGTTATCCATGTTAGCAGTAAATTTTCATTTATGAATGCTATGTGGATTAAAACTAATTTTCCATATACTACATATCAAGACTCTCCTATCTAATCATTTTTTCAGCATTAAATGCAAGCATTATGTCAGGGTATTGAAATTCATTTATATCTATTTAATTAGATGATTAAAATTCGCTATTATTGATCTTTGGAATATGAATAGACATGCTTTTAGTATTCATCTAGATATTTTTTAATAAATTATTTTTTATCATACAATCAATAATGTGATTTTATAATCCACGTGCAATATGTGGGATAAAAACTTAGTATTAGATAGTTATGTTGCAATAACTAGAAAGGTTAGGATCCCGGCGCAACCAAGAAAAGGCACGTAGCAAGGATTATACAAGGAACCCTGAAACTTAGGAGAAGAGATGTGATGATATCAAACATGGCTTATCAGATTCAAGAAACCTTTTCCATTAGGTTGTTAGAACAAGCCAAAGGACTGACTTGAAAAGATCTTTTTTTAAAAAAAAAAAGTCTTTTGAACTTATCATCCAAATTAAATAACAATCCAGTCTAAGATTACATTTCACCCCCCTTTTTGAGGCAAAAAATTCTAGAATCAGGTTAGCCAAAAACAATAAAGAAAGAAGCCTTATAAAGAACGCTAGAAAGGGAATAGCACTACAATAAGGAAAACGGGATGCATCATACTTCATTATCTTCAAATGAAGGAAGGCCAGAGGCATTGCTCTTCCTCTGAGTCGACAAAGTATGCTACTCGTTAGTTCCCGCATTATTATTTCATCAAATGCATATGATTTAGTGAATATAGAAACTAGTTGCAGGACCTGCTTTCTTACCCCAAAGCAAGTGAATTGTTTGAATGCTGTTTTATTGGTTTCATTCTTTTCCTAGGTGTAGCTAGTCGGTAGGCAATTATCACTCATATAAACTGCAAATTAAATGTTTCAGGCTTGGGCATTATTCCGGTATTTGAAGTCGTCTAAGCTTTTGTCATGTGGCAAGTGATACTGACAACTGTTTTAATTCTTCCTGGTTCCATAAATATGATAATCAGATAAAATGAAATGCTTCTTGACTTGCTGGTTATCCTTTATATCTCAATATGCTTTACTGTGTCAACGAGAAGGGAATTGTAATTGTAATTTAACTAGTGATCCAAACTCTTGATTTTTATGGATTAAATGGACTTCATGTAGCGAATTTCTAGTTGGCATAGAATCCATGTTATGCAATATATTTCCTTGAGAAAGTCGAGGAAGTTCCTGAATCTGCTATTGCTCTTTAGTTTGAGTGATAGATAGCAGCACATAAAACCTTAAACTTCTTTACAGTGCAAATGTTTCAGCAGTTTCTTATAGCTTTAACATTTGGAGAGCACTTGCTTGTTTAAAACAATCACATGCTTTGTAAAACGACTCTTACCTGCTAGTTCCATGGAGGTGTTGTAAGTAATACACTTACGTTCTAACATTTTTTTGGGGTAGGCTGAATGATGCTTTGGAATATTGGAATGTCTTGTTGAGATTAGGCGGGAAAAGTTGGGGACAGGCAATCCAGCTGAAGACAATGGGTAGAGGTCGGCTGTTATGTTGAAAGAAACTGGTACAGTTCGGTGCTAGAAGATCAGGCAACTGGAAATTCTCTTCAAAGGCCATTCCCATGGCATAAAGAAAAAGCGATTCCAATGTAATTCCTATCATGAAATGTGTTTCTTTGCATGGTAAAAGATCTATGTCGATGGCTTCTATTTGGATGGTTAAGCTTGAATTGGAGAATGACTTGGTGAAGTATCATTGTATGTTTCTTCTTTATACCAATGAGACACTGTCCCTTGTATTCTTGAATGTAACCATCTCTTTGCCTTTGTGGCCTTTTTTTTTTTTTTTTTTTTGTTTCTTTTTTCTTTTTTGGTGGTAGGCTATAATTCTTTGTTATAATATCTTGTAGTTCATTTCCTTCACCAAGACAATACGCGGGGCAAAAGATTTTCCTCCGTACAATTATCTATTTCTCTGGTGATGGTGCGGCTTGAGGTTCCAAAGAATGCTAATATCTCATGTGAGATTGTTGATGTGAAACAAAGTACATAAATGTAGTAGTAGAAGAATGCCAGATGAAAACGTGAACATTGTGTCTATGAAGGAAGAAACGGAGTTGTTTAATAGATAATACTAATATTAGTATTAGTATGGTAGAATATTGGTGGAAGAAACAATGAAGAATAAGACGGATTTGAAGATCTTCAGTAAGGTGAGAAGAAGAGGTTGGCAGACATCGACCTCCCACTGTCCTCGGTAGACCACCAACCAAATTAACTCCATGCTCACCCTGCCCCAACAAATAAAAATAAAAATAAAATAAAAAAGATTAACTCCATCGTTACAACGTTCCGCAAGAAGGATTTCAACCCACTAACATAAAAAACAAAAACAACCGAGTAGAACGTCTACCCAGTGCACTGTATCTTTTGCGTGAAGGGAAATTATTTGTACACGACGGTGCAGAAAATTTAACGTGGATGCATTATTTTATATAATTGATCTATGTAGTTATTATTTTTTAATATATATTTAATATTTATAATTTTATTTTTTATTTAAAAATTTAAAATAATAAAAATATTTTTATTTTTTTAAAAAAATTATAAAATTTTATGTCTGTATTTTGACGCAAGATATCGTAATATACCACAGAATGTCATAATTTTTTTTAAAATATAGAAATATTTTTATCATTTAAAATTTTTAAAAAAAAATTATAAACATTAAATGCGCATTAGAAAGTGGTTAAACAAAACTATCTCTTGTATATTATGACATCCTGATCCATATTATGACATTCTAAACTATATTACGACATCTTATATGCATGAAATCATAATATGTCACAGAATGTCATAATTTTTCGGATCATACGGTGATATCCTGCAGGTAGAAAATTATAGTATGCTACGAGACATCATAATTTTTTTCAAAAAATAAAATATCTTAATTTTTTTCAAAAAATAAAAATATTTTTATTATATAAAATTTTTAAAAAAATAAATAAAATTATAAATATTAAATATATATTAAAAAATAATAATTTTATAAATTAATTATATAAAATAATATATTCTATATCGAATTTTGTACACCGTCCGGGTGTATAAAGAATCTCTCTTTGCATGAAAGAAAATAATGATTCATCTCCCTTCACGATTGACACCATTGACTCGTACAATAATCATTTCAAGATTTGTGCAGGCGAAGAGATATGTGCCCAGCGTGATCCAACGGTTGACGTACGGAAAAATATCACTCTTTTCGTACGGAAGATGCAACGCGAACCCTGATCGGTCATCCAACCAAAACCGCGTGCGTTGGGGCCATTCGTGGTGCACCGCGTAAATACTCTGAATAGAGGGGTGCTTTCTTTATGAGCAATCCTATTCCCATCCAATTGCCGGTGGGAAGTTTCAAATGACGATCCCTATAGAAGGGGTACCGCGAGCAATTCTATTCCCATCCAATTGCCGGTGGGAAGTTTCAAATGACGATCCCTATAAAAAGGGTACCGCCCTGTTAGGAGCCCAAGGCTTCCCTCAGTCCAACGTTAATTGAAACCATCATCCCCTCGCTTCAGTTCGGTTCTGGAAGAATCTAAAAACCCCAGCTCCGCATCAAGAAACGTCGAAAGCCTTGGAGCTTCGCCGGAGACCGGCATCCTCCTCCGCCGTCGCCCCGAAAGTAGCTCTCCCATCATCGGGAACTCGAGCATGGCGTCCGCGGGCGATTCTGTAGCAGGAGCGGTCGATCCAAAGCATTGGATCGGCGAGGGGAACGATCTCGATGAGGAGAAGAAGGCGATTTCGGCCAGATCAGTCTTCAAGAACAAGTTCCTCCATCACCAAGAACTCAAGCGCGATGTCTGAGGGCGATTCTAAGGCAGGAGCGGTCGGCAATGGCGATCTGAAGGATTGAATCTGTTGGGGAACGATCTTGGTGAGGAGCAGAAGGCGAGTTCGGGCTAGACTTGTCTTCAAGAACGAGCTCTTTCATTACCGAAAATTCGAACGTGGTGTTCGAAGGCGATTTTGATGCAGGAGCAGTCGGCAATGGCGATATAAAGAATCGGATCGGCGAGGGGAACGGTGTTGATGAGGAGAAGAAGTTGGGTTCGGGCCAGCCAGATTCGTCTTCAACAACGAGGTATTCCATCACTGAGAACTTGAGGACGGTTCTATATCAGGAGCCGTCGGCAACGGCAATAGCAAGAATCGGATCGCGAGGGGAACGATCTTGATGAGGATAAGAAGGGGAGTCCGGCCATACTCGTCTTCACGAACGACTTCTTCCATCACCGAGAACTCGAGCGCGGCGTCCGAGGGTGATTCTAAAGCGGGAGCGATCGGCAATGGTGATCTAATGGATTGGATCGGTGAAAGATAGGGTTCGGAATGGTGAAGAGACTGCTGAGTTCGGTAAACTTTTTCGCTCTGTTCTTGTTTTATCGTGATGATCTTGTTAGTTTTGTATTTCTTTTATTTTTTATTTGCGGTGGTTGTTTTGGGTTCTTCTTTTAATGCATTAATGAATAGCAATATTTCTCTTTCCCTGCATTAGAGGCTTTTCATATTCATTTAGACAGCATATATACAATTGAATTGTTATTCTCCATGCGTTGAATCAATAATCTGTAATTTCTTTGTTGTATGTTCCGGGGATTGCTACATTGTATTCTCCTCCTCCTTCACCTTTTATCTTCGTGACAAAGCCTAGCAGGCTCTAATTTGATTCTTTCTCTTTTTCTTAAACTTTAGTCTCTTGCTAATTGTAAAATGGAATATCTCAGAGTTGGTTTAACACATTTCCACGGTCAAACTTAATTACCAATTGAACACTTAGAATATGTCAATGTTCCTCATGTTGCTGAAAATTTTAATGTGCTGCGTTTACGGTTCTCTTTTGGGTGAAACTCTAAAAATTCTATAATTGATCTGTGCAAAACCTCATGCAAACATCCTAGATTGGAAATTACATATCTTGTCCTTGTAAGATGTGCAATAAGGATCCATGAAACAGGATTCATATTTCAGTATTTCTACATAAAGTTTAGGACACTGAGCTTCTTTATAGCCTAAGCTACAGGTTAATCTCTTATGTGATGTTTTCACAGTTAATAGGCTATGCATTTGCTGCTCAGCTTACATCTCCCACCCTGCTTCTTAAGATTCTTTATGATCTCCCTTTTTGTTTGGCCTCTTATCAATTTTGAAGGCCACCTTCAGTGCATTGTATTCCTTTGCCATTGTCTTGAGATTGTTGCTCAATTATTAAACTTGTTTTGTATATTCAATTTTCTGACTTGGTGTTTATTTTTAACATGTGCAAGTTACAGTCTCAAATTATCTATTTTCTTATTGAAATTTCTTATTTTAGAGTTCTTTTTTTGTACTAGGGGTCTTATTATTTAAAAATATAACTCACGGTGCTAGCTTCAAAATTTGGCATATTATGGTGGTTCCCACACTATGTTATCAGGTATTATCAAGTTGGACTTCTAAGAAAGTGATGGAGGCTATTGATTTGTTGTAAGTTTGGAAAAAAATTTCCTCACAACTCCGGGTTAGCAGACAAAATATTTATTCAAATGTCCTCTAGTCAATATTATATATTTTTTGGTTTTCTTTAATCATGTACTGCCTCATGTTTTGATCATTGATAGTTGTAATTTTTTGTGGTATTCATAGCTGGGCCACATTAGACCTGATGCATCAAAAATGGTTGGGTGATTTGTCAGCTTGTTAAGTTGGTGATTTTATTGAGATGATTGGCCTCATCAGTGAATATCTTGATGGCTTTTCACATGTTCTATTCCTTACAACTGCTAATGAATATTAACCTGGATGTTAGTTTAAAGACAAAAATTTGCAAGAACTTTGCAGTACATTAACACAATTGTCAAGAATTCTCAACATTCCATGAAAGGGAATTTCTTAAATGCATAGAGTATTGAAGCTATCAATACCAACTTTGTATGTTCTATTGCATTTTCTACTTGTGGTAATTTGATTTGCTTAAATCTTTCTAATGAGGTGGTGATGTTTTTTTTTTGTTAGTGCTTCATTTATTCCCTTCGTCTTAAGTTTTTGCCAAAAAAGTCTCGTACAACTTGAATTGTTCTTGAACAACTTACATGGAATTTTCACTTTTGTAACTTTATCCTTCACTTTGGTTTGCATTGTACCGTTCACTCCTGTATGAATGCCCACATATGTATACTTATGTTTAACATAAGTAACTTCTGTCTTTTAGCATGTTGTTTATATATTAGATTTTTATTTTTTTTACATTAAAAATATCATAATGAACACTTTTTGTTAGAATTATTTAAAGTTGAAACTTCAAAAATTCAAGAGATATCATGGTTACTATTTCGCATTTTTGGTTTCACATAAGATTTCAATCTGAAATTCTTAATTTACAAATTTTTTAGGTTACATTTTATTGATTAAATCAGTATCTTAACTGATAGTTAAAATGAGTTTCATGTGATGAACTATTCCTGTTGCATGCATAGGCAGATATTTGTCCTTTAATATTCCATGGCCCTAAACTATAGTACCATCGCTGGAAACCTATTATCACTTCAATTGGTTAGGTTGACTGAAATACAAAAAAAAGTCACTAAACAATTCTTATTTGACATATTTAAATGACATTTATCCTTTCATTTCTTATTTCCATACTACACGTTAGGATCAGTACTGTCACTTCAACTTTTTTCATTCATTCCACTTGCATCTAACCAATGAATTTGAAATTGGAACAAATTGCATTCTGTTCTTGCACATCTAATCAATGATTTTGCTCATTATTTTCATGAGAGTTCATATTTCATATTTGATATTACAAATGAGATTTGATCCTTATACTATTTGACTCTTGAACTACTGCTTGAAATTTACTAATTTTAACAATATCATATCAGTGCATCCTTTATGTAAACAGTTAAAACATGTTAGTTCTTCTTGAGTTCCTTCATTTTGATGATCATGAATTTTCCATAGATTGGTGGAATGCAAAAACTGTTGAAGTGGCAGGTTTAAAGTGCAATGCTGTACTTGGTAATAATTTCATGTGAACAAATACATTATAATCGACACTAATGATTCTGATTCTGCTTTGTGTTCAGTGTGTATATCTTGCTTCTTCAACTTTATCAGTGTTGGAGAATTTGGAACACGTAACTTCTTCAACCACATGTCTAGCTATTTTTGGTATGTAATTATTTTCGGTTTTAGTGCATCATCTTCTCTGTAGTCTTCTTATCTCAAAAATGTCACTCAGTATCATATCTTTTTAATATTTATTTTCATGCCCATAAAATAAAAGCTCTTTTTGAGGTTGAATGTTTTCCTTAACCAACATTCTTTGCTATCATCTTGGGAGCTGACATCTGGTTCTTATTTCAAAATTTTCATAGCATTTTCATTGTACAACAGCTGTATCTTTTTTCCAGTAGCTTGTTGAAGACTTCCAGGTAAAAATAACTAGATTCTCTGTAGATAGATAAAGGTTGAAAGATATAGCTGCAGGAAAGAATTGTTATGCACTTGTCAGCGCACTCCGTTCCTTTTTATTATTTAGTATCTTCTAGACTGTGCTGTGCAAATGTTCCATTTAGATTTATATCAATATCTCATACTCTTCTGCTGGAATCCAGGCATGACAATTTAACTGTGTGTCACCGTGGTAGAATACAGGCCTTGGTATCCCTATCACAATGAGAAAGATGTGAAGATATATTTGATTATTTTCTGAAATTTTGGATATCAGTACACATAGAGGTAAATCTGTCTGACATGGGACCGATTAACATGTTGAGATTAGTATATGCCAGCAGGTGTTATCTATTTAGGGGCAACTAGAAAAATGTCTAATTTGGTTCCACATGTTAAATCCTAAATGGAAAATGCTGTTGCAAAGTCGTTCCTTTTGAGCTTGCCTCATGAAATGTACCATAAAATAAAGCAAAGTGAAAGCTACAAACCATCTGAATGGTCTTTTTTGAGTCAAATTTTTGAGTTACTGTGGTACTGCTCATCCTATGCAGAGATAAGCTTGTTATTTGATGGCACATGACTTATAAGGAGCATCTTAAGTCCTTATGATTAGTAGATAATGACATGCAATTCGATTTGTTACTCTATCTTCTTGGGGAAGAGTCAACAAGTGTGTTAAACCAAGGAACAGTACGTATGAAGAAATTTATTAGATGTTTCATTTGAGATTTGGTCTTGAATATTTAAACTTCATCAAGAAAGGAATAGGCAGTGAACAAGTACAAGTATGTTTCATGATGATTTAACTCAACATAATTAGATAATGAATTAAAGAATGACTAGAACATGATGTGTTCAACTAGATTTTTTTTAATCATTTAAATTTTCAGAGAGATATTTAATCTTTTAAATTTTGATATATAAAGAATCGGATCAGGAAGGTAACGATCTTGGTGAAGAGAAGAAGGGGAGTTTTGCCATACTCGTCTTGAAGAACAGCTTCTTCCATCACCAAAACTCAAGCATGGTGTTCGAGGGTGATTCTAAAGGAGGGATCGACAATGGCAATCTAAAGGATTGGATTTGTGAGGAGGACAATCTTGGCGAGGAGAAGAACGTGAGTTCATGAGATAGAGTAGGGAGTGTTGAAGAGACTGCTGAGTTTGGTTCACTCTGTTCTTGTTTTATTATGATGATCTTGCTAGTTTTGAAATTCTTTTCTTTTTCATTTGTGGTGGTTGTTTTGGGTTCTTCTTTTAATGCATCAAAGAATATCAAAATTTCTGTTTCTCTGCATTTGAGGCTTTTCATATCCATTTAGATAGCATATGTACCTTTGAATTACTATTCAGCATGCATTGAATCAATAATCTGTAATTTCTAATTTCTGTTTCTCTGCACTTGAGGCTTTTCATATCCATTTAGACAAGCATACATACCTTTGAATTACCATTCAGCATTCGTTGAATCAATAATAGGTAATTTCTTTGTCGTATGTTCCGGATATTGTTACATTGTAATCTCCTTCTTCTTGTTGACCCTTTGTCACATTTTGTCTACATGACAAAAGCCTAGCAAGCTCTAACTTGATGCTTTCTCTTTTTCTCAAACTTTAGTCACTTGCGAATTGTAAAATGAAATATCTAAGTTTTCTATGATTAACACCATTTCATGGTCAAACTTAATTACCAATTGAACACTTAGAATATGTCAATGATTGTGCCTCATGTGACTGAGAATTTTAGTGTGCTGAATTTAAGGTTCTCTTTGGTGCAAAACTATAAAAAATCTAAAATTGATTTGTGCAAAACCTTTTACAAACATCCTAGATTGGAAATTCCATATCTTGTCCTTGTAAGACTTACAATAACCATCTGTGAAACCGGATTCATGTTTCAGTATTTCTACGTAAAGTTAAGGACATGGCACTTCTTTATAGCCTAAGCTACAGGTTTACCTCTTATGTTTTCACAGTTAATGGCATTATGCAATTGTTGTTCAGTTTACATCTCCCGCCCTGCTTCTTAAGATTCTTTCTGATCTCCCTTTTTGTTTGGCCTCTTATCAGTTGCAAAGGCCATCTTCACTGGATTGTATGCCTTTGCCATTTTTTTGAGATTGTTGCTCAGTTGTTCAACTTGTTTTATATATTCAATTCTCTGCCTTGGTGTTCATTTTTAAACATGTGTAAAGTACAGTCTCGAACCATCTATTTTTCTCATTGATATTTCTTATTTTAGAGTTGTTTTCTTTGTACCAGGGGACTGATTATCCAAAAATATAATCAAGATGCTAGCTTCAAATATTTGGCATTTTTTTATGGTGGCTCCCGCACTATGTTACCAGGTATTATCAGGTTGGACTTCTAATAAATTGCTGGAGCCTATCGATCTGTTGTAAGTTTGGAAAAAAAATTTTCTATTTATTGGGGTAGTGGATAAAATATGTATTCAAATGTTCTCTGGTCAAATTTGTATATTTTTTAGTTTTCTTTAATCATGAACCGCCTTATGTTTTGATCATCGATGTAGTATTCTGTAGTGTTCGTAGCTGAGCTATGTTTAGACCACATTCATCAAAAAGGTTGGTTGATTTGTCAGTTACTCAGCTTGTTAAGTTGGTGATTTTATTGTGATGATGGGCCTCAACAGCGAAACAATTGGTGGCTTTTCATATGTTCTATTCCTTGCAACCACTAATGAAAATTAAACTGGACATTGGTATAAATATGAAATTTTGCAAGAACTTTGCAGTATTTTAACACAATTGACAAGAATTCTCAACATCCTATAACAAGGAATTTCTTAAATGCCACAGAGTTTTGAAGCTATCAATACCAACTTTGTATGTTCTATTGCATTTTCCATTTGTGGTAAGTTGATCCATTTGATTTGCTTAAATCTTTCTCATGAGGTAGTGATGTTTTTTTATTAGCGCTTCATTTATTCCCTTCATCTTAAGATTTTCCCAAAAAAGTCTCATAGAAGTTGGATTGTTCTAGAGCAACTAATATGGGAGTAAAACTTTTGTAACTTTATCCTTCACTTAGGGTTGCACTGTAGTACTGTACTGCTCACTCCTGTTTGAACACCAACATATGCATACATATGTTCAATATAAACAAGTACTGTCTTTTAGCATGTTGTTTATATATTAGATTTGTTTTAACTTTAAAAATATCATAATGGACACTCGTAGTTAGAGTTATTTAAAGTTGAAATTCCAAAAGTTCAAGGGATATCATGGTTACTAGTTCATATTTTTGGTTTCACATATGATTTCAATCTGAAATTCTTACTCTACAAATTTGTTAGGTTACATTTTATTGATTAAATCAATATGTTAACTGATACTTAAATGAGATTCATGTGGTGAACTATTCCCATTTCGTGTAGGCACAGTTTTGTCATCTAATATTCCATGGCCTGAACCTATAGTACAATTTTGAAAATCTATTATCATTCTTCAATATCTTAAGCATGATAAAACACATGGTTAGGTTGACTGATACAAAGGTGGGTGATGAATTGTGTGTCTAGGAATTAAAAGTCACTAAACAATTCTTGTTTAGTTGACATTTATCTTTGCATCTCTTATTTCCATACTCTACATTAGGATCAGTAGTTCAGTACTCACTTTTAACTTTTGTCATTCATTCTGCTTTGATAGGTAAAATCTTGTTCGATGTTACCAGCAGCTCTGAGTACTGGATAATGTATCTAACTGTTCATTTGAAATGTTCTGGATGTTGTTTGGATTTTGCTATCAAATCCAAGGTTTCAGATTTCCTACTGAATCTCAAATGGAGGTGCATATGTACCTACTTGCATCTGACCAATGAACATGAAATTGGAACAAATTGCATTCTGTTCCTGTATGTCTAATCAATGATTTTGCTTGCTCTTTTCATGAGAGTTCATATTTCATATTGCAAATACGATTTGATCCTTATACTATTGACTCTTGAACTACTACTTGAAACTTATTTAAACAATATCATATCAGTGCTTCTTTTATGTAAAGAATAAAAATCGGTTAGAAGTTCTTGTTGAGCTTTTTGTTTTGGTGATCATGAATTTTACATAGATTGATGGAATGCGGAAACAGTTGAAGAGGCAGGTTTAAAATGCAATGCTGTACTTGGTAATGATTTCATGTGAACAAATACATCATAATCAAAGCTAATGTTTCTGATTTATGCTTCGTGTTCGATGTGTATATCTTGCTTCTTGAACTGCATTGGTGTTGGAGAATTTGGAATATTGAACTTCTTCAACCACTTGTCTAGCTATTTTTGGCATGTAATTATTATGGGTTTTAGTGCATCATCTGCTCCGTAGTCTTCCTATCTAAAAAAATTTACTCAGTATCATCTATTTTGATATTTATTTTCATGCTCATAAAATAAAAGCTCTTTTTGAAGTTTGATGTTTTCCTTAATCAACAATGTTTGCTATCACCATGGGAGCAGATGTCTGGTTCGTATTTCAAAATTTTCATAGCATTTTCCTTGTACGACAGCTTTATCTTCTTTCTAGTGGTTCTCATTGATAACTTCCAGGTAGAAATAACTAGATTCTCTATAGATACACAAAGGCTGAAAGTTATACCTGCAGGAAAGAATTGTTATGCACTTGTCAGCACACTCTGTTCCTTTTTATTATTTATTATCTTCTAGACACTTTTGTGCACATGCTCCATTTAGATTTATATAATATCTCATACTCTTATGCTGGAATCCAGGCATGGTGATTTGGCTGTGAGTCACCTTGGTGGAATACAAGCCTTGGGCTTTCTATCACAATAAGAATGTCATAACAAGATGTGAACATATATTTGATTATTTTCTGAAATTTTGGACATCAGTGCACATAAAGGTAAATCTGTCTGAGATGGGACCTATTAACATGTTGAGATTTGAATATGCCAGTAGGTGTTATCTATTTAGGAACAACTATAAAAATGTCTAATTTGGTTCCACATGTTAAATCCTAAATGGAAAATGCTGTTGCAATGTTGTTCCTTTTGAGTTTGCCTCATGAAATGTGCCATAAGATAAAGCAAAGCGAACACTACAGTCCACTTGAATGGTCTTTTTGTTGATTTTTAGGTTACCATTGTCCTGCTCATCCTATATGGAGATGAGCTTGTTGTTTGATAGAACATCACTCGCAAGGAGCATCTTAAGTCCTCATGATTAGCAGATAATGGCATGCAACTTGATTTGTTAGTCTATCTTCTTGTGGCATAGTCAATAAGGGTGTTAAACCAAGGAACGGTACGTACGAAGAAATTATTAGATATTTCATTTGAGATTTGGTCTTGAATATTTAAAATTCATCAAGAAAGCAATAGGAAGTGAGCAAGTAAAAGTTTGTTTCATGATGGTTTAACTCAATATGATAGCAATATCTCTTTCTCTGCATTAGAGGCTTTTCGTATACTTTTTGAATTTTTATTCAGCATGCGTTGAATCAATAATCTGTAATTTCTTTCTTGTATGTTCCAGAGATTGTTACATTGTGCTCTCCTTCTTTTAGATCCTTTATCACCTTTTGTCTCCCTAACAAAGTCTAGCAAGTTCTAATTTGATTCTCTCCTTTTCTCGAACTTTAGTCACTTGCTAATTGTAAAATGAAATATCTAAGAATTGGATTAACACATTTCCATGGTCACGTTAATTACCAATTGAACACTTAGAGCATGTCAATATTTATGCCTCATGTCACTGAGGATTTTTATGTGGTTCATTTTAAGGTTCTCTTTTGGGTGAAACTCTAAAAGTCTAAATGTGATCTGGGCAAAACCTCTTGCAACATCCTAGATCAGAATGTCCATATCCTATATTTGTAAGACTTGCAACAAGGATCTATAAAACAGGATTTATATTTCGGTATTTCTACATAAAGTTAAAGACACAGAGCTTCTTTATGGCCTAAGCTACAGGTTTACATCTTATGTGATGTTTGCAGATACTGGCGTTGTGCATTGCTGTTCAGTTTACATCTCTCCCTGTGCTTCTTAAGATTCTTTATGATCTCCCTCTTTGTTTGACCCCTTATCAATTATGAAGGTCATCTTCAACGGATTGTGTGCCTTTGCCATTTTCTTGAGATTGTTGCTCAATTATTCAACTTGTTTGGTGTTTATTTTTAACATGTGTAAATTACACTCTCAAACTATCTTTTTCTTATTGATATTTCTTATGTTAGAGTTGTTTTTCTTTGTACCGGGGTTCTGATTATTTAAAAATATAACTCAAGCATCTAGCTTCAAATATTTGGCATATTTTATGGTGGCTCTCACACTATATTTCCAGGTACTATAAAATTGGACTTCTAATAGACTGATGGAGGCTATTGATCTGTTGTAAGTTTGGAAAAAAAAAATTCTGACGGCTCATCGGGTTAGTAGATAAAATATTTGTTCAAATGTTCTCCAGTCAAAATTTATCATATCTTTAGTTTTCTTTAATCATGAAATGACTCGTGTTTTGATCATAGGTAGTTGTAATTTTTTGTAGTATTCATAGCTCACCTACATTTTGACCACATGCATCAAAAAGGTGTTGGGTGATTTGTCAGCTTGTTACTTTATTGTGATGATGGGCCTCATCCATGAACAGGTTGGTGGCTTTTCATCTGTTCTATTCCTTACAACTACTGATGAAAATTTACCTGGGCGTTAGTTTAAATATGAAATTTTGCAAGAACTTTTCAGTACATCAACACAATTTTGAAGAATTCTCAACATTTTATAAAAGGGGATTTCTTAATTGCCATAAATTGTGGAAGCTATCAATGCCAACTTTGTATATTCTATTGCATTTTCTGTTTTTGGTAAGTTGATCAATTTGATTTGCTTAAATCTTTCTTATGAGATTGTGATGTTTCTTTTGTCAGTGCTTCATGTATTCCCTTCATCTTAAGATTTTCTCAAAAAAGTCTCATAGAAGTTGGATTGTTCTAGAGCAACTCATACAGGAGTTTAACTTTGGTAACTTTGTCCTTCAGTTAAGGAAGCAATGTACTGTTCACTCCTGATGAACACCCACATATGCATATGTTTGTTTAATATAAATAATTACTATCTTTTAGCATGTTGTTTAGATATTAGATTTGTTTTAACTTTATAAATGTCATAATGAACACTTATAGTTAGAACTATTTAAAGTTGAAATTCCAAAAATCAAGGGATATCACGGTTACTATTTCACATTTTTGATTTCACATATGATTTCAAACTGAAATTCGTAGTCTACAAATTTCTTAGGTCATATTTTATTGATTAAATCTATATCTTAACTGATACTTAAAATGTTAGCTGATAATTAAAATGAGTTTTATTTGGTGGATTATTCCCATTGCATGTATTGGCAGAGTTGTCATTTAATGTGTCATGGCCCTAACCTATAGTACAACTGCTGGAATCCATTATCATTATTGAATATCTTAAACATGATAAGATGCATGTTTAGGTTGACTGAAATATGAAGGTGGGTAATAAACTGTATGTCTAGAATTCAGAAGTTGCTCAAAAATCCTTCTTTGACGTATTTAAATGACATTTATCTCTGAGTCTCTTATTGCCATGCTGCACATTAGGATCAATACTGTCACTTCATCTTTTTTCATTCATTCTGCTTTGATAGGTAAAATCTTGTCCTATGTTACCAATAGCTCTGAGTACTGACTTGTGCTTATTTGAAATATTCTGGATGTTCTTAAGATTTTGTTATCAAATCCAAGTTTTCAGGTTTCCTGCTGAATGTCAAATGAGGATGCATATGTTTCCAATTTCGTCTACGTAATGAATGTGAAATTGGAAGAAATTGTGCTTCATTGCTGCACATCTAATCAATGATTTTGCTTGTTACTGTTCATGAGAATGCACTTTAAATTGCAAATGAGATTTGCACATTATATTATTTGACTCTGAATTACTACTTGATATTTACTTATTTCAACAACATCATGTCAGTGCATCTTGTCTGTGAACAGTGAAAACAGGTTAGAAATTCTTGTTGAGCTCCTTCATTTTGATGATCATGAATTTTACATAGATTGCTGAAGTGCAAAAACAATTGAAGAGATAGGCTTAAAATGCATTCCTGTACTTGGTAATGATTTCATGTGAAGAAATACATTATAATCAACACTAATGTTTCTGATTCTGCTTTTTATTCAATGTGTATATTTTGCTTCTTGAAATGCATTGGTATTGGAGAGTTTGGAACACGTAACCTCTTCAACCACTTCTCTAGCTATTTTTGGCCTATAATTATTATGGATTTTAGTGTATCATCTGCTCGGTAGTTTTCTTATCTTAAAAATTTTACTCAGTGCCATATATTTTGATATTTACTCTCATGTCCATAAAATAAAAGGTCTTTTTGAAGTTTGATTTTTCCTTGATCAACATTTTTTTGCCATCCTTTTGGAAGTAGACATCTTGTTCTTCTTTCAAAATTTTCATAGAGCATATTTCTCCAACTTTATCTGCGTTCTAGTAGCTCATTTAAGATTTGCAGGTAGAAATAACTAGATTCTCTATAAATAGACAAAGGCTGAAAGTTATAGCTGCAGGAAAGAATTGCACTTGTCTGCACACTCTGTTCCTTTTTACTATTTATTATCTTATAGGCCATGCTGTGCAAATGCTCTATTTAGATTTATATCTATCGAATACTCTTGTGCTGGAATCGAAGCATGACGATTTGACTGTGTCACCTTGGTAGAATACAGGCCTTGGTATCCCTTAACAATAAGAATGTCAAAATAAGATGTAAAAATATATTTGATTATTTTCTGAAATTTGATCTTCAGAGCACATAGAGATAATTCTGTCTAACATGGGACATACTGACATGTTGAGATTCATATATGCCAGTAAGTGTTATCTATTTACAGACAACTAAAACAATGTCTCATTTGGTTCCACGTGTTAAATCATAAATGGAAAATGATGTTGCAATGTTATCATTCCTTCAGAATTTGCCTCATGCAATGAGCCATAAAAAGAAAAAAAGCAAACTAAGCACTAAAACTGGCTGAACGGTCTCATTTGAGTCAGATTTTTGAGTTACTGTAGTACTGCTTATCCTATATGTAGACGAGCTCTTTGATAGCGCATCACTTGCAAGGAGCATCTTAAGTTCTTACGATTAGCAGATAATGGCATGGAATTCAATTTACTCCTTGGGGAAGAATCAACAAGGGTGTTAAACCAAGAACCAGTATGTAGTAAGAAATCTATTAGATATTTCATTTGAGATTTGATCTTGAATATTTAAACTTCATTAAGAAAGGAATTGGAAGTGAACAAGTACAAGTTTGGTTCACGATGGCTTAACTCAACATAATGAGATAATTAGTTAAAGAATGACTAAAACCTTAAGTGCTCAACTCTTTTTTTATCATTTAACCTTTCTGAGAGATTTTTATGCTTGCAGGTTCTGATATTTATTAGGGGTATTAGAAATTTTCTTCTGATAGAAATGTCTATTCAGGGGTTCTGGGTAACAAGTCCCTGGGGAATTTTAAAATTTATGTATACCTTGGGGGATTTAACAATTTATATATATGTATATGTATGTCATTTACACAATTCTTGGAAGCTATCCATTTTATGACCACTTGATGCATGGGTAAGAAAGCCCTGAATAATTGTATTTTTGGTTTCAGGGCATTTGGACTTTGGAGATTGTGATCAATAATTTCAATTTCTTGCCTCACTATGCATTTTGGCAGCAGGTCATAATGATGTTACCAATGGCACACAATATTTAAATATGTATGTACTATACCTTACACACGGGTGAGTATATGCTTAAATGTATGTAGAAAAAAATTATACATGTGAAAAGAACAACTCTCGACATGATTTTAAATCATACTTGTGTTACAGTGATATTTAAGTGAGGTTGTGGTTTGTGGGTTTAATATGCCGAGTCATGAGTGGTGACAGTATTACCAACTGCCAAGATTTGACTGTTTAGTATAAAGCTGGAATGCTTCACATATTTGATTGAGTTCTGGTTCCATCCTATGCCCATAATATATCTACATGAATTGAGAGCCGTTAAATTGTAGGGAGCAGGGACTGAAATGCTAAACAAGAACCTTGTTGAGATGATAATATGCTGGATATGTAAAATTAAAGCTAACATATGGATGTTGGCGTAATATATTATAGCTGGATCTTTATGGGCCAGAACAAGAAGATGCTAATTAAAATGAAAGAAATGAACGTAGTGAAGGTAATAATATGTTTTATGATAAGCATTACAAAGCTCTGAAGCACATGATAAGAACAGATTGTGAATGAGTTGTTTAATGGATGTTATAGAACCTAAAATCTAAATGGATATTCAAGTTTCTTCACGTTTAAACTTCAATTTTTTTAATGCTTACTTGCATAACAAAATGGCATGCACAATTTCACATGACACTGATGAAGCCAAGACAACAAGTTGTTGTTATAAGAAATATTGGACTGAATTTGTAGTTTTTCTAGATGCCCTGTATTGGCCATCATGATGACCTTGAGCCCCACTAATTTTATTGAGATTCTTCCTAGAATATGTATGGAGCATATAACTTAATGAAGAAAGTTGATGTTCGTTGATGTTCTCAATCAATAACAATTGTAGATCAGAGTTAGAGCTGATAAGAAGGTTCAGAGGATTGAGAAGATGGGAAAAAAAGCAGCAGAGTAAATCAACAAAGTCAGGCTTGTGGCTGCAACTTTGGGTATTATTCTTCTTGAATTGAAGTTTCTTTGTGTCAGAATTTTGATTTAGCCTTTCCCAACTCTTCTACAGTCACTGTTCACTTACCTAGTATATATGTTAGTCTTGCCTTCTGTTTGTGTAGTTCCAGAGATGCGTTTTATTGTTTGCTTTCTAGAAGCTAGCACCACTATCTATTCCTATATAGTATGGATTGTTTCCTCCAAGCTACAGAGTGGATATGGATGTGTTCATTCAATGCAACAAATCACAGTAATCATACTCTCTAAGATATGATGTTGAAAGACCAAAAAGATTGTTTTAAGTATTTATGTAAGCACAAGATAATATTTTTACATGTAAATGCCCAGATTGAATAATTTTGTGTTGAGGTTGACCTTCGCTAAAAGATATATTGAATCAATGTTCACATAGTATCTTTGTTGCGGCCATGGGTTAGGTGTTCACTCAGATTTGTCAGTCTTTCAAAAGATGCTTATGTGCAAGTGCCATAAAGTTCTTACGATGTTGTTTTGCTGTAGTTTTGATGGTTTGCATTGGTTGTATCATTGAATAGAAAAATGATAAGTTAGCTATTCTATACCATGTCCTGGTGTATCATTGATAGGTCCAGAGGTATTAGACTGCCATGATGCCCAATTCAGGCAATCTGTATGGAAATGCTATGCATCCATGACACAGCATGCTTTCAAGCTATAGGACAAACTATAGTAAAGTTCTCAAAGATATTGCCCATGATTTATAGGATCCTTGAATACTGTAAAATTCTCAAAAGTTACACCCATGATTGATATGATCCTAGATGGCAACATCACTTTTCGCCTTTAGATTTTATTTTATTCAAATGATGTTGACATAATGGTCATTACAAACAGGTTCCTCGCCTTTTTACCTTCTAAATACCTTTTTCTTTTTTTTTATATCAGATATTTCCTGTTTTTCGATATCCTACAAGTTATCATATTTCTTGTTTCTATGATTGAAGTTCATCCCCTCTATACTTTTCAATGCAGCTAAGTTCATCAAATTGCCTTTGTGCTTCTATTTTTTCTGCTAATTGCCTTGTTTTTTCTTTTAATAACAAAAGCATCTCTAATGTAATCTGTTGATTTTCTGACATATTGCATGTTATCTTATCGACCAGATACTGTTTGTGTTAAGATCTAGGAGTCCCTTGCCTTGTGTTCAATCCTTTCCAAAATATGTCATACCTTTTCACGTACCCTGACACACATGCATCTGTGGTCAAGCTTCCACTTTTCTTGTTTCAAGTTATTATGTGTCTTGTAAAGATGACTCTTATATTGATGCAAGAGATTGAACTAGTAATATTGGTATTGGTAGTCATTGATGAAAATTGATTGCTTACCCTGCTCATAAATGGATTGATTGCCATGTTTACCCTTCTTGCATACAAATGGTATATCAAAGGTAATAATCTACTTGAATATGTATTTTTGAGGCATAGTTAGGATACTCTATGTCTCTATCTTCTGAAGTGCTTTTCATAACTCAACATTTTATAACAATACTATTTCCTTCATTACTGGCATTTATTCTATTAGGTTTTTCACATGTATATAAAACTCTTATTTTGTAAGCTGATTATTTACTCTGAATTTCAAACAAACTGTTAACCAAGCAAATTCTGCCCAATGCTTTCCACTAGGCTACCATAGTTCCTTGCAGAGCATCACCTTGTCCTCTGGAATAAGTTAGTTGAGTTTTGTATATAATAGGAAATTTGTATGATGGTACTGTAACTCATTTTTTTTGTATACAATATTACCTAATCATTATGAACGTTGAGCATGAATCCTCAGAGCCCATCGAGATGCTACCACCACTGTTATGTATGCCACATTAGCACCTTCTCAACCCTTAAGGATGCTGTATTTGTTCTTGGCTGGTGCAGTTTGCAGGATCCCTGCATGCAGATCAATCATGTTTGCATAAAAAGGGTGGCAACATCCTGGCAAGGGCTGAGGATTGGCAAACTATGAATCTATTATTCTAACTGAATACAAGATAGCTTTGAATATATGGCACTAGGATTTGGTTAAATCAATTTTTCTTTCTTTTGATAAAAATAAATTATTGCATAGTATTGTTTAAGATTATGAACATATGTTATAGATCAGAAAAATTCTGATTCCATTTTTCATAAGAGCATATACCAAGCGAAAGCTATATTTCTTTCTAGCGTATTTGTTGCATGTATACCCTCCAAAAAAAAATGCTTATTTTCATATACACCTGTCTAAAAGTACCATTTCTATGCATATTCTTTAAAATCTATCTATTTTGCACTTCTATCCCTATTGTTGTTAGCCATCTACTGATGCTAGGTTAGCCAAAAATTGGATTAGTTAAGAACTAAGTTAAAAATTGAACATCTTATTGTTATAGACATCTATCCTATGTTTGGTTGGAGTCATGGAAGGATGGATGGATGGATGGGATTGGAAGGATGGATGGCCTCCATTCACCGTTTGGTTTAAAAAGTTACAGAGAGGATGGATGAAAAAGAAGGGATTGTCCATCCATTCTGGCCCACTAATTTTTATCCTCCCAATTTGGGAGGATGAAGAAAGAATGGATAGAGCATTGAAGGATGGATTTTTACATCGACAAAATTATCTTCATTAATTTTTTTGATAAAACTATAATACTTCTTCATTTTTTCATTCATATTATTTATATATTTTTATATATACTATTAATCATATACTATTAAATTTTATTAGCCATTATTTTAACTTTAGTATATAATTTTCATAATTATAATTAAATAATTTGATTATCTTCTATTTCTCTATTTATATTTACTATTTTTAATTAACTATTTGTATAATATTAATAAACTATTTAAACTAAATTATAAATTAATTAGTTATTTGTATTAATTAATTATTAATAATTAATTTATAAAATTATGTATTAAATTAAATATTTATATAATTTTTTATATAATTATAGATTATAGAGATTATAAGTTTATACATTGTTTACTTCTTTAGTATAAATAAGTATTATAAATTAATGATAATAATATTTTTATCAAAGGATAGTTTAGTAAAAAATATCATCTATCCTTCCTCTTATTCTTCTTATACCAAACAGATAAGGGAATTATTGCCACCCATCCTCTATTTTTCACCAAACATATAAGAGGATGGATGGAAAATCCATCTATCCTTTCTTTTATCCATCCTTCAATCCATTCTTCGTACCAAATAGAGGGCTAATGTGAGAGGGTAGATTTGTAATTTCCCATGCACTTGATTTCGGGGGGGAGAGACGGAGAGATTAATGTCTTCTCATCTCCTATTTCCTTTGAGCCATGCCCTTTTCCAATCAAGCCTAAAACCCCATTTTAAACCCTATATCATGGGAGCAAGATGGTGTGTCATAGCCCGCGACAGTGGGAGTGAGGTGGCAGTTTGGTTGAGAGTCATGGAGGTGAGGAGGTGACCTAAGGGGCCTTGTCTTCCTTCCTCCACAGCATCAAGGGGAGGCAGCTAGGCTTCAAAATGATGATTTTGACTTGTCACATGCTTTGCACAAAATCTGTTTTTCATTTTTCTCCTTTCTTTGAATGCATCTCGGTATCTTGCACTCAAATGCTTGCAAGGATTTTGTCAGCATAGTGTGAGGTTCCCTTCATCTAAACTCATCACTCGCTGTCTGCTCCATTCAACCCCAAGAAAACTTTGTTGGTCATGGATCTTGAAGCTCCCTCATTTGTTACAGCTAGTCTAGGTCAAGAATGCCAATTTTTCAATTGCAGGTGTACTCCAACTGGCTGAAGATTGGTCCTAAGTTTTCGTTCCCTAGATAGATTGGATAAGTCTGGTTTGTCTCAGTTCTACTTCCAGCCCATGGTGTGACTGAACTAATTTTGTCTAAATGGTTGAGAACAGTCAGTCTTCTCTTTCTGCAGCATATTACAAATTAAAGAATAGGCTCATGAAAGCAATCCACCCCACCCTCAAGACTAACAGCTGCCCTAGCTATCTCCTAGTCCTTTCAGAGATCTTCTTTTTCTTCCCCCAAATTTTCCAAAAGATTGTCAGTAGGTTTGATAGAGTTAACCTAGGTCCAAAGGGCAAGACTCAAAATCAAAAGGTGCTGGTTAGAATGAGGTGAAGTCCCATGGTCCCAGCTTCCAGCTACATTATCTGTTCATCCTAAGCAAAACACTTCCCCCTTGAGCTTGGAACGTATTAGCTCTGTACCTGTTTCTTCCACAATATTTAGTTGCATTGATCCTTTTAAAAATGTTTTTACTCAATATTATATCTCATATGTAGTGAAACTTTAAGACCATTTTGTCCTCTGTTTCCTCTGTTTGTATTAGTTTTTTTTTGTTCTGTTTTGGCCATTCCCTAGTTGTGAATTTTTTTATGTGAGATTGTTCTGTCTGGGCCATCTTTTGTTTTTCTTTCCAAGTTCTTTTATTTCTTGATTGGAAATTATAAGAGCTGTTCAATATATGACTAGATTAGTGATATGATGCTAACTAGGTCATTATATTCATGTGAATTATTTGGGCGGCACCTACACATTATCTTATGGTTTTTCTCAGCATGTTTAGTGCAGTTGAGCTGACTGATTCAATGGATAGTTTGACTTTATATCGATAGCTTTGGCTTCTAATAAAGATTAAATGATAATTGATAGAATGCTTTTTGAATGCATGCATAGGTTGAGCTATTGAAATAGATAAGATAATGTTTAAGTTGAAGATCAAATTGAAGATCAAGTTGAAGCATTACTATGGTAGGCAGAAAAATATCTTAGTTGTGTGATGACATTCCTATCATGTTTGGCTGCAGTCATATTGAGATCACAAAAGTTTGGTTCGTGCTGTGGCATGTATTGCCAAAGAATATTGCTATCACGAGGCTCAGATAAAAAAATGAAGACTGCTTCTGGGTGCCTGGGAATTTTTCATGTGTGGTAGTAGAGATGGCAATACCAGCTAGTGCAATGGTGCCAAACTAAGTCCAAAGTAATCCTGAAGAAGGCAGTGTTGAGGCAACCAGGGTCCAGGACATCCACAGATTGATGTTGTTTAAGTAGATGGTGGTAACATTGTTCAGGGCTAGTGAAGTCGGACAGCATTCCATGGAAAACAATAATTATATGTTGGTCTGGGTGATGAGCACTTATGGCAAGAAGCGGACGAATCAGATGGCGATCTTTGTGATTCAGTGTCGCACGGCCTTTATAGCAGTTATTCTGATGATCAAATTTCAGATTTTCAGGGAGAAACGTATGTGGTGGTAGCTTGCTAATTCATGGGAAATGGGAAGACATATGAAAAAATGGAGGATTTCAAACACAATATTTTGAGATGAAATCCAGCAAAGGTTGCTAAGTTGCAGCTTGGTCTTGTAGATGGCCATCAATTTTTTGAAAGGCTTGTTGTTTCATTTGGTGCTTGTAGTCCAGGATTCCTGGCTAGAGGCCTTACCCAGGCCTCGATGAGATGATTGTCATTTGCAAGGAGATTAGAGGGCACAATGGTGGCTGCAATGGTATTGAATGGAAACAATGGCACGTTTCCAGTTGCCTTTGGTATAATGGAGCTAGAAATTGCTGAAAGCTGGTAGTGGTTCCTGGAAGCTCTTGAGGAGGCAAACAGTATGCCAAAGAGTTTACTGCTGGCATCTAGTAGGCAAGGGATTGGAAGAAGCAATGCCTGTAGGCTGACAAGACAGCACAGGAGCTGCATGCAGCATGCATATAAGAACTTCAAGAGTTAGTTCCCTCATAAGTGGTTTGAGCTGTGGTTGGTGCTGCTGCAAGGAGTTTGATGTGCATGTGAAAATGTCTGATGGAGTCACATAATTTATAACTGCTACAGGTGTTGGATTGTGGAGCAGATGACAATTGACAGCTAAGTGCCATAAACAAACAACTTGGCTGAGTCAGGTAATGCATGGATTTCTGAGGCTAGAGATAAGAGTACTCCTTGATATGTTAGATGCTGAGGCAAAAAAATTATGGTGGAGATGGAAGCTCAAAGAAGAATGTCTGCCAGTTGAAGGGTGTTTTAGTTCTTGTGGTTCAAAATAAAATTTTAAATCCCGTGGGACAAAAATGTCCGAGTTTCTCCATGGAATGGGTGGCCTTGTTATCCCGTCCCATCCTGACAATCATCCCGGTCATGTATCTTGATGGATATCCTCCATCTTTCTCCCCTTCTTCTTTCCTTTCTTTCTTTTTTTCTTTCTTCCTTTTCTTTCTTTTTCTTTACCTTTCTTTCTTTCCTTTCTTTTTCATCTTCCTTTCTTTCTTTTTTTTATTTTTATTTTTCTTTCCTTTCATTTTTTCCTTTTCTTTATCTTTTCTTCTTTCCTCTTTCTTCTTCTCTTCCTACATGAATGGGTTTCGAAGTCTTGAGACCATTTCGGTCTTGTTTTCTCATAAAAACGAGATGGGATGGCCGGGATGCCCCCTATCCCCCTGAGATGTAAAACCTTGGTTCAGAAGTCCAACAGAGATGTAAGCCAAAAACTAGGTGGTTATGATGTTAGTAGGAGAAGGTAATTTTATGGCAGAGGTAACTGATAAAGGTGGGAGGTGTGAGGTGATCTAAGGGCCTATTTTGGTTTCCCATAATTGGGCTTCAAAAGTTGAATTGGTCTAGCAGGAGCCTATTTCGGGTGTTTGCTTGGCCCGAAGTAGAATATATCTAGGTTCCTAAATGGTTCCATAAAGTGAAAAATAGCCTGAAATGGCTTCAATCCAAGTGAGCCAAACCAACACAGCGAAGTGGTCTCTCGCTCAGCCAATTATGCCAAGCAAAATAGCATGTTAAGGGGCTTTTTTGTTACCTGCATCTAGGTTTCAGATGCTGGAACCTAGTTGCACGTGGATAGATGTATTGCATGCCTGCAACTGGGTAAGATGCAGGCAACTGAGTTATAACCTATGGTCCTTTTGTTGCATCTAGAGATGCAAGCAAAAATGATTTCAAAGCAAGGTGCGGGCTCTAGTGGTTGTAGGCTTAAAGGGCTATTTTATCACCTACCTCTCTCTGCAATAGTTATACTATGATCATGATAATCAAAATTTTATGATATTATCATTATTTTTATTATAATAATTCTCTTATGATAAAATAATGATTATCATGGTGTGATATAGTAATATAATCATATTATATATCTATTATATAATAAAATTATATAAAGATATAGAAATATAACAATTACTAGTACAATAATATTGTTGATAATTATTATAGTTATTATCAATATTAATTAATTATATGATATACTATATTATTATATTTTACATTAAATTTATAGTATACTATAATTAATATATTATATAATTATATTATAGAATGATATTATAATAACTCTATGATATGATGATGTAATATAATAATATTAGTGGAGGTAATCTTATTAGGTGATCTGCAATTGCAGATTTAGATGCAAGCATGCCAAACAAACACTTGCAAATACAAATGCAGCATTTTTAGGTGCAGCTGCAAGAGAAAAAATAAGCAACTTGAAATGTAGGCAACCAAACGGGCCCTGCATGAGTGGAGGTGTTATTGTAGAATGCGGGAGGTTTCAAGAACTCCATGTGTGTGCTGCTACTGTTGTTAGGAGAATGAGAGGTGCAAAGTGGAAATTATGTTTAGGAGTACTTTATAATTGCCAGATGGAGGGCAGCATATGAAGATGAAGTTAGCCCATTTCTAGCAAGAACTGATGAATAAAAGTTGATATAGGGTACAAGGTGATCGCTCTAGTGTTGAATCTCAGGTGTATTGGAAGGCCAAAGTAAAAGAGGATTAGGGACGTAGATGAATCTAACTACAGATTGCACTAGTGGAAATGTTGTGGCCAGCTTTTTGCGCCTTGCAAAGACGTAAAAACCTAGTTGATCCTACATTAATAGTGAAATCTCAAGCTTCAACATCCTTTTCTACTGGACCAAAAATTAGTGGCAGGTAACTGTATTTATATATTTTCGGTTGATGATTTAAATGCTAATACTTCACTACTCTCTTGGCGAAGGATAGAATTGCATATCTACTGCATTGAGTATTGATCCAAAATCCTCCTTGCATGTAGTTATGCAATCGTGACTACTAAGAAGTTCTTGAATGCTTTCCACTAGAATATCTGCAGATTTCAAACTATTTTAACTAAAAACTTCAAAGTGCTCTTATGCATGTGTTAATGATGAGATTTATAAGGAAACTAAGCAAAGGGGTGTGACCACTAGGGCAAGCTCCAATTTATGAAATTGATAAGGAAACTATGGCATCATAAATTATTAGTTCCATGTAAAAATTGTTCTTGTTTCTAGTGGATTGTGAGGCCCAGGAAAAGTAGCTCACGTGGAATTAGGATTGGTACATGATATGTGGTATTTGTACCATTGAGAAAAAAAAAAATTTAAGGTCCCATGAGCAAGCTGGTAGGAAGGAGCCTTCTAGGGGAGAGGATGCAAGATTCATAATTTGAATGATATATTGTTGGCTAGATTATGTTTAACATATAATAGTTATATCGTTTCAACTTTGAATGATATATTATTGGTTAGATTATGTTTAATATATGATAGTTATAGTCTCAATCTCATAATGCCTAATGCATCTTTTTTGGTCTAACCTTAGCTACATAATAGCAATGCGTAGAAGCTATATTTTGGAATTATGGTCATGCTTGTAAAACTGCATTTGGGAAAACTGTGGGATGGGGACATTTGGAGTGATATTGGGGGTTATTGCTTCCTGCAAAGCTCTATCTTGGAGTCAGTCCATATTGGATGACTTTCTTATATATATTTAAAGGGATAAGCTTGGCTAAGATCAAGATAGGATTTTTCTGGTTTCCTTTCATTACCCTTGGGCTTTGCACTATTTTGCTTATCTCTATTTTGTTTAATGTATTATTTTCAAATTCCTAGTCTTGGTTGTTGGAGTGGGGTTATTTTGGCAGAATTTTGCTTTAATTTGCTTTTGAATAAAATAGCTAATATTGTTGATTTGTAGGTTGTCTTTTGTTGTTTTGTGTGGGGCATGGAGGAAACCTACACAAAGTGAAACACAAGCCCTCTCAAGGTCAAGAACTTCAACCTAAACTTATGTGATGGTGTTCTTTCAAGGGGAAACCCTATCCCACCAAGCACTCGAATAATATTACTCCCTGCTACTTAGGCTAGGGGTATGGGTTTTGTTGCCACCGAGGGTCGATTTAGCTCAGGCCGATGAGCTGAAGCTAAGGATAAGAGGCGGTAATTGGCAACCTAGGGACTCTAGGAGCTGGTTGAAAGTCGGAAAGCTGTCGGAGAGGTCCAAAACTATGTTTCAACTTTTTTGAGCATGCTGAAACACCAAAAGCAAAGGAAGTCCGCTTGCCGAGGGTTTTCTAGTGAGGACCCTCTGATGCATTAGTCTACCTCGATGGAACAAAGGAAGTTCTAAAAGAAGTAGAAGGAGATGAGATCAAATCAACGGTGCATGTGAGTGGAAGTCTTGAGTCTGTGGGAGAGAGGAACGGTCTATGTTTAGGAGAGATATAGTCTCAAGGGGATGTCACTCAGTCTAGAACTATGAGAGACCCTTTGGGTGGATCACCACTGGTAGGGTACTCTGAGCTCATGAGTGGAGACTCGGTGACTCAAAGATTTTTCTAGAGACTCGATAGAACTTTAGAGAGCTTCCAAGAATTTGAGGGTATTCGGAAGGATTTAGGCTTAGGAAGTCTTGTCTAGACTTGATTCGACTTGTGTGGACTTATCTAGAGGTTCCCTAGGAAAGAGTTTATGTAGATGAGGGTTGGATCCCAAGGCATTAAGAACATGCGAGGGAGGTTGGGGATAACTGTTTCGCACGTTCTTGAGCTTGTTGGGATATGATAAGATACAGATCTCACAATTGTGGAGGTCATTCTGCTATTATAGTCCAACTATCACCGAGTGGAGGTTGTCTTTTGTTGTTCTGCGTGGGGCATGGAGGAAACCTACACAAAGTGAAACACAAGCCCTCTCAAGGTCAAGAACTTCAACCTAAACTTATGTGATGGTGTTCTTTCAAGGAAAAACCCTATCCCACCAAGCACTCGAATAATATTACTCCCTGCCACTTAGGCTAAGGGTATGGGTTTTGTTGCCACCGAGGATCGATTTAGCTCAGGCCGATGAGCTTAAGCTAAGGATAAGAGGGGGTAAGTGGCAACCTAGGGACTCTAGGAGCTGGCTGAAAGTCGGAAAGCTATCGAAGAGGTTCAAAACTATGTTTCAACCTCTTTGAGTATGCTGAAACACCAAAAGCAAAGGAAGTCCGCTTGCCGAGGGTTTTCTGGTGAGGACCCTCTGACGCGTTAGTCTACCTCGATGGAACAAAGGAAGTTCTAAAAGAAGTAGAAGGAGATGAGATCAAATCAGCGGTGCATGTGAGTGGAAGTCTTGAGTTTGTGGGAGAGAGGAACGGTCTATGTTTGGGAGAGATATAGTCTCAAGGGGATGTCACTCAGTCTAGAACTATGAGAGACTCTTTGGGTGGATCACCACTGGTAGGGTACTCTGAGCTCATGAGTGGAGACTCGGTGACTCAAAGATTTTTCTAGAGACTCGGTAGAACTTTAGAGAGCTTCCAAGAATTTGAGGGTATTCGGAAGGATTTAGGCTTAAGAAGTCTTGTCTAGACTTGGTTCGACTTGTGTGGACTTATCTGGAGGTTCCCTAGGGAAGAGTTTATGTAGATGAGGGTTGGATCCCAAGGCGTTAAAGACATGCGAGGGAGGTTGGGGATAATTGTTTCGCACGTCCTTAAGCTTGTTAGGATACGATAAGATACAGATCTCACAATTGTGGAGGTCATTCCTCTATTATAGTCCAACTATCACCGAGTGGAGGTTGATTTGATTTTCTTTGCATGCCCTTAGGTTGGCCACATGGCAAGAACTGGTTGGCCGAGGTGATGGGTTTTGTGGCTGGTCTGTGTTGAGCTCCTATTCGGCAATGCCACATCACGCAAGTCAGATCCGAGGTGTATCAGGTTTGATTCCGATTAGAGGCAGCCCTTTGAGGGATGGGGTAGGTATAAGGTAGAAGGTAAGGATTAGCCTCTCACAATGTCCCCATAAAAAAAGGCCAAAACCTCGGCCCTCTTAAGGTCTTCCTTTTCCCTGGACCCTAGCCAGCTCAAGTAATGCTACTAGATGCCAAGAGAAGGCCACCAGAAGAGGTTGGAATGATCATTCTATGTGCCTTCACCAAAGAAACACAAAGACCTTCCTCTTTGCTTTTTCTATCTTTGTTGTGCCATGGTTTCTGCTAACCCTCTTCCCCTATTCTTCTAACTCTTTCCATGTCTTCTTCTGCAAAGCCATGATCTGTGGCTAGTACTACCTTCAAGTGTTTGAAGAAATGTCCATGAATGGTTGAATGGGTGATCTGCTGCTCCCACTGCGTTTTTTTGGTCTAGACTGGAATCTTCTTTAAGATTGGAGTGGATTTTTTGGTTTTCCTTCACTGTGCTTGGGCTTTGCGCAGTTTCACCTATGCATTTGTTATGTTATGCTCTTTTTTGGAGCTTTGGTGGGTGAAGTTGAATTATTTTGGTCAAATTCTGGTTTGTTCTACTGTTGCCCTGGTATCTTGATAGAAAGTCTGGTTTTATTGATTTTTGTATCATCTTGCTCTTTTTGTGAGGGACATAGAGGAAGTGAAGTGGGGATGTGGGCTATGAGCTGGTCCTCCCTCTACTGACCCTTTCCATATATTATGCTCGAAAGCCATGGCTATGCTTATTGTGGTCTGGAGGAGAGCTGTCTCCATGTGTTTGAATAAATGTTCCTGCATGTTTGAGTGGCTAATCTGCTGCTTCCATTCCATTTCTCTTTTGCCATATGAATTTGGTTGCTTGTGATTAGATATTGTACTTGAGAAATATGTTCTTTTATTGCTAGGATCGGTCCATAGGTTGGGTTTTGTAATTTGATGATGACTGATCTGAAGGTTTGAGTAGTTGTTTTGCTGTTTCAGCTGGATCCATGTATCATTGTTGGTTTTATTTTGTGTGTACTATTGTATTAAATCATTTATCTTTATGGCCCTGTGATGATTATTATGAGGGTTTTAGTGTACATGCTGAAGTTACTGTTGGGATTCTTGATTTCAATTTGTTTTTGTAATCCTTCAATGGTTAAGTTGCTTGTTTGTTGCCTCATTTGAATTTTTATTTTGATATCATTTAAATTCCTTGGGATTCGGCATTGACTGCAGTCTGTCTTTCTATTCTAGTGATTGCTCTATTTGTTGGGTTTTTTAACCTAGTGATGATTAATCTGGAGGTTTTATCTATTGGTTGTATTTATCTGTTGTTGTTGATTTTGTTTCCAAGGATTGCTGTGGTAATTCATTAATTTTACGGCTATGTGATGATTATTCTGAGTTTTAGTATCTGGAGGCCATGATGCATAGGCTAAAACTTATTGGAAGGTAGACACTGGGGAAAAGAAAACTTGCCTCAGATTGTTTCTTCTTCTCCTATCTTTTTTTGGTTACTCCAAAGGTATCTTCTAGACAAACACCAACCTTTTTTAGCATATAAATCATGAACTTCACTTTTTGACACTGCTGACTACTGTGCACATGCTTTTGCTAATACACAGCTTGAAAGCTCTAAATCTAAGTAGTTGCCAAAATAATTTTTATCTTGCAGATTGGTATGCACACCTTAAAGTGTACTCATGAAGGATTGGAGGTTTCTTGTGATTTTTATTATGAAATTGCTGTGGGTTTGTAGGGGTATGGTTGTGATCCTTGAATGGTTGAGCAGATGATTTGCTACTCCAGTGTACTTCTGTTTTGCTGTCAACTAGGTTCTTTTTCTTTGGACATTCCTGTTGAGTATTGTATACTTCTCTTCTTTGGATGGATCTAATTTTTGTAATGAAATTTCTTGATCGGACATTTTTGTTGAGTAATATATACTTTGTTCTGGGGATTGGTCTATTTGTTAGGTTTTGTAACCTGATGATGATCAATCTGAAGGTTCGAGCAGTTGTTTTGTTTTTTCAGTTGAACTTATCTTCTATTGTTGGTTCTATTGCTATTGATTGCTCTATTATTTTGTTTTTGGTGGCCCTCCGACTGTTATTCTGGGTATAAGGATGCTTAATTTCACTGTTTTACGATCCCTGGATAGTTGAGTGCCTCATCTGCTGCTCCCATTTTATTTGTATTTTGCTATAGACTAGGTTTCTTTGGATTGTGCATTGCAGTGGAGCAGTTCATGCTTCTGTTCTATAATTGATCCATTTTTGTGTTTTCTAACATAATGATGATTAATCTAAGGTTTGACTTCTAGTCCATTCTTTTGTTTCCTAGGAGCAGTCCATTTATTGTTGGGTCTTGTTACCTGATTATAATTAATCTAGAGGTATAGGAAGCTATTTTGTTGTTTCAGCTGGATCTACCTGTAGTTTTTATTTTTATTTCTGTTGTTTGCTACATAGATTTAGTTGATAGCAAACTTTGGCCCAAATACTTTGAAATTTCTCATGCATTAACCCCACGATATGCATTGGGAAATGCGTGGGTTGGCTTGGACTTGCTGATTTTGGATTCGTTTTTAAGTTCGTAAAGTGTAATTACTATGGATGAGACATTGCCTCCATCATGTTTTTGGTTTGTTTAAGTAACTCACAGTGGTGTGTTCTGCATTATAAGATTGTGGTGATTAGATTTAAGTTGATAGTTATGTTTAGACATATCTATTCTATTAAACTTGTTTCAAACTATGGCTTTTGGTTCATGTTATGTGTTTGTGTTAAGAGAATATATGTTCCATACTGGTAATCAATGTTGATGTTAAGATGATGGCTAGTTGGCTGTCTTTGTTTGCATAAATAACCAACAGTGATTTCGTTGCAAAGCTGATCTTACAATAATTGATCATGGTTCAGGTTATCCTACATTGTTGGATCATGGCGTGTAATCTTTCAGTTTTTTTAGTTCAATTTAATTTATATTTGTTTAACTGTCACAAGACTTTATAAGTTATAAATCTTGATTTGTTATACATTACAATGATGATTATATGCATGCATCCGTGCCTACCTGCTTGCTTGCCTTTCTGTTTGTATGTCTGTGCATCTTTTGGTTATAGTTCAGGTTGTGTTGGTGCTGCAAGGATATTTATTCAGATTGAATAATCAATGTCTATTAAGATGATGGCCAAATGGCTATCTATGCAGATATATTCATGTAGATGTGCTGACCGTCGTCAAAAGAGGTGTACGAAGTTTAAGTGTTAACGATCATGTTAGATTGCTTTGTTGATGTGAGCAGTTATTATAATTCTATGCATCTAAACGTTTTGGCAAGTTCTATTGATTGCTGATGCCCATCTTTTGAGTTGTAGAATTATGATGGCCAAATCCTATTGGATGACAACCTTCCATTCATCCATCAGAAGACTAAATCGCTCGATAGGAGCTTTAGCTCAAGAGTTTGTAGGCATTCATAGTATGAAGGGTGATGTAGATTGGGTTTTGTTGAATGTAGGGATGTCATCTAGCAATTTCGCTATTGTGAACCCACAATAAATTAGACGATCATTGACCAACAATCTAAGAAACCGCAATAGATTTTCGGAATCCTAGATGTTCACATGCATTGAAGCAACGATGAAAAAATAGTTGCATTGGTGAAGCTTTTGGTAACATAACAGCCCAGCTAGTTGGCAGGTGTCTCTGTGAGGGCTTGCTCTAAGGTGATGGCTATGGTTGGAAGCCTTGGTGTTGGTGCATTACCACCATATTACGAAAAAAAAAAAAAAGTAAAGTTCTTATGTGAATTTCTCTCTTTTTTTTTTTTTTTGTTTTTTGATTTTTGGTAACATAAAAAGATCATATGCATTAGATGTGGATACATTCAAAAAAGTCAAAAAATAAAATATCCTGGAAGCCATCGAGAATAATCTTGATCTTCATCCACAAGACCTCCTAAATGATCCACAACATAAGGAGGCTTCTCAATCTACAGCCCAATTAGTCTCTTGATAGATGTGTCTGGCTTCTAGGGTGGTATAATCCCAAGTCACTCACCAAATGCCATGCAAAGGAGGGTGGGCAGTCGCTGACTCGGTCTGGTTCTACATCCACCTAATAATTGCAGAGGAGCCCCACTCCAAACCTAGTTGATTAGCCTTCAGTACCCTCCTCGTATAAGTAAACCCAGTCCACATCCTAAGCTCTATCTCAGGAATTATAGTTACCCTCTTACCACCACAAAGGATCCTAATTCCTAGAATGATGAAAGCCGCTCTACCTTTGCTACCACCATTCAAAACATTGCCATTGAAATTGACTAAAGAAGCTTGGTGGTGGGGCACCTAGGTGAGATATATCAACTAGGCCATTGAAAAAGCAGAAGAGGAACCCTAGATGTCCCAAGCTATCGCTATCTCGATGAGAGAGTGATGGATAAAATCTAAAGCTTGAATGTTGGGTCTCTCCAATGGTAATCAGTGAGCATCCAAATCTATAACGTCTGTCCACATTGAAATAAGATGTACTTAACAGTCTCCACCTCTTTGCCATAGTAGGAGCACTCCTTAGATATAAGCATCCCTCTCTCTTTGAAAATGCTCTCGTGGGCAAATAATCTTGGGCCATCTTCCATACAAAGAGTGCAATCCTATGATGAACCGTTAGTCTTTAGATCTAGGAACCATTCAATCTCTGAGGTGGGTTGTCCCTATATAAATGGTAAAGGTCTCAAGATCACACTCTGGGGTTGCATAAAGAGGGTCCCTATACCCTCATGTTAGGGCTGTCATAAGGAGGAATTGCTAGAGTTAACATCCTATTTATCAGGTAATCTGACTAATCAAATTTGGTCCACATACCACATCCACCAATCTGATCGGATCAAATCACTCACTACCAGGCATGCTTTCTTGAGCTTTAATGCTAACCATGGTTGGCCATCTTTACAATAGGAGATTAGACACCCAAGCATCATCCATATCATCATCCTGAATCACCAACCTAGTGCTAGCTATGATCTCTAGAGCACGGGCACAAATCTCTTTCTAAAAAATAAGAAGCACTTTGGATTGTTCGGATCTTTGCACTGGCTGTCCAAAATCTATATTTTGCCCTCATCATTGAACTCCAAAAGCTCTTCGATCAAGAAAAAATCGAGCAATGTGTCTGGCAATCATAGTCTCTCTCTTGACACTTGACAAGCAACGGTCATGATACCCAAACTTCCATCATGGTGAGGTTGGCAATAACCCCCCAAGCCATCAGATGGAGTCTGGCCCTACCACCAGCAAATCCCCACATGAAGCTCCTAAACAATTGCTGTAGCATAGGGAGAGAGGACCTTGGTAGGATGTTGTTAGCGAGTAATAGGTGAGCATAGAACTAAAGATAGATCTTATCAAGGTCATCCTGCACATCATAGGTAAAGATCAACTTTGCCCCCACTTCAGATGCTCGTGAAATACTATGTTCCATATTGCCTCACTCAAACTTGAGTTTTCCACCTGAGATCGGGACCCTCAGGTTCTGTCATGACTCAGATTGCTCTGAAAAACTTAGGACATCTTGGATTGCACATCTCGCTTGGGGTTTGGTCTTCAGATTGAAGTAGACCATCAACTTGAGATTCACCCTCTAGTCAGATACTGCACAATAATCCTCCAGGACCCTTAAATCATAGTATTACGTAAAATGGGTCAGTTTAGGAGCAAACAATCATTTGCAAAAAGCAAATGAAAAATTAGTTGGGCTCCCTGGTCAGAGTTGCAGCATGAAGAGCCCAAGATAATGCATCAACACAAAGAATAAATAAGTATAGAGATAGTGGACAAGCTTGATGAAGACCCATGATGGATTGAAAGAAAGCCGTAGATATGTCGTTGATCAAAATGGAAAAAAACGGCGTAGAGATATAACTAATCTAGGCACTGTGGAAGCCATAGCTCTCCAAAAATAGTCGAAGAAAATCTCAGAACATGTGATTATAGGTCTCATGTCAAGCTTTATTATCATAAGACTACATCAAATAGATCTCTCCTCAGATCATACATGAACTCTTGGGCCATTTGAACATTATCAGTGATGCTCCTGCCACCAACGAAAACTCTTTATTCTAGACTAATCAATCAAGGGAGAATCGGCTTCATCCTGTAAACTATGACCTTTACAACAACCTTATATAAGGTCATGTATAGACTGATGGGTCTGTAGTGGCTAGGCTCACAGATATTTTGTCGCTTAGGGATCAAAGTGACTTAGGGATCAAAGTGACAAATATCCTCTTCTACATCTCATGCATCTTGTTGAATATAAAAAAATTGGTGAATTGCTAGGGTCACCTCCTACCTTATAGTAGCCCAATATCTCATGAACGATTGGGGGAAGCCATGTAGCCTCAGATCTCTGTTGCGACCAATCGCTTCGTCGTCCGATCGCCGGGGAGCGGGCATCTGCAAAATGAAGTCCGCACTGACCGGAGGCGGCTCCGGCGGGGACCCTCCGACGGTCAAGTCAGAGAGGCGACTAGGCAACAGTGAAAACGAAGACAGAGAGCTCGATCGAAGAGAAAGAGAGGGAGAGAGGGAGCGAGCCTGTGGTTTTTTGAGAGTCGAGGAGTGGACTGAGCGTGATTGATCGATCCCCTTGCACTGTTGCCTTCCCTGGTTTATATAGTGGAGCACGGTTTGGCGTCGTCATTAATGGCGCGGACAAGTGAGGAACTGTCAACTCACCATGGACTGTCAGAGTCGCCGTGAAAATGTCACATCGCCGTGGGGGTTGTCAAATCACCAGGGTTGACAATGCCCCTGGCAGGACAATGTCCCGAGACGGTCGAGCCGCATGTCGCTGTCAGAACTGACAAGATCTGGCGGCTGTACGGCGATCGGAGGAGCCGACCGACCCTAGGTCGGTGGCCCGCCGAGTGGCGTCGGGCCCCTCCGTTGGTCGGCGAGTTTTATATGAGTCGGCCATCGGAGCTCCGAGTTCAGTCGGTCGGGAGGGATACGCCCGACATATCCTCAGTCGGTGATGGGCCGTCAATTGGTCAGTGATGGCGTCTGCCAGTCGGTCCCTCCGGCTGTTGGTCGGTCGGTCGGTCCCTCCGGCCATCGGTCGGCGGATATTCCCCAACAATCTCTATCCTCCATCATGGACCACACTGCCGCTCAACCCCCTCCCCTGGGAATCTCTTTCAATAGCCATCCTCATGCCTTGCTGCTCCACATCAAATACTAAGGGGAATTTACTTTCATAGGAGTTTGACGACTTTGGAATGATTGAAGGAAAGCAAGTTCTTGTCATGATGCAATCAATAGGATATGGAATTGGTTAGATTTTTAGATACTGGCATGACTAATAGTTTCTTGTAGTTCTTTATTTAAGAGTTCAGGTAATGATTTTCTATAATAAGCTCTAGCTTCAACAAAATCAGTTGATTTATAAACAGATTATAAAGAGTTTGTATTTGCCTTTACTAAATATATGATTTCTTTGAGTGCTCTAAATATATTTCTAATTGTAATAATAGGATAATGATCATATAGGAAAAATGTTGCTGACTGGAGTGCCCCCACCATCCAAGCGAACCAAAGTAATAACAAAAGAAATGGTGTTATTTTCGGCATGGAGAAAATCTATAGCTACATTAAAGGAGTACCAATGTGCCAAATGTTGAACTCCCACCGTGATATTTTTTGAACCTTCGAAGCCTTCTTGAATTCTTGATTGCACGATTTTTTTCCTTCAAATCCAGAGGTATGCCCTCACCCAACCTGTGCCCCTCTCTTATCAAGTATAGATCCACTTCCCTTGTGCCTCTGTCCACTTTTCTCCCTCGGTTGAACTCTATAAATTGAAATTTTTGTAGCCAAAGAAGAATCCTTTTGATGGAAAATCCTCGAACCTTCCAAAATATCATGCTTCCATGAAGATTAAGCTCTCAAAACATCAAGGGACCAACTCACACTGTCACAACTCACACAAAATCCCGTATGCTTGAGAAAAAAATCCAAACCTAGGTGCTTTCCTTCTCACAAATCTTCAAAATAGAGAAAGAAATAAAAAGAAAAAGGAAGTGAAAAGAGAAAAAAAAATCAATATTTGTGGGGAAAGGTCTCACCTTTTAATTTTTTCTGTCTTTCCTTTGTTTTTGTTGATTTGTCCTATGTTTCCTCTAGTGCTTCCTTTATTTTCTCTATTTTCAAGAGTCTCAATGGGGTGGGAAGAGTAGTCGAACAGGGAAGTTTAGATGTTCGAAAAGGTCTTACCTCCTAAGTTTTTCAATCTTTCTATTGTTTTCATTGATTCTTCCTATGTTCCCCTCGATGCTTCCTTTGCTTTTGCCATTTAGGGGTCTTAATCGGTTGGGAGGCTTCGAGCAGCCCAATAGGAAAGTTTAGATGATGGCTAAGCTTTTGTGTTGGTTCTTATACATAGGAGGTTAAAAGGTATAAATATATTATCAATTAATTTATAGAATAAGGTAGTGGTTAGCTAATCCAAAGATTAGAGATTAAATCCTCTCATCCTCCAATTATATACATATTTCAGAAGCTTTATCATGCCTTTTTTTTTAAATAAAATAAAATAAAATGAAGAGCTATGATTATGTCTAGTTTTCTTTTTTTTTTTTAAATATCTTAGATTTCTCCATTATGATGGCTACAAAAAAATTAATTGAGACAATCACACTAATTTAGTCTATGATGGCCAAGTTTGATTGCTTCTGATAAATGATAGGGATAGAGTTTAGCCAAAATAAAAGCACATAAGCATTAAAGATCTAACAATGATCTCCATAAAAAAGTATTTTCACATTTCAATTCTAACTAGCATGTCTACTGTGTTATTTGTTGATGTGAAGAAGACATATAAGAATTATATGCCTACCATAAGAATATCCTAAGCTCTTAACTTAGATCAATGATACAATAGTGATGTATTCACTAATGTGAGAGGGATGGTGCTGATATTTATTAATAGATGCAGCTTTAATTTTCTCTAATACTATGGTTGATGCGTTGTCTTAACAAAATATTTAAAAATTATTTTTCAGGATATACATATGAATGCATATGTTTGTAAGTGTATATGTATATAAGTGTTTCTACTTATTTATGCGAGATGGATGGTCCTAATTTTGTTAATAGACTTAGTTTTAATCTTTTCAAATGCTGTGGTTAATTCATTCCTTTAACATAGTACATAAAAACTAATTTTTAGGTATACATGTGAGTGCACGTGACATGAGATGGTCTAGAAAAATGTTACTATGAAGCTCACCGTATGGTTGCAAACTGTGTTCATATAATTTTTTTAGATATACGGTTATAAGTTAATAATTACAAATGTTATTTGAAATGACTAAGAGACAATCATGACTTAGGATTAGCTGAATAATGATTATGCTAGATTGCACCCTATCCCAATGATAACAATTGGAGAAATGTTACTAATTTAATATCTTTTTTTTTCAAAAATAAATGGAGTAATTTAAAATTATCTATGCATTGCGGGTGATAATGCACTTTCATCTAGAATTCTTAAGAAGATTTATCTTCCAAGGTACTTATTGAATTTGACTCTCTATTTCTATATTGATAAATAAAAATTTGTAATATTTTTTTATTTTATTTTGTTTACATAAAAATTATTTTATCATATTATTTTAGGTCGATTTAGTAGTTTGTTTTTCCATATCTTTGAACCAATGCAAGGGTTTGCCATTTCTTCTGGTTATTATAAGATCTTTTGCTTAGGATAGGGGGAGAGAGATAAGCAAAACTTATATTTGTTTTTCTTTTTTGTACTTTGCTTGAAGATATTGTTACAATCTTTATCTTTGTTTTGCTTTTTCTGCATCTTCCTTGAGTGGATTTTATTCACAAAATTAGAAAGGCTCTTTAAAGCTTTAAATAAGGGCTTTATTTATAAGGATTTTATATTTTGCTTTCTATTTGCATAGCTCCATGAAATTTATTCGATTGTGTGAAGCTTTCTATTTTTATAAATGAAAAACTATAAGTTTGGCTTATCTTTATCTCCCTACTATTGTTTCTGCTACTCAATTCTTCATGTAACTTGCTACCTCACCGCAGTAGTCATAGAACATCCACTCTAATCTCTTCTCTGCTCCTATTTATATAAAATAAAAAAAATAACTTCAATCAAATTTGTTTATTCTTTTTTCATCAATGCTAATAATCTTCTTTGATCTTTTTCACCTCTAGCAACGATGAGATAGAAAAAATAAAATAGAAGTGAAGATTCTATCTCTCTCCTCGATCAAGGTTGAAAAAAAAAATAAATTTAAAATTTTTTGTATGAAAAAATTTTTACTGTAATTATATTTTTGTAAAAAAATTGTATTTATGTGCCATCTGAATCTTGATATAATAGCATTTTTTCATGAAGCAATCAACCCGGGCAAATATATCAAAATTTTGTATAGCATCTAACATTTAAAACAACTATAGCTTTTGTTTTTTTATTTTGGGTAAAAAATTATAGCTTTGCTTATCATCATATTTTTGTTACTTTTTCTACTATTTAATTAAATTTCGCTGTGTACTGTGGGTTACTTGCTAGTAGAGCATGAAGAATGATAGAAGAAAAATAGAAGAAAGTAAAGATATAATGTTATTGCCAGCTATATATTAAAAAATTATTTCATGTCATGCGAAAAACCCACTCTTTTAAAGTTATAGTAAAAATATATCAAATTCTATTTTATGACTGTGTAAAGAAGTAATTGGGGTTTTGACACAAGGGCTTCAATAAAATGGAAGAAGGTAACCATGATATTCTTTGAGGAATGAATGGATGTATTTATCCATAGATTTGTAGGATCTATGCTATATATAGTGGAGAGAAATTCCTTGTACGTCGCATCCGATGTAGAAAAATATATTGTCTTATCTAATTGAGCAATATAGATATTATTTTTCAACGTGCATTTAATGTCTGCAGTTCTATTTTTTTTTTTAAATTTTGAATAATTAAATATCTCTCTTCTTTTGAAAAAATAATAACATCATATGGTCATATTATAATATTTTATGATCAAATTATGATTTTTTGCATATAGAATATTATAATTTTTTTCAAAAGTCATAAAGAGGGAAGGATATTTTTAACATTAAAAATTTATAAAATTTTTAAATAATAAAAATATCTTTCTTTTTTTTATGATATCTTGTAGTCAAATTATGACTTTTGAGTATAAAAAGTCATAATTTGATTGCAGGATATCATAATATAATCACAAGATATCATAATTTTTTCAAAAGAGAAGGCGTATTTTTGCCATTCAAAATTTGAAACGAAAAAATAAAACTATAGATATTAAATATATATTGAAAAGTGATAGTTATATAGCTCAATCAGATGGAGCAGTGCATTGTTTCTACACCACGTGCGGTGCACAAAGAATTATTCTATAGTGGATTACACAAGAGGAAACCTTCTCATGGAAACTCCTAAAATCTTCAGGAGATAAATGAAATAAGCAAACCTATAAGAAATCTTGCCATGGTACACGAATAAAAGAAATGACCCACTTCACGTGAGAGTAAAATAGGACTCTCTATCTCATCTCAAGAAATAATTATAAAATACATGCATGCAAATATAAAATTAATGTGTTATAATGGAGGTGGATATTTATGAATTGTTGAGATCAATTTAATTACAAAGGATATCTGCATTGCCCTCTAATTTAATGGGGATTGCAAGAAGGAGAATCACTCAGGTCTTGTTTGATTTGCAGAAAGAAAATACTCTCATTGAGATGTTTTTTCGGAAAGCACATTCTCGCAAATATAATATTTGAAAAAATAGTTTTGGTAAGTTTAGTTGATCATTGGGAGAGTGGCATATTTAAAAGTACTTTATGTTTTGTTAAGTATCTATTTTTTTAAAAAAATTATAAAAAATACTTATAATATCTTTAATAAAAAAAAAATTATCGTATTCTATTTATGACTTTAAGGTCACTTTTGAAGAAAAAAATAATCTAAATTTTGTTTCATAGAAAAACCAAAAATCCATATCCCATATAGATTTTTATTTTTCATAAAATATGAAAAATTTATTTTCACGAAAATTTCATTTTTTAATCTCTCTTCTTTAAAAATCTTATCCAAATAAGCAGATTTTATTCATTTTTTTATTAACCATACTTTTCTCTCTCCTATTTCTGTCATCCAAATGAGTCCCCAATGTTTGTAAATGACAAACTTCAGGGAATGAGCAGTCTAGAACCTCCTTGAGACGGAGTCTAGTGGTGGTATCAATAAGCTTATCCATGTTACATTTCGTTAATGAAATGGAGATGTGTATGAAAATTATATTTGGGTGCTCGGTGTGATTTATGAGTGAACAAATAAGCACACTTTTTATCTAACAGAAAATGCTGCTATATTTAGCCAACAGTCTTGGTAAAATGGGTGTAAACTTGATTTTCTTGGTGAAATGGGTGGTTTGCTAGCGCTTGAAATGTCATCTTTGGTCGTAGCAGTTCAGAATGAACCGTGAATGAAAGGTTTTGGCAGGGGCGAGGCATCTGATAAAAAAATTCAGAACAGCTATCACAAGGTCGTACTCTACAACATCATTTCCCGTTAATTAACTTATTAAATAGAATTGGTGGAAAATGCTAAAAATTTAATTTAATTTTGTTGCTTTTCTCATGTTCTGTTGTGCTCTGCATGCCTTAACGCCTTAAAAGTCCACTAAAGTTTGAAGCAAGAACCACTTGATTTTGTAATCGGTTGGAATAAGAATTAGCACATGTCATTAGGGAAGCATATAGAACTATTCGACAACAATGGCGGTTCAGCGGCGAGAGAGGTAGTCGTCAGATATCCGGTTGCTAGTGATAGTTTAAGGTGGGCCATGAAGCGTTGCATATGGACTTCGTTATCCAGAAGCCAATCAAAAGGTAGTTTCAACAGCTGAAATTTTAAGAGGGGAAAAAAGAAATAAAAAATAAAATTTATGAGCTCTCCCGCCACAATCTCTTTTAGTCATTCCACATGAACATGATAAATAGATTTATCTATAAAAAAAATAAAATTAAAATAACCTTTGGAAGAAGAGTTCTCTTGTTGGATCATGGAAAAGAACAATGCCAAGAAAAAGAGGGAAAAATACAAATAAAAACTGCTTGAGGAAGACGCCAAGAAGAGGAAAAAGATTTTCTTATATTATTATAATTATCTTTGTTGGATAAACATTAATAGTAACTGAAATCCTTAGAGAAAAGAAGGGAATTTTACAATTCTAGTAAAAGATGGCAGCAACGAATGCCATAGATGAGAAGACCGAGATCAAACACGTGCCCTGTTAAAGTTTGAAGGGGAGAGAAATATCCACGCATAGGTCAAACAGGCCGCTTGGGTTGCTAGAGTTTTATTGACACTTGGAACATGCTACCCATCAGTGGCCTCCTTTTCCATGCTACCCAACACATTCCATTTTAGTGGAATACATGGTCCTTCATGACTCACATTCTTAGAAACAATTTTCAATTGAAAAACAAACTATTAAGAAGTTTAACAAATTTGCCACTGGATTTTATAAAAGCAAACAATTTTCAATTGGACAACTAATTTTCAATTAATGATTTTATAAAAGCAAGTTGATAGAGTTCCGGCCGCCACAAGCGCTGACCGTGGCATGCACGTTTGGGACCGAGTGAGAATTTCCGTGTCAAACCCCACGTCTCACCCCGCGGTTCATGTGCATGGGACCATTTCCCTGCCTCTCCCTATGACGTTCCCATTACCTTCAGGCCAATTTCCACCCCGCGGACCAAACGCGCCAAGGTCCGAAAATAGAACATCTAGACGTCAACAACATTCCCCATCGAGTCCTCATTCTTATAGAAATCCACTTGCAACAAAAGAACGCAACTTCGTCTCCGTCCCACCTCCCAAAATGATAATTAAAATAAACAAAGAAAAATAACTACATGTGATCTTATTTCCTTTGAAAAATTTAAAAAAAAAAAGGCCCTTTTCTGACGATACCAGCTGCATCAAGATAACAAATTATGTCAAAAATTATCATCGAAAAAAAAAAAAAACAGAAATAATTGCATGTATAATTTCACTTTCCTTTTTCCTTGGAACAAAGGAATTAGGACAAAAAGAAACCATCAGGCCAATTTCCACCCCGCGGACCAAACGCGGCTGCTCAAAAAGGTCCGAAAATAGAACATCAAGAACATCTCCCTCGAGTCCTCATTCTTAGAGAAATCCAGTAGTAAGAAATTAAAGAACGCAACTTTGCCTTTGTCCCACCTCCCAAAATGATAATTAAAATAAACAAAGAAAAATAACTACATGTGACCTTATTTTCTTTGGAAGATCCAAAAAGGGGGCTTTTTCTGACGATGCTAGCTGCATCACGATAACAAATTATACCAAAAATTATCATTAAAACAAAAGGCGGAAATGATTGCATGTATAATTTCATTTTCCTTTTTCCATGGAACAAAGGAATTAGGATGAAAAGAAACTCTGAGAAAATGAAAAGCCTGGGCAATGCAATATTTAGTTATCGCCCGTCTTGTTATCACTAGTGTTGTTGATGTTGTTGCTGCTTGTTTGGGCATCGCCGCTGCCACTGCCGCCGCCGCCGCCGCCGCCACCACCAATGATGGAGGTGATGGCAGCTGCGAGTGCAGCAGTGAAGTTGGGATCCGCCGTGATGGCTGCCGTTGCAGCGCTCACCGTATCAGCCAGAGATGTCGACGGCTGCATGGATTGTGGCTTTGGATGTGAAAATTGGGCACCATCGCCGGCCGACATCTGAACCCCTGAGAATTTCGACTGGTTGAAGAGCGTCTGCCCGAAGACCTGTGGCAAAGAAGTAGGTGGTGTCGAGCCGAAACCAGGAGCACCATTTGGAAATGGGGCCTGGAATTGGGTTGATGTCCTTTGGAACTGAGCATTGGGAGTGTGTGTGAGGTCCAAGGTCACGGTGGGGAACGGAGCTGATGCTGATATGGTGGCCATGCTCGACGAGCATGGCAGTATAGTTCTTGCAAGGAAATTGGAGTTCATTAGCCCGTCGGTGCTTGACATGGATCCAGATAAGAGCATGTTCGCCGCCGCGGAAGTGGTTGATGCCATCGCCATGGCTGCCGGGGGGAGTGGGTGGTTGTGATTCCCTTCGTAGGTTGTTATCAAGACCGATCGATCCTCCGCACACCTTTGGACCTGTCACAGCTTCAATGAGTCCTCATTCACGTATTCGATTGTTTTAAGATTTTTTTTTTTTTTTTAAATGGTTCGGGACTAAGTAAATGGCAGCGATCATTACTTGTTTGCGAACTGGACACCCGGCGGCCATGGTGCACCGGTAGTAGGCTCGGGGGCAAGGGTTTCCCTTTGCCATCTTCTGTCCATACTTCCTCCATTGGCATCCATCAGTGATCTAAAAGAACACAAATGGTTTCAAATTAGTCTGAACCAACTGATTCTAAACTACTATTGTTAATTAGTAATTGGATTACAAAGTTCTTTTATATGTATAGTTTTACCATGGGTGCTTCGGACCGTGCTCGGACTGACACGCGAGCCTTCCTCATGGTGGCTTCTTGGGCTTGCTGGTCGGAAGTATTACTCTTTGGAGGGGATAATTTGGGTGCTTTGTTGGGGACCCAGCCTTGAGACACTTGATCAGGGCTCACCTCTCCGAACGTAGGCCTAATATCCCTGACATCAGTTCTCTCGCAATCTAATGTGGCTATCTCTTTGCCGTTGCTGTTCTTCTTTAGGCTGTTATCGATTGGCATCACTTCCATATTGTTAGGTGGTGATGTGGATCGATCCCGGCTTCCACCTTCTGTTGCGGAGTGGGAAGCGTCTTCGGCCAATGAAGCCGGTCCAAGATCCAGGAACTGTCTTGGAACCATGGCGTCTTCATGTTCGTTTCGCTTATCGCCCATTTGATCACCGCTGACCTAATGAAAGATCTGAAGATTAACTTTTCTCGAATTTTATGCTTGCTGAGGTAATATGCATGGGTGTATTATCTCGTAAAGGCCTACCTCATGGCTTTGCGGGCTTCCATTTCTTCGGCTCCTCTCCTGCATGAGTGTGATGAACTGCATTTGGAGGGAGTTATAGTTGTTTGTCACATGGCCTAGCATGCCCTTTAGCCTCTGGTTCTCTTGGTTCACTCGCCCAAGCTCGGCTTGCATCGCCGCCAACTAATTGTCCAAATGAAAGGGAAAAAACATTATTCTAAAAGAAAAGAAATCGGATGAAATTAAAAGAAATAGTTGTTCTGAAATTTTTTAAAAGGGAATAATTAATTGTTCATATTAAAAACAAAAGATGCATGGAGAGAGATCCTAACCTCACTCTTGCTCTCTTTATCCTCCTCGTTGGGTGACAACCCGTCATCTACAGTTGATTGATCGCTTCTGGTGTTGGTTGTAAGAAGGTGCAAACCCATCTACGACATAACAAAAAGAAAAGATTAGATGGATAATTGGATTAAAAAAAAAAAAAAAATCTGGTTTCAATTAGATAGAGAGAACACATCCAAAAAAAAACCAGCAATGTTTCACCAACATTAATGGTGAGATCTTCTTTCTTGATGCAAAGGTTAGGCGCATTATGATCCAAGGCCGGTCGTGCCCGTTCCTTTCTGTCATCTGAGAAGAAATCCATCTCACCGACGACCCTCCTGTTCTCCCTACCTTCCGGCTCATTGTGGAAGCCGAGACTCATCTGAAAGTGATGGCCAGACTCCATGGAGCTATTCTTCTGCTTCAGGCCTCCACCAAGGAACGAGTCCATCCCACCACCGTTATGGAACCCAGCCGAATCCCCCAAGCTCAATCCTCCACCACCCTTGTCCATCCTTTCCATAGAGAGAAGAAGAGAAGGAGAGATAAAATGGAGGTGCGAGAGACTGGAAAAGTTTTTTTTTTCAAAAAAAAAAAAAACGCAATGACAAAATTGAACAAGTCTTCCACTAGTGCAATGAGGATCTGAATAAAAAGAGTTCGGAGAGCCAAGAACGAAGACTTGAGACTTTGTAGCAGCGACGCAATTCGGTGCGTCGGGAATACGTGGCAGTATCCGGGGAGGGATACGACACATGGCTGAAGGATGTGACGTCGGATTTGGGCGGTAAGTGCACCGTGGTCCGGTAGGGCCGGCGAGTCCCGCGAGGGAGAACCCGTCAACCGGTCTGACTGGTCCCACCGGTGATCTGAAGCGAGGGCGGAGGAAGGGATGGGAGGTGATCGGACCGCGCTCGCACCCACCCTTTCCACTGTTTTCCCCAGCGGCGGGACCTCCGATAGCAGCGCCACGTAGGAGGGGGATGCCGGGTTGGGAGCGCGAGGCGCGGCGGTGAGGGGCATTTCAGAGGGCGCCACGTATACGTGTATTTTTGCGATCTCTTTGACTCTTTCGGGCTAAATGGGGGTTCAACTGGTTGACGAGAAACGTGAGAGGGGAATCGAATCAAGCATCAGGAATTATTCCGAGTCCCGTTCATACGCTGGTCTAATTCGGCCGTGGTACGTCAACGATGGCCATTGAATTTGTGAACCTGGTGTTAATGTAGCTACGATTCAATTAAGGACTCCAAGAAGGGTGTATTTTAGGATCATCTAGTCTACTACAGCAGATATTAATTGCCAAAACAAAAGAACTTACAATTATTTTTAGTTCTAACATTGGTGAAATTAGAGATATCATGTCATGCATGCAACTGCAACCAAAATTGCATCCCAAGTATGTGGAGGAGGCAACTTCTTATGTGAGCCAGTCAAATAATGAGCTAACCTGGCTAATGAATGCTTAGAGATTGTAGAACCTCCTGTCGTACTCGACGGAAACAGTTGCACATCTATCCGAGTTTACATTTTCATGTTCACTTGCAACCCATACAACATGGTGTCATTGAAACATCCCCATGTTTCGTGATGAATCTCTCTCTCTCTCTCTCTGGGAGAGAAGTTACATGTCCCTCGTAGTGGCCCCTCTTTCTCTAGAAGCCCAAATTCGTTTACAATAGGTAAAGTTTTTCAAATTCAAAATTATATTGCTTCTTTGGTTGATCAAAATATTTAAGTTCTAATAGTTAAGATGTTTGTTTTCTGGGCTTGGTTCTTAAGAGAAAATAACAAAATAAAAATAATATATTCTAAAAAGGATAGTTAGTGTAAAATGCCATTTGAGATCATAAAAAAATAATAATACAGGTTAGTCTCCCTTTGTTCTTCTTCTTTTGTCTGAGGAGGGGGCCAGGGCCGGGAAGGTAGCAGGCGGGGGGCTATTATATGTATTACATCTGTCTTTCAGCTGAAAACATATATTACTCGACTAAGAAATATCTGTTGGGCAAAAGCTGATAAAATAAATTTCAAGGTAATATTTTTTGCATTGATATTATCTAAGAGGTATTTGGCCATTAAAAGTAGAAGGTTTGGGAGTAAAACTTCTAATAAAAATATAGTTTTCTAATATTCAACTCAAACTATAATTTTTAATTCAATGATTCCAAAGTTTTTTTATGAAACTTAGAGGTGAAAATGGATCGGATATTATCCATCTGGATCTATTTTTATATCCAAACCTACATGAATATTGATACAAATTTGAGTATATGATTAATATCAAAATCCGTGTCCATATCTATGAAAGAAAAATGGAAATAAATGGATAAACAATTATCTAACCTATATCCAAATATCCAATTTTATTTCTGACCTTATTTAATTTTATATAATATTCATAAATTTTTACGAAAAATATAAATGATTGTGTTAGCATATTATTGACTTAATTTACCTTCTATTCAGTGATATCTTTAATTTTATTATCACAAAATTTAGTCTAACTTATATTTCTTTATTTTCAAATATATGTTATACATCCATACACATTAAAAAGAAATATGAATATTTTATATATAATTAATATCCATATTTGTATCCACCAAATTTATGTAGATATGGATATGGATATACTAATATCCATCCACATTCAATATGTTTTTAGACGTTCGGAAACTCCATTAGACTACCAAATCCAATAGGTCCAATTTGCAAAATTATTTCTTTTAATTTTAAGAACATTCTTTAAATCTCATAATTTTGTAGTATACAATTTTTTGAAAAAAAATCAACTATGAGATGTTTTCAAGAGTTCATATTTGGAGAGGGAGGGAGGCAGGGAGAGAGAGAAAGTAAAGAAATCGTGTAAATATGATTAAGTAGGTGTTTTCAAAGTTCGATCTTCTTGACCAAATTCTTCCTTTGACTTTGTCTCTTCAACACGTTACCAAGTAAATACCGATTAAAGCCAATTGTAGTAGGTTTTTGCATTGATGAAATGAGAATAGCATATATGCCTAACGTATTTCTAGATGCTAGTTTTTGACCCTACCAACTGCCTTTGTTGTCAGGATTAATCTAAGCTCATGGCTATGGACGCGCAGTATGATGAAAGGGTTACAAAAGTCGGTCTAACTGGCCACCACCCAAGGGATGGATGAAGCCCGTGCTGCTCCATTATTACAATTTACAAATGTATATATGTAGGTGACTCCCCAAGTCTTGACGCACGGCTTCTTCCGGTGAATTTCCTCTCAGGTTCATGGACGGTACTAATTATCTATATCTTATTCTCCGATTGATTCAGTCGGCATTCGAAGGACAGGAGAGACGCAAGACTAGACCAGGGCGTGTCCACAAGCCATCTTCTCATTCAAAACTCAAAAGCGAAGAGATGGGACGGACGTACTGACCAGAGTCTGCCGGGGCCAATCGGTTCGGAATTGTCGACTCTCTCTCTCGCTACTCGAGCTTCTGCACGCCCAATACCATGAGATTGGGTAATATGCATGGAAAAAGGATCTGCGTGCATAAAAGGCAGACGGTGGTATGAACAGAAACGGCCAAAAATGCTGAGAGGAAGAAAAGACCTGGAAAGAATTGACGCGGATCGGAGGCCCCTGTCACGGTGGAGAGTTCCCACTGCATGGTAGATTCATTGTATGGTTGAAGATGATGGTTGAGAGAAGTGCGAACTTACCAAACTGGTAAGTTCTCTATTGGCTGCAGCTGTCCTCACTAGAGCCGTAGAACATGGTAAATTAGCAATATTCGGGAATCGACGAGCTAACATTTCTTGAATCACCCATTACCTATATCTCTTCTGGTACAAAAAAACAAAGAATTCAAGAAAGATGATAGCTGATGACGTTGGCACCAATAGGACAATAAAGAAATAAATTAAATACCTCTGCTACTGGAGCTTAAATCGGATTATCCGTATCCGTATTTATTTTATTTAAAAAATATAAATAAAGATATATATATTAGTCAAATACATAAATTTATCTCTTATTTATTTTAAATAGATATGGATATAAATCAAATATAAATTAGATAAGTAAATTTTATGACTACAAAATCAAATATATTACTAAATGGATGATCCTATATATTTTTTTTAAAAATTTATAAATGCTATATAAAATTAAATGAACTTACAAATTGATTAGATATTTAGATATATATTTGGTAGTCATCTATATATCAATATCTATATTTTTTTTTTATGAATATAAATATAGATATGAATATATATTAATTGAATATTCAATTTTTTATCTATATATGAATAGGTTCAAATAAAAAATGGATCTAGATAGATATTATTCAGTTTAGTTTTACTACCATATGTACCATCCTAAATTTTATTATTAGCTCAAATGCTTCTTGACGGTCCCTAAGAATCATCCGGAGCTCATTCCTAACGCATGCCTGATGCCGCGTATATTATATATAGTTAGCATCCTTTTAATTGTCCATGAATTATAGTACCTTGGAGTAAACACGGATGGCACCGATTAGAGGATCGGTCAACCAATTGCGGGACCGGTGACACCTAATTTTAGAACAATCAATCTGCCTGGAGTAGGATTTGGGTAGAGATGGACCTAACCTCTTTTCCCTGTCCCGGTCAAAGATTCCAAAAATTAAGCCCCGTCTCACTGGAAAAATCTTGGGTCTCTTGGTTTCCGCGGGGATCGCGTGCCATCTTGTCGTTTTTTTTTTTTTTTTTTCTCTTTACAGAGTTGAGAACTCTGACAGCCAAGGGGTAGTCTTCAACCACCATCTTGTCGTTCACAGGCCAGCGACTTGCAGAAGAGCTGCTTTACAAGCTACAATATTTCTACATGTTAACAGCTTGAATGCGAGCATACATATTTTCTGCATGACATCAGACTTTGCTGATCAAGTTTGGGCTTAAGCACATCCCAACCTGCACTACATGAATAGCATCGAACCAAACATTATTATTTTTCAGTGGGCCTCCTGAGAAATTAACGTAGCTTATAATCTTGAACAAACAACAATCTTCACCTGTTGGGCAATAAATATCAATGATTCCATTGCCATCCATGTGGTGATGATTTAAGTACTATGAGGGCTTGTCTTTCCACAAAGGGCTAGGAAGGGATGGGGTATAAAGGGTAAAACGGCTATTTTGAAGTTTAATAAAAGGTTTGGAAGGAGCTTGTGACTGGGTTGTTATATGTTTTTTTTGCTTCCAAGATGTATTACGTTTTTGGGTATTTTATCAGGTTTGTAAGCTATATTACTCTTGTACCATAGACTAGCACTTGTGAAATAAAGAAGTTTTTTTCTTTCAAAAAAAAAAGGCTTGTGACTGGGTCAATGATCGCTATGAACCGCCACACAACCTATCCACCTTTTGTCTTATTTTGCGCTGTGCATTGTCGCTGTATATAGCCACTTCTTTCAAACAAAAAGAGAGAAAAAGAAAAGGAAAATTGGCATCACAAAACAGCGACCATTGACTCACACGACAGGTGCTCAACCACCAAACTACGTATAGTTTACTTAATCGTATGAATTCATGCCATTAAATTAAAAATTTGATGTATATTATGATATTTTATATTTCATCATTATTTCTACAAAAATAAATTATTTTTTTATAAAAAAAAAAGATAAATATTGAATATACTTGTTGTGGCCAATCTTCTGTTGCGCCCGTTGCCGATGAAGAGCATCTACAAAATAAAGTCCTCACAGATCGGAATTGTGTTCGATGGAGACTCTCCGATGCTTAAGTCAGAGAGGGAGTAGGTGAACAGCAGATAAAGAAATTTGGAATGGCAGAATCTTCGTCCAGAATTGTCTTACCCATATTGTTCATTTACCTTCCTTTTATAAATGATTCTGATGTAACCGTCGAGCACGTGGTCCCGCTTTTTATGGCGCTAAATTATCGGACCATAATCATAGAGTCAATGAATTGTTTATGCCCACTAACAACCGTGACACGTAATCAATAACCGTTTATAACGGTTAGATGTGTTGAGAAGATAGACCGACTATATGTCGGTAATAGTGGTAAATCGATAGTCCTGAAGATCCGAATGAGCATCGGTCGGTAACTCTGATGCGCCGATAGTTTTTGGTCGGAGGTTAACTGAGTTGTCCGTTGTTAGTTGATAATAGTCGACTGTCGGTTGGTTGACCGAGTGTGAGTCGGTGTAATATGTTTATTCGATCGATGTAGGGTCAGAGTCGGGGGTCGGTTGTATTGTCCCAACAGTTGTCCCCCACTCTCAAGTCCAAAGTGGTCCGATGTGTATATCATCACGTGGTCTGTCATGTTGGATGAAAGGAGTCGTCATGTGTTGCCTCGAATTCCGACTCAGCTACTGGCTTTTATGAGTTTTTAGAATACGAGAGATCTCTGACTGTTTTGTTGTTTCGATAGCTATGAAATCATTATTGAGCTATCATTTCAATAAGATAATTTGGCACCAGACGTAGTTTCAGGAAGATAATTTGACGTCGGACGATTTGATTCTGACTGGTAGATCTTGGCTATGTGTTCGAACATCATTAGGTCAGAGCTGCTCATGCGGATAACGATGAGGTGGCATGATCAGGAGTAGGTGCGTCGAACTGTCCGACCAATGGTCAGTCTGGATGTTGCCATATGTTGTCATCTGATGAAATTCAGATTTGATAGATTTCATCCTAACCGTTGAGGGATCTTATATATATAGAGCCACTTTCAGCCAGACGTTATTTTTGTATTTGTCACCATTCTCTACAGCAGAAGGTTTTGCCGGAAGATCGCCCCAATACCAGAGCTCCAGGGTCTCTTCTCCGCTCCTTTTTAGCTTCAGGTCAAATTTTCTTGTCCTTCTCCTTGGATCTGTCTCCCTTTTGAGTTTTTGTTTGAGGATTTTCTCTAGTTTTCCATCTTCATGGCTAGGGCTTCTTCTTCTCGGGATAGTCGATTGAAAAATCCGACCGACGAATCTCCATCGGGCCCAAAAATGGAAGCTTCTTCCTTATCCAGGCCCAACGTTAAATGACTTCGGGAGCAGTATCATATCCCTGAGCAATATCAGCTCTTTGCTCCTAACACGGATGGTCGGGTTAACTCTCCTCCTTCGGGCTAGGTCATATTTTATGTTGAAGACTTTCAGGCCGGTCTTCGATTTTTGATTCCAGAATTCGTCTGGAATCTCTTTGACTATTACAATCTCTGTCCTGCTCAACTGGCTCCGAACTCCGTTCGGTTGATCATCAGTTTTGCTTTGCTATATCTGCTCATACCGACTGACCTCGCCCTTCTCTCTTCCGAACTTTCTTTATCCTTCGTCCCCATCTAAAGGCCAAGGGTTGGTGGTTCTTCAATCCGAGAAAAGACCTTTCTTTCATCACCAATCTTCCATCGTCCATTCATGGATGGAAGAATCAATTTTTTTTTGCTTCTTCTCCTTCTCCCTGGGGCTTTCCTTCGTACTGGGGTGATCCAAAGACCGGACCCAACGAGAATAGTCGGGTGGATGTCGATGATCAAAAAAATTTTTACCGACTGAAGGATATGACAGTTCCACCGCAGAGAGAGCTGATGACCGAATAAGCTTTCTACGATGCCGGCTTTAGTTTGGTCACCTCCTTAAGTATAGCATAATTGACCACTTTCATTTTTTACTTTTGTTTATTTTTGAATTGTACGATTTCTTTGTTCTGATTGCAGCTATGTAGCTGAGGGCACGAGTGTCGATCGCTGATATCCATTAGCACGCTGCCAAGAAGAAGGCAGCATCTAAAGCTGGATCCTCCCGACCACCAAAGAAGGATTTGGTAATTACTTCATCTACACTAGTGAGGGAATCCGACATCCCATCGAAGTTGGTTCTCGAGCCAGTGTTGGCATTGTCGGCCCCGACGATGCTCCCTGAGGTGCCGTCCCCTAAAGATGGGGTGGCAGGAGAAGACGAAGTTGCAGCAGTACTATCGACAGCTCCATCAGCTGAAGCTCGGACCAAGGCGAAAGTCGCAACCGAGTCAGAACGATCCATAGCTACTCCAGCTATTCGAGCAGCAGAACATTCTCAAGCGCAGTCGAGAGCCAACTTCTCTGCATTCTCAAGTGCGGGGCTACTGACAGAAGATCAGGAGAAAGCGTCGGTGACTTCGGCTGACGATGGGTCGTCGGTGGGCCATCCCGTTCTTTTCAACATTAGAATTTTCGAAGGTGAGTCGGCCTTGGCCAATCCGACATTGGCTAAGCGGCTCATCCAAGCTGTTCTTCTCCCGACTGATTAGGAGAATAGGAAGAATCGGATAGTAGCCGAGATATTTTTTTCTTTCTATCCGATGATATTCGGGGTAAGTTCTTCAACATATCTTTTTTTTTTATCTGACTTGATTCATCTTCTGCTTTCAGTGGGCACATGACATGCATGACCTGGAGATCGACTATCGAAAGATTGTCAACTTTCATCGGTCATGGATGGACAAAGAGGCGGCCGCTAATACTGAAAAGATGGCTGCCCTTGAACAACTCCAGGCGGCGACTGAGCAGGAGGCCAAAGCTTCAGGAAGAAGTCTCCTATTTGACTGCCGTTCTACAATCTTCTGGAGCCAAACTTGAGTCGGCTCACCAAAATATTTCATCTCTCGAGTAGCGAATCAAGAGCAAAAAGCACTCCATCCACTGGCTTTGATGAGAAAAGGATGGTTGCATTAATGAACTCGAAGCCGAACGTAGAAGATATCGGGCCACCCTAAAAATGTTGGCACTGGCCGATGCTGAGTCAGCTTCTGCGAGAGCTGACACGGAGTTGGCGAAAGCTGAAGCAGAGTCGGTAAAGGAAGCTCTGAATCAAGCCGTCGAGAACTTCAAGAACTCAGAAGAGTTCAAGGAAGAAATCCTCAAAAGTGGGTTCGTCTCTTATTGCATCGGATACGAGGACGATCGAGATGCGATCGGAAAGTAGCACCCGGATCTGGACTTAAGCAGTATTATCCCTCCTGCATCAGAAGATGAAGCGACCGAAGAAGGGGCTGTGCTGACTGAAAATGTTGCACCGACTGTGCCAGAAGATGTTCCAGTCACCGATGCTGCATCGGAGCAAGAAGATGGAGATGATGACGGGTGATCGATGTAATATTTTTATTTTTTTTTGTGATAAGAAACTTTTGTAATCGGATTTCGGTCCAATTTTGTAATCTTTTTCTCAATGAATGAAAGAAATTTTTTCTAAGTACAGATTCTTTCTTTTCTTATGTATTTGCAATATCGTAGAATTATTATTTAACTTTCGAATATCGATCGACAAGCCGAACATTCAGTAGTACTTGTAGAATTCATCCGTTAGTCGAATATTAATTGACATACTTTACCTTTTAGGTATTTGGATAAATGGTGATAAGCCAAATATCCTTCGATCGATCGTAGTCAGGTCAGTATGTCTGTTATTTGATAATCGATGGCAAGCTGAATATTCTTCGACTGACCGTAGTCAAGTCGATATAATTTCAATTCGATCTGGATCGCATTGGCATAGTATTCGACTTAGTTAAAACTAAGTTAGCATAAAGAGTCATTCGACTAGAGTCAGCTTTTATAGTGGAAAGCTGAGGTATAGTCGGTACCGAGATACAGTCGGTATATCGACTTCTACAGTGAAAGTCGAGATATAGTCGATGTGCCAGTTTTTACAGTAAAAAATTAAAATATAGTCGATAGGAACTGACCATCCATTTATCAATCTAAAATTATTTTGTAGTTGGCCAAAACTTTTATGATTCTAAAATTTAATATTTCATTCTGAATACTGTACATATAAATAACTTTATTGATAATACATCTTTAAGTTGTCAGCATTCCACGAATGTGGAATAGCTATTTCTTCAAGAGTTTCCAGCCAATATGCATCCGATCTAAATATTTTAATTATTCTATAGGATCCTTCTCAATTTGAAGATAATTTTTTTTGGTCTAAAAGTTTTGAGACTTCTGCTTTTCTTAGGACTAGGTCTCCTAGACGAAAGACCTTCGACCTAACTTTTGCATTATAATATCGGGCTATCATTTGCCGATATACTGCCATCCGAACTTGAGCTTGTTGTTAAAATTCTGAAAGTAGATCTAGATTGACTCTCTGACATTCTGAATTACTCGGCTCATTGTATTGTTCCACTCTTGCTGATGGTAGTTCAATCTCAAGTCAGATCATCACTTCTGTTCCATAAGCCAGATTAAATGGCAATTCTCTCATTGGTATGCGAGGAGTCATTCGATATGCCCATAAAATCGAATATAGGTCTTCCACCCAGAGGTCTTTAGCTTTATTCAGTCTGATTTTGAGTTCATGCTGGATTATTCGGTTTGTCACTTCCACTTCACCATTAGATTGTGGATGGTCGACTAATGTGAGTTTGTGCATAATATAAAATTTTGTATAAAACTCTTTGAAGTTCTAATTGTCAAATTATCGATCATTATTGGTGATGATGATATATGGTAGACCGAATCTGCATATGATTGATTTTTGAATGAAGTCTTTCATCTTACTTTTAGTGATTTGCGCCAGAGGTTCAGCTTCCATCTATTTGGTGAAGTAATCAATGATGACCACTATAAACTTTTTCTAACCAGATGCCGGAGGGAAAGGATCAAGTATGTCAATTCTCCATTGTACGAAGGGGCATGATGCAATAATTGATGTCAGCTGACTAGCCTGTTGGTATTATATATTTGCATATTTCTGATATGGTTCATACCTTCGGACAAGTTCAGCTGCATCTTTCTTCATGGTGGGTCAGTAATATCCTTGTCGTAAGATCTTATAAGTCAAAGATTTATCCTCCAAGTGATTTTCACAAATCTCTTCATGAACTTTTCTAAGTGCATAGTCGTCATCTGTCGATCCCAAACACTTCAGTAAGAGAAGAAAAAATGACCTCTTATATAATTGACCATTCATCAAAATATATTGCGAGGCTGTCTATCTGAGTCGTTTGGCTTCTAAGGGATTCGTAAGTAGAGTTTCATCAGTCAAGTACTGGATAATCGGATCATCCAACTTGGTTCATCAGTGATTTGTAGCACTTCTTCAACTTTATCAATACTCGACTGTTTAAGGCATTCGACGAACATCCGACCCAGCAAATTGAAAAAAATGATTGCGAGTCGTGAAAGTACATCGACTCGAGCATTTTTTCTTTTTGGGATGTGAAAAATTTTAAAATATTTCAAAGCGGACGTAAGATCTTTCACCTTCTAAAGATACTTCATCATAATAGGGTCTCGGGCTTCAAATTCTCTTTTGACCTGTCCAGCAATTAATTACGAGTCGGTGAAGACCTTCAGGTTGTCAATATCAAGCTCCTTAGTAATCTTTAAGCCGGCTAAAAGTGCTTCATATTTGGCTTAGTTATTCGAAACTTTAAAATTAAATCGAAGAGCATATTCAGTTATAACCCCTTTAGAATTGGTAAGGATGAGACCAGCTCTACTGTCTTATGCATTAGATTCTCCATCAATATGTAGTACCCATGCCGACGTTAAGTTGGGCTTGGGAGTCGTAGTTTGCTTTATTTTATCGTTGGATTTATCCTCAAGATTATTGTTTGAAATTGTACACTCAGTGACGAAGTCAGCCAAAACTTGCGCCTTCATTGATGAACGTGGGCGATATTGTATATCAAATTCATCAAGCTTTATCGCTCACTTTGCCATTCGACCCGACATATCAAGTCGGTGTAAGATTACCTTCAACGACTAATCTGTCAAGACGATGATAGAATGTGCTTGAAAATATGGGCGAAGTCATTGTGATGATATGATTAGAGCATAGATTATCTTCTCCGCTCTTGAATATCTTACTTCGGCATTATGAAGCACCTTGCTAGTATAATAGATCGATCGTTGAGTTCGATTTTCATCCTCTTGGACAAGCACCGAACTAACTGCCTCTGTTGATGTCGTTAAGTAGAGATGCAAAGTTTCTCCGACCTTTGGTTTTGTAAGCAATGGTGGACACGTCAGATATCTTTTAAGATTTTCAAATGATTGTCGACACTCGTCTGACCATATGAAGTCACTTGATTGTCTCAAGATCTTAAAGAAGGACAGGCATCTTTCTACCGACCTTGATATCAATCGGCTGAGTGCAGTGATCCTTCCATTGAGTTGCTGTATCTCTTTCATGTTTACAACAATAGCACGCCAGGAAGGGGTCGAGGTCTGCCTCGGTTCTTTGAGACTGAGGTCCATCTCGGCTGACTGTGGGGCTCCTTGGACTGTATACATCGGAGTCCCCTTTAACTGGGGGGCTCTATTATGGTTATAATAATGTGGAGGACACCAGTAGTCCCACATCGATTGTGAGTCAAAAGAGACTCGTGCTTATAAGGAAAAAAATTCTTCCTATGTGAGGCACCTTTTAAAAGGCAAAATCGTGAGGCCCATGGGCCAGAGCGGACAATACCTCACGTGACAGACCGAGCCCTTGTCTGCAACAATGGCACATCAGGAAGGGGTCGAGGTCCGCCTCGATTTTTTGGAGTTGGGGTCCGCCTCGACTGACTATGGAGCTTCTCGGACTGTACATATCAGAGTCTCGCTTGACTGGGGGGCTCTGTTGTGGTTCTAATAATGTGGAGGGCACCAATAATCCCATATCGATTGTGAGTCAAGGGAGACTCGCACTTATAAGGAGGAAAAAATATTTTTCACATGAGGCACCTTTTAAAGAACAAAATCGTGAGGCCCATGGGTCAGAGCAGACAATACCTCACGTGACGGACCGAGCTCTTGTCTGCAACAATACTATTTTTATTCCTTATGAAATAATTTGTTCACGAGAAAAGTCCAAAAAACTTGAATTTCTCTTTCATTATCGTGCGAGTTGCACATATAAATTCAAATTGATTAATATTTTGTAATTCAAAATATTTTATTTGGAATGAAATAATTCAAAGTATTTATTCAATATAAAAATATTTATATTCAAAAAAAATGATTCAATTCTAAATTTATGGACATATATATAGAATTATAGCAATATAAAAATAAATAAAAAATAATATTATAAATAAAAATAAATGATACAATAAAATAGTATTAAATAAGTATATTAGTTACCATATAATGTTTTACAAAACAATATGAAAATTATATAAAATATTGATAATAACATATTTAATTCAAAATAGAATTTTGATTATATATATATAATGTCAATTTATTCAAAATTTTATTTACATTGATATTTATAATATTAATAACTTCTATATGTTCCTGCATTCATATATGATTTTCTTAAAAGATCTCTAAGAAAATAGATAATTTATGTTTATTTTATTTACACTATGAATAAAGAGTATTGATAGTATTTCATATAAAACTTTGCTAATATTTTTATATATTTTTATTTTAAATTATTTTGAATTTTAATATTTAATACAAATCTGATCGGACTGGTGACCTGAACGAGTAGGCCTGTCTTGATGTGGGTTTAATAATTATGCCTTGCATCTTTATTTACCTATATTTCACGTGAAATCTGTGTGGTAAATTTTGTTTTCACTATATAATGAATATTAACTTTTATCATTAAGTTATACTAAAATTTAATTTATGTCCACATAATATCCTATATATATATATATATATATATATATATATATATATATATATATATATATATATATATATATATATATATATATATATATATATATATATATATATATACATATATATATATATCCATTCAGAAAAATTATAAATGTACTTAGTACATACTTACATTCTTATCCCTTTAGAATACATATAGATATTAATTTTATTGTCTATTCAATATCTGCATCCATTTTCGTTTAAAAAATAATCGATGTAAATATAAATATACCAACATCCTATCAGATCCGTTTTCAATCCTAAATTTTTGTTCCATCCATTCTCAAATGTACAAGTTTATTTTGAGCTTAGATGATTTATTTCAGACGGGGAATGGAGTACCAAAATCCTCTCGGACAATCATAGCTACGATTGGCTATATTAATTGGAGCAATCCAACCATATGTCTTGGTCGACGCAGAGACCAGAGTCACCGAGTCAGTCATCCATTTCAAACTTTTACCAAGAACGGTCAGGAAGTGTGGTACAGCCAAATCGCTAGTTCAATGAGAATGTTGAAAATCTCTAACTGGAGGGGGTGGAAGTGGGTTGCTCTACTGATTATTTTATCATATGGGGGGCCGGAATGCGTGATGCCATCTTGGTGCCTTAGCTCTGTTTTTCTGGGTGTTAACTGCATTATATCAGTATATTGGAAAAGGCCTGACCATAAAATAGATTGCCATGATATTAATTTCTGGAGAAAGGAGTGGGATGTTATAATGATTGAATGGGAGGAACACCCTGTATATTATCTTTTGTTGCTAGTGGATAATGCTACATTTTCCCAGCTGAAACTCGTTTGTAGAGATGAAGGGCTTGGTGATTTATTTGTGCCATGCTACGGCAAGGGGTACTCTGGGAAGGCAACGGACGTGGTGGCAGATTTTCTAGTCCAGACGAAGTTGCTGACTTGGTTCTACGGTTAACTACGCTCGATGATCACTTTTATATTTAGTGTTGCTGTCAGTGCAAGCAGAAACAGGGGTCTTGAATATGGGAAGCGGCTGTGGAAGGAAATGGTTATTCAATGGGTCATAGAGGTTCTTAATGTTTTGCTGCTGAACAACTTATAGAGGTAGAATGGATGATGGCCATGGGTGTTGTAAAGAGATATTCTCTGAATGGCTTCACATTTTCCTGCACGACCTGGATCCAGCACAATCCTTCGATATTTTGTATTAGGCTGGTGGTCCCTTTATTTGCAGTTGGGTATGTAGGTGTAATTGTTCAGTGTGTGTATAATTACTATCGGGTGAACACTGCAAAACTTTTTCTTTTACAACAAGCTTGGCTTCTCTTTTTATCGAAAAAAAATATATATATATTTTACAGCACGGCATGCAGTCCGTGGCTCAATTGATTTTATTGTGGTTCTAATAATATGAAACACATTAATAATTCTACATCAGTTGTAAGTCAAGAGAGATTCATACTTATAAGGAGAAAAAAAAAAATTTCACATGAGATATCTTTTAAAAGCAAAACTGTAAGATCCATAGATCAGAGTGGACAATATCTCACGTGACGGATCGAGTTCTTATTTGCAACAATAGTACTTCAGATAAAGATCAAGATCCACTTCAATTTTTTGGGACTGAGATCCGCCTCGACTGATTGTGGGACTCTTCGAATTGTACACATCGAAAGGACATCAATAGTTCCACATCGATTGACGGATCAAATTTTTATCCATCATATATTCTATCCAATCCTATACACATCGAAGGGGCATCAATAATCCTATATTGATTGACGGATCGTGCCTTTATTCACAACGAAATTCATGATTAAAAAAAAGTTATTGGTTGGTCACGCCAATTTGTTTTCAAAACGCTTTCTCTATGTTTCCTTTGTCTTTTCGTTAGCTTTTCGAAACAAAATGATTTGTCTACGTTTCGAAACAAAAATGACTCAATTGATCCGTGAGAGCAAAGGCTGCAGTGCGATAACCGATGGTGCATGAACCAGCGAGTGCAGAACGACGTACCGACGAGGGAGTGGCTTGGCCATCTTTTCAAGTCTAGACTTAAATGTCTCAGACTTTCTTTTGCTCATAAAATGTTTAAAATATTTTTTTTTTTTTTTTTTTGGAGGAAAGATAGACTGATGCATCATGGAATATGTAAACCCAAAGTCTTTGACTATTAGGTTAAAGTATGACAACTAGAGTAAGTTCTTCCTAATCCATGTTCTTAAGACTTTTTACGATGTTATTAAGCGTAGTGCAATACTATGTTATTAAATTGTCAAAAAAAAAATACTATTTTTAAGTAGCAAAACATTTTATGATGCTATTGAGTAGTGATGCAGGTCGTTGAGGTTTTATTTTCATCTCAAGAGCCATACTAGTTCTTGCAATTGGTTTATCAGACGGTATTATTATAGTATGGAAAAAGATTTTTGGTAAGATTAATTTTTATCATATAGATCGTTAGATTATTTTTGGTGTTTTTTCTTTACATAATGGTCTTTTGTGGATATTGGGTATTGTATATGCTAGTACTTCGATTTTTCATCACAGATTTCTTTGGTCGCAGATTCAGGATGTTTTATCTCTTCAATTTTCTTTTCTTCTTTTGGATGATTTTAACTGCATCCTAAATGCTTCTGATAAAAAAGAAGATAAACCCTTCATCATTGATCGTGATGTTAGAGAATTTCATACTTTTCTTCGATCAACGGGTCTAATTGATTTGGATTTCTCAGGACCTTCTTATACCTGGAGCAATAATCGGTTAGGTGTTGCTCGAGTTTGAGAGCAAATTGATCGTAGGTTTGCTAAGGATCTTTGGGTTAATATGTATCCTGAAACTTCTATTACTCACCTAACTCAGTTTGCGTCTGATCATTGTCCTCTTCTGCTTTCTATTCTTGAAAATATCAATAGAGATCCTCGGCTGTTTTGGTTCAAAAAATTTTGGTTAACTTATCCTACTGTTCTTGATTTGATTCGAAAGAATTAGGTTGCTTATAACATACATAATCTTTTGGAGAAAGTTTTTTTTCTTTTTAAAAAAATTAGATGTGCAATAAGTAAATGAAAATTCAGTTTAGATAATCTAAACACTCGGGCTAGACAGTTATATGATCAAATCTATGGCATACAACTTTTGGAATCTCAGAATGATTTTTTATCTACAAATGATCATGCTTTCTTGTTGTCCTTGCTTTGAAATTACAACATGACCCTTCATCGTATTGAAATTATGTGGCGCCAGAAGTTGAGGGTCCAGTGGCTTAAAAAGAGTACATCCATGAAGGCGAAAGCCGAAACTCACTGATCGAAGATCTCATTCTTCAGTGAGAAGCTGAAGATCGCCAGTTGGGTCAGAGTAGGTCAGAGTATGTCGATGAAGGCAGAAGCCGAAATCTATTGGCCGAAGATCTCACTCTTCAATGAGAGGTTCAAGATCATCAATTGGGTCGAAGTAGGCCAGAGTACTCCCATGAAGGTGAAAGTCGAAACCCACTAGCCGAAGACCTCACTCTTCAGTGAGGGGCCAAAGATTGCCAGCTGGATCGGAATAGGTCAGAGTATGTCCATAAAGATGGAAGTCGAAATCTATAAGTCGAAGACCCCACTCTTCAGTGAAGAGGTGAAGACCCCTGAATATGAAGCTTAGGAGCTAAGTTCATATTGCTATAATATATAAAAACTGAAGCAATGAATACAGATAAAGAAATTTTCTTCTAAATTATTTTGTTGATAATTTTTTGATTACAGAAGTCAAGCCACAACGAAAGCAATTACACAAGAAAAGAAAGGAGGTTCTTGTGCACCCAACCTCGGATGACGTCGAGGCTATCTGCACGTGGTTCCCTCCAAACGGCTGTGCTTCTTTTGTACATGTGAGCACCCACAAGCAGGTCCGACCTCTAATGATGCCGAAGTCTCCTACGGAGGGCCCTATAGTTCCCCCTTCGTCTTCATGACCATAGTCACCGAAGTCATCTGCGGATGACACTGAAGCTACATGGATTGCCTCCATACTATATGAGCTAGGAGGTGTATGACGGAAAAAGTCCCAACTGTGCGCTATCCGCTGCTTGAACCTAGTATATGCAATTAACTTCTCTCTTGTCCCATTCCCCTTCACAAGCAGCACAATCAAAGAAAAAAAGAAGAAGAAAAGATAGTAGAGAGAGAAAAAGTGGCGGGAGAAAGGAGAAAAGAAAGAAAAACTCTACACCTGCTTCTTGGCTGACGCTGAAGTCGTCTACAAACAATGCAAAGACTGCAGACATGTGGGCCCCAGCTTAAGAAGGAAGAAAGAAAGCGCTCGGGCTCTTGTTCCAAGAACTTCCCACCCGCAACTAATCAGAGGAGAAAGAAAGGAGTGGAGCAAGGCCATCTCCTGCGAGCCCGAGGCCATCCAGCACATCTGCATCCACTTTCGACACAGCCGAAGCCGCCCACGGTAGCCCCGAGGTCCACGCGCATCCATCTTCTGCTAGCGCTGAAGTCGTCCCATCCCCCTGCGCATGCGTCCCGGCTAGTGCTGAAGTCACCCGTGGCAGTGTCGCACTTCCACATGCATGCATCTCTGTCGGCACCGAACTCGCCTCCAATGCAGCCGAAGCCCTCTCATGCCGAGGTTATCTCCAACATGGCCAAAGCCACCCGCAAGGGACTGTGCTCCTTGCGCGCACACATCCAACAGCCCCGAAGCCCGACCGCAAGCTCTTAGCCCCAACGATCGTGGGTTTCACTGGGTCTGTGGGTCCGAGCCCCCCAACCGATGTGTAACATCCCAGATCTTCTGCTAAAAATTTTTGGCTTCTGTTCCTAGTTGATGCCGGTCTAAACCTGCAGGTAAGTGGTTTGAATCTAAACTCTAACAGAGAAGAATTCTAGAGATGTTTTGATTAGATCTGGAGGAGAGAAATAAGGGATGAGGGAGAAATTTTTAGAGAGATTTGATCCGAAAGAGGTATCTCAGATATGAGGAAGAGAAGGAGAAGGAATTAGGAGGAAAAACTTAACCATTTCATTCTCTATTTAAATGTCATGGTTACAATCTATTTATATGCAGAGTAACAATGAAAATGAAATATTTTTGAAATGAAATATAAATATTGATAAATAAAAATGAAATACTTCTTAAATGAAATGCAAATTGATTGATTTTTGATTATTTTGTAGCTTATCGGGTCGAGCTAATGGATTTGTTGGCCAGACCCTTCACCCATTATCCGATAATATAAGAAGGGTTTAGAACCCTCTAGATGCTGCCGATATCTTCTGTTTTTCTTTACCATCTCTTCTAAAACCCTAGCCGCCTCTTGAAACCCTAGTCGAAATGGGTTGAAGATCACTGTGCTGGTCTTGGATCCGAGTTTCTGAAGATCAAAGTTCACCACTTTGTGTCTCACACGCTTTCTTTCTGGTCATCAGATGCAAGATGAGTAGTATTTTAAGTTTTTCCTTTTTTTTTACTAATCTTTTTCTTCCTTTTGTTTCAGATATTACATCCCCTCCTTCTCCAAAAGATCCTTATCCTCAAGGATCAAACTGAGGAAACTGGTTCTTAAGAACCCAATAATCCTCCCATGTGGCTTCTTCTTCGCTGAAGTTACTCCATTTGATCAATACTTGGGTAACTGCTCTGTTTCTCCTGCGAATCATTTTTCTGTCTAAAATCTTTTTTTGGTTGAGCTAATAGTTGTCCATCTTCTCCTATGAGGGGTACTATTGGTGATGCTTGCCCTGATTTCTGAATCCCTCTCTTAAGTAGGGATAAATAGAAGATGGAGTGTATTTTAGATCCTTCAGGAAGTTCGAGCTTATAAGCTATAGGGCCGATTTTTTTTAATATTTTGAAAGGCCCATAGTATTGAGAGGTAAGCTAGAGATTTTTGCATATGGCCACTGTACTTTGCCGGTAAGGTTGGAGCTTAAGGTATACCATTTCTTCTTCTTTGTATTCTTTATCTACTCTTCTCTTATTTGCATTTGGTTTCATATGGTTCTGCATCTCTTTGAGTCTATCTCTTAAGATTTGTAACATTTTATTTCTTTCTTTGTTCCAATCTTCTACTGTACTTTGCTGGCTCATGTCCAGATTGACCATCGGATATATAGGAGGTGGATGACCATATAAGACTTGATAAGATGTCATTCCTAAAGAGGAGTGGTAGTTGGTGTTGTACCACCACTCAGTTAGGGATAACCATTTAAGCCATCTATGGGGACTTTGAAAGCACAAACAGCGCAAATATGTTTCCAAACATCGGTTTACCCTCTCGGTTTGACCATCTGTTTGTGGATGATAAGCAGTACTTAGATGCAGCTTAATCTCCATCAATCTGAATAAATCTTGCCATACTTGACTGATGAATATCTTATCTCTGTCTGATATGATTCTTTATGGCATTCCATGTAATTTGTATACTGCATCTAGGAATGATCTTACTACATTCTGTGCTGAATAGGGATGAGTTAGAGGAATAAAATAGGCATATTTGGTGAGTCGGTCCACCACCACTAGTATAGTATCTTTGCCTTCAAATTTGGGTAATGATTCTATGAAATCCATCCTAATTTCTTGCCATGCTTGAGTGAGAATTTTCAAAGATTGTAATAGTCCTGCATATGGAGTACCATCTATTTTATTTTTAATACAAATCTCACATTCTTTCACCAACTTTTTCACTTGCTGTTTCATTCCAGGCCAATAAAATAATTGTTTGATCCTTTTATTAGTATGATTCATTTCCGAGTGTCTCCCCAATGCTGATGCATACATCAATTATAAGAGTTTCTGCCTCAATTCTTCTGTTTTTCCAATGCAAATCCTTCTTTTGAACTTAAGCACTCCTTGTTTATAAGTATATTCAACTTGTAACTCTGATTTTATGAGTACCTCCGCTATGATCTGTTGAACCTAATGGTCCCCTTCACAGCTGTTAGCAATTTCTAGACTCCATGTGGATACCACTGCTGTAATGGCCTGCATCTTTTTTTCCTCAAAATCCCACCTTGATAATGCATCTACAACTTGATTTTCTTTTTCTTTCTTGTAATGTATCATATAATCCAATCCCATGAATTTTATCATTCCTTTTTGCTGGGCTGCAGTAGTTACTTTCTGTTCTAACAAATATTTTAGACTTTGATGGTCTGTTTTAATGATGAATGGTCAGGGGCTAATGTAATGCTTTCATTTTTCTACAGCCATCAAAATAACTAAGAATTTTTTTCATATGTTGAAAGTGCTCTGTGTCTTTCACTCAACCCTTTGCTGAGATAAACTATAGGTCTTCCTTATTATGTGAGTACTACTCCAATCCCATATCCACTGGCATCCATTTCCAAAGTAAAGGATAAGGAATAATTTGGCATTGCTAGAACTGGAGCTGTTAACATTATCTTTTTCAGCCTCTCAAATACTTCTAAAATTGTTTCATCCTAATGAAAATTATCCTTCTTGAGAAGCTCAGTTAAAAGTTTACTGATTGCCCCATATCCTTTTATAAATCTTCTATAATATCTTGTGAGTCCCAAGAAGCCTCTCAGTTCGTTCAATGTAGATGGAATAGGCCACCATTTCATGGCTGTCACTTTTTTTGGATCAGTTGCCACTCCTTTTGAAATAATATATCCCAAGTCTTCCACTTGTTGCTGCCCAAAGAAATATTTGGATCTTTTTACATACAGCTGATTCTTTCTTAATATATTCAAGACTTCTATGAGATGTTCCACATACTCTTCTAAAGTTTGACTATATACAAGAATATCGTCAAAAAAAACTAACACAAATTTTCTAAGGTAAGAAGAAAATACCTCATTCATGATAGCTTGAAATGTGGCAAAAACATTAGTTAACCCGCAGGGCATAACCAGGAACTCATAATATCCCATGTGAGTTCTAAATGCTGTCTTATATACATCTTCTGGGTTCATTCTTATTTGGTGGTATCCCAACCTCAAGTCTATCTTAGAAAAATACTGAGATCCTTCAAGTTCATCTAAGAGATCATCTATTAGAGGTATAGGATATTTGTCCTTTACTATTGCCTTATTGAGCTGCCTGTAATCCATGCAAGACCTCCAGCTATTGTCTTTTTTTTTTACTAAAAGCACAGGTGATGCATATGGACTAGTACTAGACTGAATGATGGTAGACAAGTATTTTTTGTATCTGTCTTTCAATCTCATTCTTCTGTTCATAGGTGTACCTATAAGGTCTAATATTGACAGGATTAGTTCCTGGTAACAGGGGTATTCTGTGATCTTGTGGCCTACTGAGGGACAATCCTTTAGGTTCTTGGAACACATCAACATATTATTCCAACACCTTTTTCACTGAAATGGGTATCTCTACTTCTGTTTTGTTCTCATCAAAATTCATTAGATGTCCTATAGCACAACAGTCTCCCTTTAACCTTAGTAAACTTTATTTTAGATCCCCCTGTAATGCCTTTTAATGTCATTTATTTTTTTCTTTAATGAAGGTGACAGCATTATCCAAATAGTCAAAGATTATCTTACTATAGGTTCTCAGTCAATTAATTTCCAAGATTATACTTGATCCATCCAATCTAATCACCCTTAAGTCGGCCTGATATTATTCTCGCTATATAGTCCATTTGAAGTTAACACATTTAAGCTTATTCAAAACTTTGTGTCTATTTGCCATTGTTACTATTAGTGGGTTTGCTGCAGTGAGTATAGCTTTTACTTTCTTGGCCCCCTGATAATCAATAAAGCTGTGAATACTTTCAGTATCGATTAAGATAACTAATATTTTGTTACTAGCCTCTCCTTAGATCTTAATAGTTTCATTCTGATTCTGTCCAACTAAGGCATATACAGCAGTTTCTACTTTCTTTTCTTTTTCTTCTTCTGCCATAGTCTCCTCCTCCTCTTCTTCTTCTTGCAATAATTGTTCATCAAATATCTCATCAGCTTCTATTATGGCACTGATAGACTGGTTCATTCTTTGTGAACACTAATGACCTAGATGGTATTTCTCTCCACATTTAAAACATAGATTGGTAGCTCTTCTCTGTTCTCACTGTTGCTTACTATCCTTCTGAGGTAAATTTGAATTTCTGATAGTTTGAAACTTTATACCTTCCTTTTGTATTGCTAATTTAGGATTGAAATAATCTGTTGGCTTTGTTGTGGATGTTCTATAATTCATCTTGCTTCTTTTCACATCATTAACAAGGTCTGTTCATATAATTTAGCTTGCTCATATATTTTCTCCAAGATTGTAGGATGAGATAAATCAATGCATGGTATCAGTTCTTTCTTTAATTCGCTGATATAACTTTTTATAAAGTATCTTTCAGTTAATGCTGGATTATAATGCAACATCCTAGCTCTCATATCTTCAAACTTTTCTTGATATTTCTCCATAGTGTTTGTTTGTACCAGTTTATTAAATTCTCTGATCAACTACTTCATACTGGCATTGTCAAACTTCTGTTCACTGCTTCTATTAATTCCTCCCAATTCAAATTTAGTTTATCTATTAGGTATCCTTCTTTCCATCTGTGTGCCTTTCCCATGAAATGCATTGTGGCTATATTTTGAAATTGATATATTTCAATTTCATTGGACAATAGAAATTTGATATATTTTGAAATATTGCTTACTTTTATTGCTCCATTCCTTGGGTTCTTCTCCGCTAAAGTGGGAAACTTCAACTTCGGATAAGGTAAGTGAAATGGGGTTCTATTCTGGGTATCACCCAACCTATCCAATTGATGGTATGGTGTGGGTAGTATCCCCTTACCCCTATCTTCAGCTGCTATGGTTGAAGAACTAACGTCAGGTTGCTCTAAAATGTGTGTTCTTCTATTCCTTATGGCTGATGGGATGTTGTTTGCAGTGAATGAAGGAGTGGACCGAAAAACTGATAGCTGCGGTGAAATTAAGTTCAACAACTGCTCATGCCTGCGATTTTGTTCCTGCATCATAATCCCATGCCTCCTTACTGCTTCTATTTGCAAAGCTTCATACCTCTATCTTTCCTTTATCTGTATTTCATCTAACTATCTTGCAAACACTCCTAATTTAGTGTTATATTCATCTGATACTTTCTATAACCGATTTACAATATGATTGTGGCATTCAGTAAAGAGTGTTTGCATTTTTTCTTCTAATATTCGTATATTTTCACTAATTTCTTTCAATCTGGTTCCTTCTGCCATTTCTTCTTTAACTTCACTTCGATTTAGTGGTTTATAATGTTTGAATTAGTTTCTATTTTTGATTACTATTTTGCACTGTTTTGAAACTGTTTGGTGGGAAAATTTTTACAACTCCTGGCTACAGTGAATTCTATCAGGGTGGTCGATGATGATTTCATGAGGTCAAATTACTGTTCCTAACTTGTTAGAACAGTAATCACTAGTAAGAGACCCTGATACATTCTTTATCATTTACCTCTGTTTCTACTGGAAGTAGATTCAAAACAGTTTGGAAATTACCTGATGTTTCAGTATCCTACTTGATTAGATTGATAGTTCTACTGTCAATCTTCAGTTAATCTGAGCTATTACTGTTTCACTGATGACCATTTACAAAATCAGGTAGAAGTAATTTGATTGTTACAGGTCTCCATGCCCCAGGTCTAAGGCTCTAATCTAAGCTCTGATACCAAATTTGTAACATCCCAGATCTTCTGGTAAGAATTTTTAGCTTCTGTTCTTGGTTGATGCCGATCTAAACCTGCAGGTAAGTAGTTTGAATCTAAACTCTAGAACAAAGAAAAATTCTGAAGGTGTTTTGATTAGATCTGGAGGAGAGAAATAAGAGATGAGGGAGAAATTTTCAGAGGGGTTTGATCTGAAAGAGGTATCTTAGATCTGAGAAAGAGAAGGAGAAGGAATTATGAGGGAAAACTTGACCATTTCATTCTCTGTTTAAATATCATGGTTATAATTTATTTATATGCAGTTACAGTAACAATGAAAATGAAATGCTTTTGAAGTGAAATGCAAACATTGACAAATAAAAATGAAATGCTTCTGAAATGAAATACAAATTGGCCAATTTTTTGTTGTTTTGTGGCTTATCGGGTCGAGCTAATGGATTTGTTGGCTAGATCCTTCACCCATTATCCGACAATATAAGAAGGGTTTAGAACCCTCTAGATGCTACCGATTCTGTTTCCCTTTACCATCCCTTCTGAAACCCTAGCCGTCTCTTGAAACCCTAGCCGAAATGGGTTGAAGATCACTGTGCTGGTCTTAGATTTGAGCTTCTGAAGATCAAAGTTCACCACTTTGTGTCTCACATGCTTCCCTTCTGGTGATCAGATGCAAGATGAGTAGTATTTTTAGTTCTTTGTTTTTTTACTAATCTTTTTCTTTCTTTTGTTTCAGATATTACATGATGCTGCAGATCTCCCCTAGCTCTCAGATCCGAGCTCCTTCCTCTGTGGCACCAATCTCTTCGAGCTCCAAACTCCCCCTATTGTCGGTGCCAATCTCTCTCAGATTTGAGAGTACCGAACCCAAGCATCCTGGTTCTTCTCTCTCCGATGATGCCTCACCTCGATCGGCACTGATCTCCCCCGGTCCGTGATCAACCGCACTGAACCCTGTCGGCGAGGTCGATCCAATCTTGGGCGGTGCCAAAGCCCTCCAATCCTGGGCGGTGCCAAAGCACCAACAACTTGCCAAATTCAGTAGAGACCACACCCTTCTCATGCGCGTCTACTCTCCACCCGCTATTCCAGGTTCCAGAGGCTGTGCCCCTCTCACGCATGCCTCCAGATCCAGCTCCAGATGATACCGAAGCTTCCACCTAGGGACAGCAACGGATAGGGTTTGCGTCGGATATTATACTATCCATCTCCAAATCCAAACTTAATATCCTATACCCAAACCCTATCCGATATCCGATTGGATAAGAAAAGAGATACCGATCCCCATACCCAATGGGTTCGGGGATATCCACGGGTAACCCATTTCTGCATACCCAATTTATATACACCCCATACCCATCCCATACCCAAAAAAAATAAACAACCAAAATAATTTTATGCATATTATCAAATAAAACAGAATTACTAATTCAACATAGAATATAATTTATAAGTCTAAATTTTTAAAAATTAAACATACAAATAGAATTACAATTCAACATAGAACATATAAATAACCAAAATAATTTTAGACATATTATCAACCAAAACATAATTACCAAAATAGAATTATAAATATATATATTTAGATATGGAGTCAGGTATTACCCATACCCGTAAGTTCAGGTCAGGGTCGGGTTCGAGTTCGGATAAAAAACAACACTACCCATACCTTACCCATATCCGTACTACAGTTTTTGGATTTTACCCAAACTCGATCAAACTCTATTTTTTGGATTTGACTGGGTTTGGATAGAATGCATACTCATCGGATCGGATCAATTTTACCATCCCTACTTCCACCGACAAATCCAAAATCATCCACAGATAGCACCATACCCTTCTCGCACGTGTCCCAACTCACGCCATCAATCTCCTCTAGCTCCTGATCTGAGCTTCCTTGGCCAATAGTGTCGATCCCTCCTAAGGATCCAAGTCCTTCCTTCTCCGACGATGCCAGATCCCCCCTCGTGGTGCCAATCTCCCTCCAACCCGGCCAACCCGAGGTCACCCCTGCGCATGCCTAGCCTACTGATGGCGCCGAAGTTGCCCATCAGTAGATCCTACAAGCGGCCTCAGAGTCCTTCGTGTCCGGTGCTACGCTCTCCACGTGTGCTCCTACATCCGGCTTATGCCGAAGCTTGCCGGCAAGACTGGTTCTAGCCTGCATCAGATGATCCTCACCTGCGCCGAAGCTATCTTCTGATGGTACTGAAGTTTTCTCTTGGTGCGCATCCGATGGTAGCGGAGCCACCCAAGCTGATCTGCCCCGCCTTGGTTACGGAACAAAAGCTATAAAGGCCATCATATCAACTGAGAATAATGTGGCCAAAGTAGCTTTATTTCATGATCTATCGGCAGTAATTCAAGATATCACCTGCATATCCACAATACCAAATTCATGTTTATGAGAGCTGGCAGGGCAAATTATATTAACCTGGGATCCATCACCAAGGGACCATGTAAGTTGGAATCGCACCGTAGGGACGGTAGCCACCATCTTCTTCTAAATGTTAGAACATTGTTGAGGCATCACCTTATTGTAACAGCATCCATTAAATCTATACTTAGCATGTATCATTTGAGCCCATAAAGATTAAGGATTTGGTACCGATTGGCCAGCTAATTTGGTTTTAAATGCTTGCTGTCTAAGCTGAATGGACTGAAGATGAAGTCCTCCACAGAATTTGAGAGAACAAACCACATCCCATAATATTAGGTGCAGCGCCTTTTTTGGTTCCCGTTGACCCTACAGAAACGATCTAAAATCCTTTTTGAGTTTGTTACTGATAGGACTATAATTATGCACATATGCAATGGAACTAACAAAACCGAGCGAAGCAGGATTGCTGTACCCAAAAAGTATAAAGCCTTCCATTGCAATCCTTAAATTTTTGCTACAATTTTACGCGAAGTTAAAGTCTGCAGTAAAAAGCCTACCGCCCGGTAAAGGAATTTCCAAATTTATTCATAAACTTTTTTGGAATTTAAAAAAAAAATTAAATTGATTTTTGATTGCCGTACCTGTAGAAGGGCTAAATGGTAAAATCCTTCCCTCGAAGTCAATCGGAGAGTCATGCTGGTTTGTATGTACTTACTCCAGTAGACTAGGGCATCTGTTGACGAGAACACGAAAACCAGAACAGCGGCCAATGAAGTTCTGAACGACTCTGCCTACTTAAATTACGATAAAAAAAAAAAACAAGCATAGACCCCATTTTCTTGGAGAATAAAAATTTTTATGCACTACAAATGATGTAAAAAATCTGATGTGAAACACACCAATCTTATCCGATTGATCCACATAATAATCATTTTCTAACACATTTAATATAAAAAAATTATAATATTCTATGACATAATATAATCCAAAACACTATACATAACCTAATATATCATAATATAAAAAAAATATTTTTATCTAACAACTTTTCAATATACATTTAATATCTGCAGATCAATTTTTTTATTTAAAATTTTTAAATAATAAAAAAAATATTTTTTTAAAAAAAATTAATACATATTATAAAATATTTTATAATATATTATGACATCTTATAAATAAAATTTATAATTTTTTAAATATAAAATATCATAATATAAATATAATCAAAAAATATCATAATTTTTTTAAAAATTAAAAATATTTTCATCATACAAAATTTTTAAACGAAAAAATTAATCTACAAATATTTAAAATATATTAAAAAATAATGACTACACAGATCAATCAAATAAAAATAATGTACTCGTTGAATTTTCTATACCATCTGATCCGCAAAAAATTTCGCCTCCTGAAACCATTTCTCCACGTTCCCAACCATCTACAGCACATACAAGCCACATTATATTGGCCCTTTGAAAAAAGACCAGGGATAAGCCCTGGCCCAATGAACGCCAAGCGGAAGTGGGACGAGCTAGCTTGTGGTGTATAGATCATATAGTTGGAGGAGAAAGCTTCATATAGTCAATTATACATATATATATATATATGTATCTTAATCCAGATATGGACATAGGCAAACTAATAATGTTACGTGAAATCGAAACTTTTTAGATGTCTAACAGAGAACAGGCATTTGTTTCTCATGCAGCCTCTGCAAATCCAACTCTCATCTTCCCGTAGTCAAACACAGTATGATAGACTCCCATAAAGACGTCTCCCAAAATCCTGCAGCAGGTCCATCAATCAGACCGTCTAGAGGGAACACGAGTAAAAGGGATAAATGGCAATACTTTACTTACCACAGAGGACCCCGAGGAGGAGGTACATCCAAGGCTGTGAATCCACTAATGCACTGCGCCGCAGCACCCTCACCAACCTTCAGAATGTACTGCAAGCACAACCCAATAACCAGGTCAAAAAAATGGCACGTAGAGCAATTTCGTACCAAAAAGGTAATAAGAACAACAACAACCGAATCTCATGAAATAAAACATTTCAAAATTATCCTCACACAACAACCACCACTCCTTGCTCATGCACAAGGAGCTCTGTCCCACCATGCTTGTCCGCATCCTTGGCCAATACGTGGATTGGGCTAAATGATCCCAGCATTATCCCAAATTTTAGAAAAGTTTAGAGCCACCATCAGTCCTGAACACTCTAATCTCACACCAAAGCAGCTGCCGTCCTTTTTTTTTTTTTTTATCTTTTTTCTCAAGAGACGGAGAGAGAGAGGGGAGGGAAAGGGGGAAGAAAAACGGAAAGGGGTGGCGGGTGGGCACAGTGAGAACGCTTCAAGTTTGTTTTAGACTTGGATAAGAACATCAAATTGCTGGACGAGCAGAAGGTCAAAAGCATGAGATCAACATAAAGAGAAAAATTTCACTAGCAAGACTCAGGACAGGAAAAAGAATGGCATTGGTAGAAAAGGATGCTGAAGCACCAACTGAAGTGAAAGTTTCTCATGCAACTAACATTTGATATACACGACTCTGTGTCTTCAAGAGTCAAGAATTGAAAATCAAGCTTACAAGTGCAACTCATCTAAGGCACAGGATGCATCCCGAGCATGATTTGATGCTAATCAGCCTTAACAACTGGAGTTGAGGGCAGCCAGTCTAATATAAAGAATCAATAATGTACAGATACATCTACTTCTTTACAAAAGGAGAGGGGAAATGCAGGACACCAAGAACTCCCAAGTCTGGCGCAATAAACTTAAAAAGTAATTGAGGGAATGACAATGTGTTGTGGTACATTATAATAGAGATACTTGCCAATGAGTGTGTGAGATGTCCATACATCATCGAGGTTACTCTCTCTCAAGTGACCAACTCCAGAGCACATTTAGTTATTTGGGTTCTCAAGGAAGATGTGCAGACACCGGACAGATTTTGATTTCTTTTTTCTTCTGATGGTGAACTTTACTATTTCGTATATCTCTTTTTTGAAACCTTGATTCTTTTCTTCCCTAACCTCTCCCTAATAAGTCTCATAACAAAATCTAGAAGATATATGGTCAACGTGTTTTTTCTGGACTGAGAACATGAAACTAGTTGTTTTCCCCATCTGTGCCATAAGATCCTACCCCTCAAATCCAAGAAGACAAGTCCTTCTTCCCATTTCATGTTTCCGTTTGTTTCATCAAGATAATTTTGCTTTACAGCTTTGGACACTGTAAGAAGTTGGATGTAGAAATAAAAGTCAATACACAATCAAATTTTTTGTCATACACTATGTTACTAACAGACTGCAGGCAACCAGCATGTGGAACATGTACTTGTTTATATTAAGTGCTTACTAGATAATCATGAAAAGTTTCATGGTACCTGCTCTGGTGTGAGCTCAAATGATTTACCACCAATAGTGAAAGAAATAGAGGGCATGGAGTCAAGGCTAGCACAATCCACAGAGGATTCACCCATGGGACTAGGCAGTCGCTCACATAGCTGCAAAGCAACTCAAAACATGATTATCATAGCACATGCAAAGGTGTCTTAGATAAGACCATAAAGTTAATAATGAATTTACGTCATTGATATAGTTCAATATGCGATCCTGTGTCTCATTCTGCTTCAGCTGATTTTGCATCCATACAACTGCCATCTCACAAGAAGTACACATGGCATCACTCTGAAGACCAGCTGATAGATCTCCATTGTCATTCACCACACTCTCAATGCCAATGCTGCAAAGAGGGATAAAAAAACAAAACACCGAAGTTTATGTGAGAAAAAACAGTAAACAATACATTTCAGAACTTGGTAAATACACAATAAATAGGATAGTGTTTTGAGGCCTAACCCAACTCCATGGGTTCCATCAAAGGCGCACAGACCAATCCGAGAGCAAATTTTTGCTGGTTGTGTCTGCAAGATAAACCAGTATCAACAAATATTGTTTGATATGCGTATTAATAACCATTGAGGTCAGAAAATTGAAAAATCCATCTAGGGTGTTCTGCCAAAACAATGCGATACAAACCTCAGACAACAACATATCCAGAATCTGTTGCCCATATTGCGAAACTACAGCTTTGCACTCTTGGCTAACAACACCAGAAGCGCCAATCTTTTGATTAATTTCTGCAATAATGGTCTGCACAGAAGATGCTGGTGATGTTAATGATCAATCAGCAGCCTACCAACATCATCCAAGTAAAAGATCTTATAAAAAAGGGTATTTTGAGACTAATCAGGGTGCACATTTGATGTAGGAATTGATTGGATGACTTGATTTGGAAAAATGAATGACCTTGACAAAATAAAAGGTGACAGACTATCATTTTTCTTGTAGCAGTGGAAAATATTGTTCAGACATCAGAGTTGTCCTCTTACTATGAAATGTTTATATGACCATTCTCCTGTTAAGTAACGTCACATGGTACCAAGTATCAGTGTTGGGCATACAAACCTCCAAAAATACCCAACAAGGAAGCAATATCACATATTGTATGAATGCCTAGTGAATTACAATGTAATTATGGTATCCTTGATAATTTACTTACTATTACAGGAATTATAGTTTTCTTTTTATGCAACATGTCTAAGTTAGTTATTACAAAGTTATATTTTATTTTGTATGTAATGAGACCTCATATTTTGTTTTGATGGCAATGAATTGCACAAGACATTAGATAGAGTCAGCCAACTATGAAGGCTTTCCAAAATTAAAAACAAAACCAGGAATATAAACTACTTTGTCCTTATGTTGCTCATACAATCAAATAAAATATTGCCATATCAAACTTGAAGCTTCTCTAACCTTAATAAGAGATCAAAGTTGCCTGCCATGACCACATATTCAATCATGAAAGCACTTCAATCTTTATCCCAAAAAAGAAAAAAGAAATGTCTGGATAACAACCATCAACATAAAGAAAAAATAAGGGGACTATCCATATCATCCCCCCGACAAAGTGCCAGCATTATTTTAAAAGGAAAAAGATAAAATAAAACCAATTTTCAGCTTAAAGGGGCTCGGAATCCTTATCTTGGTGGGATTCCAGTGGTCCACAAGTATACTGAAATTCACAACAAAGTGGAAGTGCATAACCAATTGAGTAGTCAGTGTAGCAAATTTCATGAAGCTAGAAAAATCAGATTCTTTGAGAAGTTCAGAAACAACATGTGACATCATTTAGTTATTATATTTAAAAAGAATGTTGTACAGATGAACCAAAGAATGTATCACTGTGACGATGAAAACAATCCATTTCAGATCTTAGAGAAGTGCACCAATACCAAAGGAGATAAATTATAAAAATGTGAAGATAAAACAAAACTTTAATTTCTTTAAATTGCCATCACTGGAAAATAATGCATATAGATGCTTGTACAAGATCTGGAAACAAAATGATTTCTCTTAGAAAATAATAGAGGAAGAAATGTAGACTTGAAATGTCATGTAAGCTATTTGTATCAATAAATACCGTTGGACCGGCAACCAAAGAAGTTCCAGAATCAGCAATTGCTGCACAGCCTCCAGAGCAGAACCCTAATAAGCACATATATCATGCAGATTTAGGGGCCACAATCATTGTACCAAACAAGAATATCAAATTAAAGAACAGAACAATAGTATAAAATAGAATACATAATCATTACCAGTTGATTGGTTGCCAATATAGACATCTCCCATGTTAAACTGCAACAAATAATTTTAGGAAAATTTATTCAATCAATTTGTATAAGTGGTAAAAGATGGCGATTTGTGTCATGAGTAATATAAGTATCTTGGTATCCATTCACATAAAAGAAACAAATGGAGTATGAGACCCACCTGCCAGTAACCTTTCTGAGTCACAGGGACATACGTGTGTTTACCCTTAAAATGTTTTGAGTCAACTCCACCAAATATAATCTCACCTCCCTCCCCTTCATCTGCATGTCGGTTAAACCAGAAAGAGAAAACGGCTTCCTTGACAAGACCTTGATTAACCATGTTGTACCTTTACAAATACGCAGTTGCAGTAAGTAATTTGCACCAAGAACAAAAAACACAAAATTAACTGTCAAACACTTGATAATGATTAAGTAATAAACCTCCAAAGAACTACTACCCATTTCATCCCAGGGAAATTAAGATGTGTAGACATGATAGAACAAGTATATAAGTGCTCCAAAAATAGAGTACATGACAGACCCAGCATGATGGCACTTGAAATTAGCCCATCATTGTTCATATTATCAAGGCTATAGCCCACGCATCAAAATTTAAAAATATCGAACTCTAACAAGCCTCCAGCAAACTCTATTTATCAAATTTAAAAGTGCAATCAAGAAGTAAACGCACCTCTTCCTTAGTAAGTGCAATCAAGATCTCTAACACGCAATCAAGAAGTAATATGAAACTCTAACAAGCCTCCTTCATCAACTCACTAATCTGGTTCACTGGTAAAAGCACCTCTTCCTTAGGAAGATTAACCACTCAACCAATAAACTAACATATTTTTCTTTGCAAAACATGCTGATAAGTTGCACCGGATGTTGATCCGCAAAATTTTAATGATAACCACAACTATGTATCTATGGCTTTATAATTCATTATTGCAGATTTCCATGTGCTCTTATTGATGATTGCATCCACAACAAACATAAACCTTGCAGCATCCCACATTAAGAAATGCCTCAAAATTAGGATAATTAATGTGATACCAGTTTACAGTTTGGCTGTTATCATGATAGCTAACAAATTGAAATAGTTTATTTCCAATTACTTAGGCATGTAATTCAAATAACTCCAACTTTTGAGAAATTATGTACATGCTAATACCACGTGTATGGATATAAATAATATCTTTTAGTCAATATGGTGTGTGTAGTTTGGCAAAAATAAAATCACAACTGACAAGTTCTTGATAGCAATATCTAGAAAATGCCTTGGAGGTGTTTAGAATTGCCTTTTCTCACAAATTGGATTATCTTAAAAGAAAGCCTTGGGGGATTGTCCCTGTTAAAAAGCAGTGGTACAGACTGTTTTGCTCAACATTGAGGGTTCTCATTTATCCCTAATTTAAAAAAAAAAATAACAAAGGAGATCTTAATCGGAAAATCAGTTTAATAGATATTGTTGCTAGAATATGGAAGGAGAAAGGTGAAAAAAGTTAGTGGCATCATAATCTAGTACCATATATGATGATTTCAAAGATTAAACTTTCATCTGATTTAAATCCATTAGCACCTACTGCATCTGCTAATCAATGAAATTACCAGGGAAGACATATATAATTGTTTTACATCATTGATTATTAAAGATTATTAATCAGACATATCTTTGCTGCTATGAAAAGTTTAAAAAATATCGATATATTAGCATTTCAATATACCATTTCAAAATATGAAAATTGATATTTATTTTTGATAAAAAACATGGCATAAACTATCATATTTGACAGAAAATAAAGAGGAAAAAGGATGAATAATGCCCCATGGTAGAAAAGAACAATTTCACAAGTGCATATAACCAAGGATTACTCCCAAAAGAGTAAAAGAAATCGCCCACCAAATCAAAGGTGCATTATCAAATTTTACCAGCATGTATCATCTTCTTCAGTATGATAATGAAATGGTTTCCCAGGAAAAATACACAGGTTTGGAAGAAAAGAGACCTGATCGAATCAGAAAATGGTCATAACAAAGTAGCTAGGGAGAAAAGCACCTACCTCATCTTCATTATACCAGCATCTTTTTATTAATGATCTTAATTTATTGATAGAAAAATCAATGAAAAAGACCTTCAGTAAGCAAATGAATAAAATATTGTGGAAAAAAAATAGTTTTCAGGAAATCAAAAGTTAAAAAAAGGTGAGACTTTCTAGATGCACAAGTTACAGTCTGTTCAAAAGATGATGGTCAGTGTAGGTTCACATACCAGACAGGCACTGCATCCCCAACTGAGATTTCTTTAAACCCAAGTCCAAGTATGCCATCAAATTTTGCAACTAAGAAAGTGACACTTGGCTCCCTAGTGGCTTCAATAAAGATCTGAGGGAGTCTTCAGTGTAAGTCCACAAAACCCATGATAATATTTCCTCACTATAATGCTAAATGTTTCAATAAAATTACAAACCTGGTCTTTGACAGCAAGGTCACCAACTGCAACATGGTCTTGGCTAAAGAAACCAGCAATTGATCCTGTTCCATAGTGAATATCTGCAGACTTTCCTGTTCAAGAGAGAGAACAAAAAATTTACGGCTTTTCCCTTTGAGAATAATTCTTAAAGGTATTGTGTGTTTGCAAGAACAAAAATGCATGGAGAGCTTGTTTTCCTTGGAAGACAAATTTTCATTTGTTTGTTTGAAAAGAAATTAATGGCATAGGAGAACTTAATGTTATTTGTTTGGAAACTTCTCCTTGTAACCAAACGTATTCTAAACAGGTTTTAGGAAATTTCAAGTATTTCTCCCAAAAGACAAGACAATAAGTATAAATATTAGGAGACACCATCTGTTGAGACAGTAAGATGAGAGGGGTAGAAGAGAAACTTTCTACCCATCCACATGATGATGCAACTGGATGCATGCGTGAGAACTAAAAAGTTCTATGAGTTAGTTCACAATGGAAAACATCATCAAGGTGAAGAGGAGAAAAATTCGGGGCGCATTCCTGTGTGGATGGACCACGGATAACAATTAGGATTAAGCATGGACTGACTCATAAGCCAAAGCATGACAAGAATGCCCAAAAATAGTAAGAAGAAATGCATGAAGTTGGTAATTTTTTTCCTTTTTAACAAGATAGACAAGAACACCTCAAATGGTGTTGGCTTTTGAGAAGCACTAACACAGGATGGTTTTGGCTTCACATTCAAGAAGATACAAATACACAGCGAGGATGATCAATTGTCCATCATGTACAAATTCAAGAGGAGGAGTCTCTAAATCCTATTTTGACTCAGCTGAATTAGGAAATTGTAGTATTGCGGCCAAAGGCACATGGGCTCATCACGTAAGGTATTGTCCATTTTGGCCCATGGATCTCACAATTTTGCTCTTTAAGAGATACCTCACATAGGAAGAATAGTCTCTTTCTATATAAGCTAGAGTTCTCCTTGACTCACAATCAATGTAGGATCAATAATGCCGCATCAATGGGAACTCTGTGTACAGACGGAAGGTGTCCTCTTTCTTATTTTTATCACAGACTGTATACGGATAGGAGAAGCCCCACAGTTGCAGCGGTGGTTCCCTACTTGGCACGCTACTATTACGACCAAGGACTCGTGGCTCAGTATGTAAGATATTGTCCATTCTGACTCATAAGTCTCACGGTTTTGCCCTTTAAAAGACACTTCATATGGGAAAAATGATCCCCTCCTATATAAACCATAGTCCCCTTGACTCACAATCAATGTGGGACCAATGATGCCCTCCCTTCTACACCACAACATATAACATTCTGTCAATCCAAATCCATATAATCGACCTACATAATGTACCCCTTAAGCGACTGATAAGTAAAGATTTCTAGCATATTTCAGCTTGTAGAGAGATTAAATCCATATTTTCATGATTTACACATACATACCCCAAAATTATATGGCTTAAGATAGTTATATCCTCAACACAGCATCACAATACAACCTCTTCTGATGCAATGATTTCATACTGGCAAATTCTTCAAAATATCCAGGTAAAACAACCAAATTTCAATATAATCATGTAACCCAGACAAAGAACAAAAACTAATAGCTCAATAAACAAAACATCTACAAGTTATATCAGAAATTTTCGGATAGCACGTACGGACCATTCTTTTGATAGGTGCTTGACCGGCTTGACTTATATCTCGAATGGAAAAAGCAAGGAACCTGCAAGCCAATATAAAACCAATAAGCAAACCTCTAGACTTAATTCCTACCTATAAACAAAAATCCAATCAAATGTAATTGCTTTACATTTTTAACACGAGGAGGGGGAAGAGGGAGAGAGAATCACTCACTGAGAAGTAGCACTTGGAAGAAGGAACCCACAGATTCGAGCTCCCGGTATCAAAAATCACGGTAAACTTCTGAGGCGGGGTCCCGATTCCAATCTCCCCAAAGTACTGAGCGTTCATGTAGTTCTTGAGCGATATGATGTCGGTCTCGTCCCCGTTGTCGAGACCGCCTCGAAGGCCATACTTTCCGGCCACCAGGGGCTTCCCCTCCTTCTCCGCCAACCTCGCGGCCAGCCGGCTGTTCTCGTCCATCGGTTTCTTCTTCAATCCGATCCTAATTAACCCATCACCCTCGGCCAAAACAACCGAAGAAACCAAAACGATTGAAAAAAGAACAGCGATCGCAAGAACTCCACGCCCAGTTTCCATGGCTACCTACCGATCAAACAGGAAGAACAAAACCAAGAATCATATTTGTTATCACCGATGGAAGCGAAACCCTATAATTTGTCCATCCAGGGCGAAATCGGATCATAAACAGCAAAAGCAACGTAAAAACGAGATCGTTTACCAAAAATTACACCAAAAAAGATTCAATCAACAAAAAGCAACGAAAACCTATGATAAACCCCAAAAATAGCATAAAGAATCCGGAATCGAGCGAGTAATTAGCTCACCGATAACAGGAATCGGGATCAATAAGCGGAGATGGAGAGATGAGGGTGAAAAAAAAGATCGGAGAAGGAGAGGAAAGCACGGAGCTCAACTAACCTTCTTCGACTCTCCAGGAGCTCGCTCTCAAAGTCTCACCGTCGGGTCCTTGGCCATATATAAAGGAGTCAGAGGAATAGAGACGAGAAGCGTATTTTATTGTGAACCGTCCGATATTTCGTGAGAAAAATACGGACCGTCGGATGAGGGGTCCGGCTGCCGATCCCCTCGGGTTTACGATTACCGCGGGCATCACGAGGTTCATATTTTAGGTTGCGGAGTAAGGCACGCGAATATTATATATGCTAAAAATTGGCAAGTCTTCTAAAGGGGACCCAAAAAATTAGATGTCCTGTGGGACCCTCGGTTGGTGGGGTGATGTCATGAGCGGGTATGTACTTGGGAGGTGGTGTCTTTCGCATTAACTAGTGGGTTAAATATTAAGTTATACAAGGATGTGCGTGACATATGACCTAAATTACATTGACAAAGTTGGATGGGCCGTGATACTAGATTAGACGCTACGTCCGACGTGTGGGCTTTAATCTTGTGACGCGTAGTTGGTGATTTCCGGAGTCCAGAAGGAAAGTGGCATGCTTTAGAGTAACGAGGCGGTCGATGGCGTGAGGACTAAGCGATGCTTTCCGCTCTGGGTGCGTTGCCACGTTCTCACCGCCTTTCGGTTTCCATCGCCCGGATGGGCACGGCTTGCTTGCACGCAAAATGCCACACCGAACGTGTGGGAGTCGCGTGACAAGTCAATCAGGCCACTGCAGTACAGTGAGTGACAGAGAATCAGATGGTCTCTTGCGGTGTTCGCCTCTACGATCATGCTTCATGAATTAGATGAGTTGGTTAAGATAGCTTACAATTTGGCAAATATCTGCCACCAAACCTTGTTTAGATCTGAATGATCCAAATTTACAAAGGAGAATAGCAAGAAAAACATATTAATATTGTTTATTTTCAACTTGGTAACGGCGATTTGCGAAGCTTTTCGTTGTCACAACACTGTTCTCCAACCTGAGATTGCAAAACAGTATTGTGGGGTCGTTCTTTTCTTTTCTTTTTTTCCGATAGAAGAAGGATAAATCGTTCAAGGAATGTTGATGGTGATGATAAATTTGTACGATATATAAGTTATCCCTCCCTTTAATAAAACAAGTTTTCTGGCATCCATCATGCTGCTCTTTTCTTGGGCCCTTACATATGTTATAAACCCATCCAACAGGATCTCACCGGGAAAAAAAAATATATATATATATATATTATATAATTTCACTCACATGCTCTCGATTTAAAAAAACATCAAACTATTTTTTTAAATTTTAAAATATTATAAAATATTATTATTTATTTTCAAACAAATAATGTTAGTTTTTTTTCTTAATAGATGAAAATATTCTTCATCTATATGAAATGAATTATTGGTGAGAAAGAGATGGAGATGAAGAAAATTATTATAGAGGAGAAAAATAGGATCATAGAGGTCGACATGGAGGGAAAGGACGGTGTCGAAGGTACCATGAATGAGATTAGAGGAGGAGGAGAAGGAGATAAGGAAGAAAAGTAGGAGAGGCCGCCAAAAAGATGAAGATAGATAGAGCTGCTATGGAAGAAAAAGACTTACAGATGAGTTTAGAGGAGGAGGATAATGAGGAAGGGATGAAAAGGAAGGGGAGAAAGAATGATGGATTGCCGGTGAGAAGGAAAAGAGGTGAAAAAAGCTGTCATTGAGGGGTAGAACTCATGGGCAAACTTGAATGAGGAATAGAATGAGAAAAACAAGCAGATGAGAAGCGAAAAAGGCCATTGACAAAGAATGAATATAGATGAAAAAAATCATCGTGGAGGATAAGGACTCATAGGCGGTCTTGGAGGAAGTGGATGATAAAAAAGAAAAGAAAGTAAAGAAGGAGAGGGAAGGATGAGTTGTCATAGAGGTGGAAAATTGCATGAGGAGGAGGAGGGAGAAAGAGGGATGCTGGCGATAAAGAAAAAAGAAATCAATCGGAAAAAAAAAAGAATGTGAGAATGAAAATATTTTTATCATTTTATAAAATAATGGTATCATATGATAATCATGTGACATCATTCCGTTAACCATGATAAGCATAGGACCATTTTGGAATACTTTAAAAATTTAAAGGGCTAGTTTGATGCTTTTTAAAGTCGAAGGAGTGTAAGTAAAATTAGATTAGAGTTGAGAAGTATTTTTATAATTTATCTTAAGAAAAATTATTCATTAAACTATATGCATCATATGGCCGTACACACCATTAATTACAACTATTTATTTCTATGGATCCTATTCATCAAACAATCATTTTGATGCATCACTATAGAAATGAGTAATTGTAGTTGATGGCATGTATGACCATATGACACATGGAATGTAAAGAATAATTTCTTAAAAAGGATGGATGCGATTATTTTAATATAGTTAGCTTACTTGCCCGATTTTATCTGAATGTGTAATTTGTATTAGACAGTGCAAAACAATGCTTGCAATTTGTGGTTTTATTATTTTGACTAATCGAAGATCCGCGCATTATACGGAGTCAAATATATCAGCTTCTCAACTATTTATTTTGATTATAAAAATATAAAAATATTATATATTAATAATATAATTTAATATGAAGAAGTGTTCTTTTCAAATGGTACAATAAAATTTATTTGAAAAGTTGAATTAGTAATACTCTAATATTCCTTTGTAAAATATTATTTTATATATATATATATGACAGGTGAACCACATGATAATATTTTTTTGATTAAAGAACCACAAGACAATAATACTCTAAATAATTTGCCCATAGATGGGCCCTTTTTTTCTTTCTTTTTTTTTCCCCTTAATGAAACAATCTGAGGAAAAATTGGGCATATGTGATCATTTTTGCACTTATAGTAGCAACAGCATACGTTCAAAACAGAAATACATGCACTTTGTCACTTTTATATTCTCTGGCCAATGTACATTGATATCTTCATAATTAAAAGGTTGCTATATCAATATCTACATGCTATACTTTTGTTCCAATTGTGAGGATATCTTGGTCTGGGATATAGTAAGACATTGGCAACTTGAGCCCATCCTAATTTCCATCAATCAATATCGTATGCAGCGTTTGCCGGACAGCTCAACCATATTCTCCTTGTTGATCACTTATTGTTGGCGTTTTTGTTTACCTAGGGTGTACCAAGCTATTTGTTTCACCCAATGGTGAAACGATTGAAAGTTTTCTCAAAAAGGTTAAGAGGCTTGAAATTCAAAATATTTAGGGACATTAAATACTTTTTTACCAGAAAAAACAAGATGATTTGTCGATTTCTGTGCAACTATTTTGAGTAGGCTGGTATTTAATTACAACCTAGAATAAAATTGATTTATGCACACATTTGATCCTTCTCAATGCTTAATAATATCTTTTTATGCTTGCCAATTATTTGAAACACTGCCACACGATGATGTGATGTTTTAAGATTGTAGTGATAGTGATGTTAGCAAGAACTGATCTAAAAGTATGGTTCCTACTAAAATCACTTGGGGCATATATGATCATTTGTGAGGTTTCTTGAAACATATGCCCATGAAATGTATATATATATATATATATATATATATAAGTTTTTTAAAAGAAAAAGGAAAGACTTGTTTTCTATAAATCTCATTTTCAAGTTTTATAACCTGCCAATTTTTAGAAAACATGATTCATGGAAAGCAATCATACAAGTCCTTCTATAGATCTTATTTAGTTTGAGTTTTCTATAAACCTATTTATTTATTTTTTCTGTTTATTTATCTATAATTTTATATGTTTGCAAAACATAGCCAACAAACAGCTCCCAAGAGTATCGCAGCGTCTAGGATTGGAATTCTCTCTCTTTAGCAACATATTTATCGTTCTCGCGATTGTTATTTGGAGTTTGCAATAGTTTTTATCAATATGCAGGGGACATATGATAGGATTTTTAAGAACGAAGAGTTCCATTTTTAAATTTAAGATTAAACATTTATGAGTGGTACCTTGTGATAGGTAGTGATTTAGAAATTGAACAAAATCCCAGTTCCGGGAATCATAGCCCCCACGCAACCTCTCCATCAATGAGTGTTTTACCAGTCAAAACATATATTTTGGTAATTTTTGGTTCCCTTTTGTGCTTTTTTTTTCTTCTTTTTTTTGGTAGAACGAGGCCCGAAGGCTTCATTAGGAGAATATAATCTACATTATAGCAATCCATTTACCCAGTGCTGCAGAACAAAACGATAAGAAACAACCATAGAACCAAAAATTAAGACTAAAATAGTGCGTGGCATAAAAATGCATTATAAAATCAAGTGCTATATAATCTATTTATATAATAATAATAAAGTAATACATAAATATTAGAAATGATATTTCATATAAACACGTAAGGTTATATGATAATTTTTCACAAACGTCACATATCAAATTTTATTTTTTTTATTTATTTATATAATAATAATAAAATAATATACAGATATTAGAAATGACATTTCATGTTAACAGATAAGATTATAGAATAATCTTCTATAACGCCACGTGTCAAATTTTATTTTTATATTTTTATATAATAATAGTAAAATAATATATGGATAATAGGGATGGTATTCCGTATTGATACATAAGATTATATGATAATCTTCCACAATACCACATGCTAAATTCTATTTTATTTTATTTTTTATATAATAATAATAAAATAATATATGAGTATCAGGGGTGATATTTCGTGCTAATACATAAAATTATAAGATAATTTCCAACAACGTCACGTGTCAAATTTTATTTTTTATATTTTTAATAAAAAAATTATATAACAATAATAAAGCAATACGTGGGTATTAGGGATAGTATTCTGTGCTGACACGTAAAATCGTAGGATAATCTCTCACAATGACATGTGTCAAATTTTATTTTTTTATTTTTTATATAATAATAATAAAGCAATACACATATATTATGGATGATATTTTGTGTTGACATGTAGGATTATAGAATAATCTTCCACAACATCACAAATTAAATTTTATTTTTTATTTTTTTTATATTTTTAAAATAAAAAATAAAAATAGAAAATAATATGATAAAAAAATTTATCTATTTATATAATAATAATAAAACAATATATGAATATTATGGATAGTATTCCGTGTTGACACGTAAGATTATTGAATAATCTCCTACAACATCTCGTATCAACTTTTTTTTATTTTTTTAAATAAAAAATATTAATATAAATAATATGATAAAAAAATAATATCAAATACAGTAATTTTTCTTGATTTGAGAAGCCACATTTGAAAAAAATAATGATTTTTTTTATCATCATGAAATTAATTGATTTGAATAATTTTATATAAAATATTATCTTATTATCAAATAAATTTTCATAATACGGGTGTTGCGTGCTAGTACATGGAGCAATACCAATACTGGTTCCAAAGACGTCAGATTGATTTAGACAACATACTACGCAGCATGGCTTTCGCAGATCTAAAGGATTTTTATGATTTATTAAAAAAAAAATTTATGAGAAAAATCAGACTATTCATCCATTATGACATCACAACAAGTTAAAAGGCTTCCGAAATCGAAGGGTGGCCCGAGGGTCCCTAGTTTGAGAAATTTTTTGTGCACCGTAGGCGATGCACAACGTACGTATTATCCACGGTGGTTGATTCACGTATGATGCATGAAAAAAATAATTTTTTTTTCAATCTTGAGTCAATCATCACAGATGGTGTGTGCCGTTCTACGCCCGCGGTGCACAGAATTTCACCCCTAGTTTTTGTTGGGCGACCAAACCCATTGCGCAGCCCACGATCGGACTCGGCCCAGTATCATCGCCGATTATGCAGCCGGACGACAAAGATCGCTGGTTCTCATCCAGCACCCACGGCCACGCGCGCGCATTACCGTTTAAGAAGCCACCGGACAAAGCTCGCTCGTGCGCGCACCGCCGTTTAAGAAGCCAGAGGACACAGCTTGCCAGTCCTCATCCGGCTCACACAGCCACGCGCGCGCATCACCGTGAGATCGTTTCTTCCCCGTGCCAGCTATACCTTCGAGGCTTCCAAGTCTCATCTCTTTCTCCAAAGTCGGCTCAATACCCTCTCAAATATTTCCAAGAACCCTTCCACAGCACCACCCCCGCGGCCACACCCCCCCACCCCGCCCAAAAGAAAGAAAAAAAAAATTCTTATTCCTCTCGTTCGTTCCCTTGGCAGGCGCCCATTTGAGCCCATATCTACGTCATGGACGGTGTGCGATCTTCTCTATCCTTTCCTGTATTTTGTTGTTCGAATATGTTTCTTATTTCTTAGATGCTAGGACGAGTTCATCATCTTCTTCTTTATCTGATCATATCTTCTTAGGAATTAGGACTCGATGGTGTCTATTCATTGTTTGGAAAACGTTCGAGAACAGAGCATATGGTCTTACCGCCTTAGGAATTAGTAGAGAGCGGGAGAGATGATTGACAGGATCCAGTTCATGGTGGATCCAGATCTCATACGCTTCTTAAAACAGAAGATGCTGGAAATATTGACAGGCATAGAATTCAAAAGGACAGAAAACGGAGTAGAGAATCAGTATAAACTTCCTTCTGGAGTAGGCATGTAGCAATTATGGGGCTATGTAACCTCCTAATGGATAAGCTTCTAAAACTTTGCTACGAGAATCAGTACGAACTTCCTTCTGTGCAAGTTTGATCCACCTGCAGTTGATAGTCAAAATCTGTGTTAGTGTATATGGGTATCTTTAGTTTAGGATATTGTGGTGGTATTGGTGGTTAACCACACTTTTTGCGCATTATATTTACCTTGAGCTACAGCTTAATGAGTATTGCACATCTCCACATGTTTGGCTTCTCTTGTTCCTCTTACTTCGAATCTATTGATCTTGTCCTCTTACTTGAATCTATCAATCTAATCCATGTTCTTGTTTTATGTGGCTTTCCAAATATTAGCCATCAACTCTGCTCCACGTTGCAACACATGTTTCCCCTAGTTTAAATTTAAATGTATAAAGATGCGGCTGTGAAGTATAGTTTGAGAATGGTGGTCGATTGATCTTTATGTTGCTTTGTCTTTACCCAATATAGCAGTGCAGAGTGCTTCACTATGAACTATCCGTACTTTCCTTCCCTGCATCCATTTAGCTCGTATGCATCATCAGTAGAGTGTACAATTCCCATCTCTCTTTTGGCTAGCCCTTAGCAGCTGCATGTTCATAACATGTCCTGTAAAATTGCCTTATGATGAAAATGCCTAAAAAAGGCACTCTTGCTCTCTTGATCCTTGTTGTAAGGTTCAGCAAGGTCCTTTAGGTTCCCACTTGGTTCCTGCCTCATGTGATCCATCAATTCCAATTATAGAATATTCACTATGACATTCTACACAGTTGCTTCCAGTGGTTATCTGTCAGTACAAACTGTCCAACTAGTATATCCTCTATTCTGTTGATTGCAGCTGAACAATGATATGGTTTGATGTTCGAACATCTGATGGGATATGAGAATCGACTTACACTGGATGGTTGACAAATGCAAACTAGCTGTCTATACTACTGGCTAAATTGTTGAAAGCATGCAGTCCTTGTGATTTTTCTTTCCTCATGTTGTTATTTACATTGTTATTTGTGATTATTGACCAAACCATCTAACTATCAACAGTTGAGTATAGATATGAAGCCCTATGAGGTGGCAAGTCAGTATAGGCTGTGCGGTATTTGATTTCCACAAAGTTATTCCATTAGTAGTTTTTATATATTCTGTAGGCTTGCCTTTTAAATTATCTTTTGGCTTTGTAAAGATGATATTTTATATTCATACAGTTTGGATTGTTGGATATCCCAGATGTTTCAGGTCCCCATTAGAGTCCCACCAATTAGGAGATTTAGCTATGGGTTTAGTTCTTCTTCTACATCACAAGTTGCATGCTATCTCTTTCAACACCTCTAGGTTGCGATTTTATTGTGAATAAGTTCTGGTCTTATTGTCTTTTAGGTGTATAGACATTTCCTTCTTCATGTGATGTGCTTGATTAGCATCCTCGCCCTTATAAGTTTTTCTGGAATATTGTTTGAGATTGTATCAAGTTTCTAAATTAAAAAAAAAAAAAGAAAAAAGGAAAAAAAAATCTGATATTGTGGGTAAACTGGCCCCTGGCCTGTGTGACTTGATCCATTTCCTGTTCACTCTCAACATTGTTACATATTTTATCTTGAGAATCTAATCAATCAACATCATTACAAAAAGTAGTGACTTATATCTCTGTTTGAAGTTATATTATATAACTCTAGATAACCTTGTAGGATCCCTAGTGCATGGCTGCATGACTAAACAGATGACCTCCAGGTCCTAAGCAAAAGCAACATTCTCTTTTCCTGCTATATGCATGCACTGGTTCAGTCTCTTGTGTCATGGTGGGTGGCAAGTCCTTCTGCAAGTCTTTGTTCTTATTGCTGCCATCTAATGATTCTTATCAAAAACTAGAATTTGCAGACCATGTCATATTACATTTTAGTACACCTCAAAAAATCAAAGACAAAAGTAGATATTTGTTTTGGAAGCTCATGCATGAAAATTCCTAAATATTTACTTGAAGGAAACTAGATGATGATATATTCTCAATCTTATTATCCAATTAAATTGGTATCTACTTGGATGCATGGAGTTTAAATTCCCACATCCTCTTAGGCTTGCCCCCATATACCAAATACATGCGTGTGCCTTTTTACATACCCATATACTGATATGGATGTAAACAACAATGGATAAGTTGGAGCTGGAAGTGTTCAACTACTACAGATTTGGGACATTGATAAAATTTACCATACAGTAAACCCATGGCACGTTCATAAGTCTTGAATACTAATTTGCACATGGGCACATATTATCTGAAGAATTACTAAAATAACTTTATACTAAGGATGGTTAGATATATAATTATCATATCATATTATTGATCAACAATTATATCCATAGATAACTGAACTTGAAAACAGATGGTTCAAACTTCAAACTATGAGGAATCTGAGTATCTGTTCAATATTCACTATCATTTCTGGGTGTTTGTGTGCTATATACCGGGGCTTTACGCATAAATAGAAAATAATGCATCTACAGAATAAGGGGAATAACATCTTTGAGGGAAGACATTTGAAATTCAAATAAAAGATATCAGCCTAAATATTTCAGATGATTAAATACAGTCAAAAAAAAGGAAGGGAAATTGCAAAATAGGCGTGAAAGTTGGTTTTTCTATCAGAAATCATATTGCCATTATCTCAGGCTTAAGAGTTATCTTAGGCTTTTAAAAAAGTTGATGCCACTCTAGTTCCATGAAATCGCTATATTGCTGTTTTCTAGAGATTTCTCACTGACATAAAACTCACCAAATTGATGTGCTAGGGGATTTTGGAGGATGTACTCTGACAAGATTATGTGTTTGTGATATTTCTTCTCCTTTTGTTTAAGATACCTTTTGGTGCAGTCTTGCCAGTCTGTTTGAACATGGCATCAAAAAGTGAAGAGGTCATGAAGTGTCAAAGCATCAGTCCACATACATTATAGAGGGAAATTCAAGAAACAAGGGTATAGGGAAATTTCAGTATAGTGATTTGGGAATTAAATCAAAGTCTGGAACAGAATTAGACTTGTTTTTCAGTGGAGGATTTGATTTTCTTGTTTGGCAGTAACACATGACAATAATGAAGACAGAAGGATTTAAAAATCATAGTACAGGCTCATAACAGTGTCAGTATGTTATGCATGACATTGTGTATGTACCAACATGGGACAGGGACTGGCATTTTCATTTTAAATGAGCAGAAAGATGGGATGTATCCAGCAGTGAGGTCTGGTATTAAGTGGCATGTTGTTGTATCAACTGGTACAGAGCTGTGGTGCTGCATGCTGATCCCTTATTGGGCTGGAATGTACCGGCCACTCTGTGCTGGTGGTAATCTCGGTTCCATGATCCTTAGAAGACAGAATTTTTGCCTTTTCGTCTCTTCTATTTTCCTTTTTCCTCTTGTTTTTATTTGTCATGTTGGTAAGAATTGAGTCTTTTAGGTTTGCTTTGTTCTTAATGGCCCTATCATCTTTGGGGAAACAATATAGTTATCTTTTCTCCTTGTAATGATACAAATTATGGGTTTCATTCTAAATTTAAATTCATTAAAATTTTTTTGAAAATAGGAGAGACCTACAAATATAGTGGTAAATAACATCAATGTGGTGAACTCATAAGTTTTGACATATTATGTATCCAAAAATGTTTTTTTTCCTGGTTTAGATTTCTATCCCACATTCTAGTGAGATCAGGAATAAAATTTATTCTTGCTGTCTAAAAATCTTCTGATGGTAATCACAGATTTGACCTCCAAGAAATGTGTGCCGTGTAATTCAAAGGATATTCAACCAATGTCTGAACAGGCAGCTAATGAACTACTTCAACAGGTTTGCTTACAACCTCTTGTTAGGATCCTTTCCGCATTTAGTTATGCTAAATACTTTGGACTCATACTTTGAAATTAGGTACAAGGTTGGAATTTGGTGAATGAAGATGGTGTTGTGAGGTTGCGTCGATCATGGAAAATGAAGAGTTTCACAAAAGGAGTGGAGTTTTTTCAACTTGTGGCAGATGTTGCTGAGGCAGAGGGTACCTATGATTTCACATATAATCCATCACTGATATAAGATTTTGAGATATTGCTGTTGTCTTCATGCAGCATTTTCCCTCATTCCAAGTTTTAAATTTTTGCCCTTAGGGCCTGTTAGTTTGCTAGGAAGTGCCCCCCACCCCAAAGAAGAATCTTTTATCTTTTTCTGAAAAATAGGAACAACCTAGTATTGAAAATTGTTTTTTATTTTTGCTGCAAAACTTGACTCTATTTGCATAGGGAAATGGGAAGTTCAACTATTTTGGTGTACAAGGGAAAAATATTCCTTCCTCAAATCACCAAAACTTGTAACAAACCAAACAAATGGAAAATTTAATTTTTCAAGAAGATTTTCTTTTCCAATTCCTTGTTCTTATATTCCTGCAACAAAAGAAAGACCCTGAGCTCAAAGAGCTCAAACTTTTAATTCTTTTATACATTTTTTGATGTTATCTAGTAATATTTTGATGCAAATGCAAAATGATGCAAACAGGCCAGAATAGCATCCATAATGCATTCCAGACACAACACCATTGTGAGGTAGACAATCTGGCTATCAGGCCAGAGCAATAGCTATTGAAGATTTTTTTCATTTCTTACTTATTTTATTAGTCACATTTTAGGACAATTCCTTACTAGGATTCTTTTTATTAAGTTCTAAGTTAGTTTAGGACCCCAAGTCAGTCGCCATATTAGTAAGCTCTTTTTGAAGTACTTAAAGTATTTCTAAATTGCTTGATTGTATGTAGCCATTGCTTGAAGTTGAGTGGATTTGCTATTAGCTCATCTTTTACTAATTCTATGGAAAGGTTTGTATCTTCATCTTGTGCAATCTTGTGGACCATCATTTGCATCTCTTAGTGGAAAACTGTATGGAGCCAAACTTGAGATCAACAAAGAATAACACAAAACAATGTTATGCAAAAGAATTCACTGTAAAAGCATTGCTATAATTACCAATTAGATTCTATAATCACTTCTTGCATCTTTTCAGCTGATTTTGTGTTGGTGATAATTCCATACTGATGATGATGATGATAGTTTTATCTCAACATTTTCTGTAGCCTCCCAATGATGTTGAATCTTTATGGTCCTTTGTTCAATATCCTATACTCTTAAAAGTTAGGTGGTAGGACATCAGCCTTATATAGAATATATGTATCTATGATGATAGCTTTATGTCGATGCATCCCATGATGTTGAATCTATGTGCTGGGTTCCATCATCATTCAGTTTTTTCAAATTGAAGTGGTAGGATATCAGCCTTATATTGGAATATATCTATTGATGCATGTACGTATGATGATGATGGTTATAGTCCTATCTTAACATTCTCCATAGCCATCCAATAATGTTGAATCCATATAGTCCTTGGGCTCAATAATGGTCTACTCTTTTAACAGTCAAGTGGTCGATATTATCCTTATTCAGAACACATGCATGAATGCAATTTCAAAAATTCTTCATAATATTCCAATATCTTAATTTTCTTAATTGCTTTCATGATTTCACCTATCATCATTATTGTTTAACTCATTTTTCATCAGAGACCAAGAAAACTGTGGGATTATTATTATGAGATGATAAAAAATTTATTAAGAAACTATTTGGTGTTATTGTGTAATTATCGTTTAAATTATTCTTTGATCTGATACCAAGAAAAGTGTGGGATTATGATTTTGAAATGCCACAAGTGTATGAATCTTAAGCAGACAAAAAACTAAACTACTTTTTATTTGCACTTCTAATTAAATATTATCCTTGCCGATAAATTTTGGGTGTAGCACATTGTATTCTTTGACATTGACCCTAAATTCAATGGCTCTGCGCTAGAAAAAAGATAGTTCCTAAATTACATCTTGGATGGTCTTCTTTTGATATTTGGATTGAATTTTGAGAAATGCTTAGATTTTTGTATTTTTAATTGATCTATATAGGGAAATGAATCAAATGATTTTCAAATTACATTTTTAAATGTGGTTACCAATGTTTTTAACATATGTGTTGGCAACACGTCCTTTTTTCAGGGCATCATCCTGACCTTCATTTGGTTGGCTGGAACAATGTCAAAATTGATACATGGACTCATTCCATTGGTAAGCTGTTAATTCATTTTAGTTTTGACTATTCCACAATATAAGTCTATTTCAATATTTTGGTGAAGTATAGTTATAACATGTGGGCCCATTTGTACCCCCTAGATAAGGATGGCAATGGGTCAGTTCGACTGATACTTGTACTCATCCTGTAATTAAAAACCCCATTTCCATATCCGTCCCATATCCACCTTAGGTTGGGTTGGATTGGGTAGAAGTGTTAGTTGGATAGATAAGAGGGATCAGATTGGGTGAGGTAAGGAACTCGACATGTAAACATTATAAAATAATTGTGATTTTAAAAGGGAGATTTAGATTAAGGTTACATTGGGTTGGGTTCGGGGCAGGGTATGCTATTATTCATACTAGATCTGAACCTGCTTCGGTTTTTTTTTTTTTTCTAGAACCCATGGCAGCCCTGGATTTTAATTAAAACCCACCCCATTCAGGTCGAGTCGGATTGGGTACTGATGGGTTGGCTAAAATTGCCATCCCTACCCCCAAATGATATATGCCCCTATTTCGTAACCCATTTTGGTGTTTGCTAAGAATATCTCCTGAATTTGTGCATTTCTAAAACCAACATTGTTCTATGGGAATAGGTTTCAACAACTGTATTTCTGCATCTATTAGCAGTCTTTGAAACCACCTGAAGGGTAAAAGTTTAAAACTGATGATACTACTAGAAGTCATTTTTGTCCTGCTGATTTTTACACCTAGAATTTGGCTTTCTGAACACCGATAAAAGCCTAAGCAGATGAAGAGCACTTCGAGTTTTTTTTTTTTTTTTTTTTGCCCCTCATTTTCCACCATTCAGTTATGCCATGCGATCCTCAATCTTGGGCTTTCTCCTTTTCTTCCCATTATAGAAGTAATGACCAATCAATGATTACTGGTGAAGACCCTCCATTGTTGCTGGAGTGCAGCATATCGTCACCCTATGTCTGCACTCCAAATGCTCCCATGGTGTCACTGTTGTTGCAGATAGAGTTACATAGCATGATTAGTGTTAGCATTAGAGATCCATGTGCGTCCATTTTCAACCCAGTTTATCATATATGAAAATCAAACTTTGGAAGCATTACTAAGAACAAGCACATCTATTATATCATTATATAAAAAAGAATTACATGTATCTTTGACCATACAATCCATCATCTGTAGGCAATAATTCATGTGATAATAGGCCAGTCAATGAAAATAGAGCTGTCTGTTTCATATTTGAATCATACATGATGCCTAGAATCTGGTGACTTGGTATCAATTTGGACAAAAAAAAGGAGGGGGGGGTTTGATCCTCCATATTTAGTGTGCGACATCCAGCTTCTTTTGGGTAATTGTTAAAATGCCCCTACATAATTAGCTGGTCACGACCATCACATAATATATTTGAGCTCTCTATATCCATTATGGGGAGAGAGCTGCGCATTAGTGGTGTAGGAAATATAATGAGTGAATGGAACCCAAATACTCCTCCAATTAGGCCAACTCCTCCTCTTTGTCCTCCATTTTGATGGAAAAGTGGAAATTTATGTGCTTTTATAGGAGCCGAGCTCCATCAGACCTGATAGAGTGATCTGTATCTTTCTTCTTCACAGGTCTTTTGGCTTTGCTTATTTGCAACAATTCAAGCTGCTTGCTGATCATTGTCATTGTCAGCTGCATTAGCTTAAGATCTAGTCCGTCATATAATAATATATACTTTTTTCTTCTCATGTAGCAAACTACAGACATTTCCTGCATACTAACTAGTGCTGTCTCTGACTTCTGAAGCATCGATCACTCAGCATCATCAATTCTAAATATAAATTGCTCCTACTTCATTATTTGATTTTTTTTCCTTGAATTAATAAAGACGACCTTCAAACATCAACATTGTTGTCATTGAGGATTTGATCACTCTGAAGATACATGCTTCTTGAGCCACCTGAACATAGTGTATATTCAAGCTAGATATTATGAAGAATCACTTTTGCCAGAGATTGTTCTGCTTGTGATATGCACAACCAGGCAGATCTTTCATGTCCCAAATCTTTGTTTATGGCATCAACTTTTGTTGTTCTGAGACTATTTATTGATACGGACACTGCGAATTATGTTTATGAAATATAAATATATTTTGGATAATTTGCATTTGAAACTTTGTATACCATTGCAAAGTGCAGGAATATGGTTTGCCTTGGTTTATATTGGAGATATATTTACTTTCAAGCTTTAAGATGTAGGAAATGGTGGTGCATAAGCCAATCAGTTAGCTTTCTGGACATACTGAAATTCACACTGAATTTCTTTTGCTATGGCCTGTAGGTGGGAAAAAATGTTGTAGTAGAACTTAACATTAGAGCATTCCAACCTACTTATATTCGCACTAAAATAGATGGAAAAGGTTGCCACAACAAATTCACACGTGCTGAAACTTGTGCACCAGTGCATGCATCAATGCATGTTCATACATCTTTAGGTCTTCACTGGTAAATTTATCAATGCAAGGCAACTATCATTTTCTGTCACTTATGGAGTAATTGATGCCTTTTTTACTTTCTTGATATAGAAAAACTGGAAGTTGCATTTATATCATGAGCATTCTTTCTTTTCTTCCTAGTCATTTGAACGGGCCTGCGAACTTGCTAATAGATACCAAGAAAGATGCAGCATATCATATGACTTATCCATTATTGGAAATTAGTTGAAGAATATTGTTCTACCCTCTTTTTCTTTGACTATTAAATGCTGAGGAATAGTGCCAGAGCTTCTTATATGACATTACATTGCTTATATTTATTGCAGTTGCAAATTAAATTATAGTAAAAACGTGTTCTTTTGCATTACCGTCTTCCTCCTTTCAATCTCTAAAAATTGTATTGCTTTTTGTTACATGCAGGAGGATTGACTGAAAATGACTTTATACTTGCTGCCAAGATCAATTCTCTCCATGTGGAACATCTTCTAAGAAGGAAAGCTGCTGTTTAGGAATATACATATGGAATTCGTGCGGTGAGTCCGTGACTCGATATTGCAGTATTAACTGTGCTCTGCTTCTGGTGGGTTGTTGGTTGCATTTAGCATAGCTATATGGGTGATGAGATCATTGCATAAGCCAGATTTTGTCATACGTTTCTTGCTTCTGTTCTAGGCGATAGCCATGTTATGGATGATTACATGAGCCTGTAGCTTTAAGTCAGGAAATTCTACAATAGTTAACAGATTTGTGAATATGATGTAAATGTTTCACTTGCTGTTATGCGACAGAAGACCCTTAACAATACGCTCCCATGTGCTGAAGCTAAGACAGGAAAAGATCTGGTTTGAGACCATTGGGGTTTAAACATAATAAATACTATAAAAGTTTAAACAGTCATGTTGAAATGGTTTTGTCGCAAGGAAAAGGCCAGAATATGCATGCAACAGAGATAGAAAAATTCTAAGAATGATGTTTGAGGGGACTTGCCTGTTGGACTTAGTATCTCAGAATTTTGCTTAGTTCCTTTCTTGGCTAGGAGCAGTCGGGCATCGGTGACAAACGATATCCACAACGGACCATCCTACTTCACTGTTTGCATAGTGTTGTAGGATGAAAGTTAGACAATAGAATTGGTGAACCTAGTTAGGAAAATTGAATGAAATCTGGTCTTTGGTGACCCCTTTAAAAAAGAGTGGTACAAGATGGACGTAAGAAATTTAGAAAGAAAATCTATCAAGCAATGCTAAATTTGCTTGTCCAACAAGGGACTTGAATTAGCATTCACGATACATAGCTCAAGAAGACAATAAGATGTTGGATGCTTAACCACTCCATATAAACACATACTGACATAAGCGTCATGTATAACATTATAAAAACATCTATTTCTTTGAAGGGAAAAAGGGAGGCAAAGGAGAGCTACCCCTAATTTTTTTCACAACAAGAAATAGATACAGATTACAGAATGTATACACGAGTGGGTGCTGGTAAAAAAGAAAAAAAAATCAAAATTTGAAAGGCAATGCCAAGCTATCAAGCTCTTCCAAAGGCTTTGTACGTTAGCATTAGTCTTGGATAGAGAATGATGACAAAGAATGTTCTGGCTTTTAAAAGATTGAAGGATGTTTTGCAAAGTATAGTAAATAGATCCTTGGTTAGAAGAATAGGTGCATTTCTCTCTCCACGTCTCCTAGCAAATCACAGCCATAAGCATATCCCCTCCCTTGTTGTCCAAATAATTTCAGTTCTTCTTTCTCCAACTTACGCGAAGGTCAAGGAATAAAGATGGCCTTCTTTTCAATCTTGACTACAGCTTGAGAGTAGTCCATAAACTCTGAATGAATGTGCATCTAAATAAAATATAATTAATTATTTTCACATTTAAGCCACATAAAGTACAATCATTGCTAATATTCTAACCTTTCTTGATGAGCACCTCACTTGTGTGTAGCTTATTTTTTGCTGCTAACGGCAAGAAGATCTTGATCTTTTTTTTCAGGAGCGTAGATCCTCCAAAGCACTTTTTTGAATGGGCATTCATGCTATCACAATTAATGAATTTTTAAAAAGAGCCAAAGGAGAACAATCCATTTTGAATCAGTTTCCTTACTGGCACATCCGCAATATGGGAAGATCTGAGAAGAGTAGGAGAGACAAATAAAGAACTAGTTGATTGGCTTGAAGTCCACTCAATAGTCCCCACACTCTAATGCACCAATCTAACTTTCTCCAACTCCAAAATGATGTAATGGGCATATTCATCTTTATCACTTGGGAGTAAAGAGTATCAATGCGAGAAGAAAGGAGGATCACTTTCATCCAAATATCCTATCAAAATCTAATGGAATCTCTATTTCTAGCTTTGAATGCCACACAATTCAAAAATATTAAATTTTTTGAACACATATCCTTTCAAATTGAAAAAATCTTGAATGTACCTTTTTTTTTTGACCTCCTGCCGAATCTTTTCTTCGAGTAGTACGTGCATGCAATCTGTTACCATCAGGGTTGAAGGATCCTCGCAGAAACTTTCAAGTCCAATAAACTAAGAAAGACTGATTCATCTTTCAAGTCCATTTGGTCAAAAAAGACTAATTCATTTGAGTCAACTTCATCATTTCCAAGGTCTTTGCTCCTTGGAGTTACAAACAGAAGATTTTAAGAAACCAAATCATGATATGCTTTTTTTTATAAAAAAAAGAGAAACAATTTGATGTATTTGTTGTTTTCCACCCATGCCTTCCTGTATTGAAACTCTGCCTTAAGCAGGTTTTATAGCTCTTCTTTTACCCAAAAAAAAAATTATAGCTCTTTAATGGGATGCCGGTGAGAAAAATGGAGCCTCACACATCTACTCTGCTTGCTCTAACCTCGCGGCCTTGGAACTGGATACACTAGATATTAAAATCCGTACAATGCGTGGTGTAATATATATATATATATATATTCTACTAAAGTTAAACAGAATAATAATTAAAATTAATTAATTAATTTAATATTAAAAATAATTAATAAATAATTTTTTCAATGATTAATATATTTTTTTATTAAATTATAATAAATAATATTAAATATTCAAAATGTTATTTGTTAAATACTTAGAATGTCATTTATCAAAAGAGCATCCATCTGATTTTTTTATTAAATTATAATAAATAATATTAAATATTTAAAATGTCATAATGCCATTGCCAAAAGATCATCAATTTGAACCTTTTATATATATATATTATATTAGATGGATCATATTTATGTTAACAGGAAGGCGGTCAGATTGGATGCTGTGCTGGGAACAGCACGAGTGGGACGTTTATGCAAAGTGTCGAACAAAGGGCAAGGCTCGTCTCGTATTTAATGGCGCGCCAGATAATACGACCTTTTTGAGTGTCTGTACTCATTCGGAGATGGTGGAGGGGCGTGGTTGCTTGCTTTCACCTAATGAGCACAATATGCAATTTGGAGCCAAAAGCTAAGCATGATGCACGCATGGTCGCTCTTGTGTGTTTATTGAAGCACGTGAGACCTTCCACATCTTTTTCCCCATGCCATTCGCTTATATGTGGCCTTGTGAGAACTTGTACTCAAATGAGCGGCAGGTGGGATGATGCAATCGAGGTAGGGAAAAAAGATGGAGAAGGTTCCTGGTTGTAGTTTGATTGAAGTGAATGAAGTGGCTCAGGAGTTTTACTTGATGAGTGGCTCGAACGCACTATTGAAATAAGCTCGCTTGTAGTGTCTCGGGCAAACTTGATCGAATGGCTCAATGTCTTGTGCAATTATAAGATTCAGAGGGTCTCTAGAATTTAGAGCAATGTATAAATTTCATTAACTGAATCTAAAAATAACCATCGTCCATATCGATTTTTTATCAAACATCATTGTACTATTTAAAAATATTTTTAAAAAATTAAAAAAAAATATTTTTTGATATTTTAAAATTTTAATTAAATAGAACCTTAATCTAAATAATGAGTTATAATGACTGCTTGAAAAATGTTGATGTGAAGAGTGCTTAAATGATATTTTCCTGTGATACATTCCGAGCCCTTCTTTCAAAATCACCGTCAATTTCTTGGAAACGTATTTAATTACCATGATGGTGAATGCTTAGACCTGCAGTTACTTGGGAGTCGATCGGTTGTGATTTATGACCTTATGCCAGAAAACAAAGTGCTTGTTGGTGTGCTTCATAGGTTGCTTCATTTCCCTTCGTGTTACGGTACATATGCAGATTGTGTCGTGCAAAGAGTGGATCAATTTATTTAATTTTTTTATTTCAAAATATACTAATCTGTTCTCCCTTCTGGTCATGTCAATCAGCAAGAGACCAAGAAAGTTGTAAGGTGCCACACATATAAACATCCAGCTAGAAGGAAGCTATGCTGCAAGTGGTTGTGAGAGGGATTTGAAGTTGGTCTCTTTGGCTGCTGTACCGTTTTCTGCTCAAAAAAACTTCTTTTTGTACATGACAATTTGTACTTCTCTTTTTTTTTTTTTTTTTTTTTTTGTACACGTCGATAAGTTGCTGCACTGCAGACCCAGAAATACAACGTTCTTATAAAATATAGTTAAAAACCGATGAAAAGGTTGAATGAAGATGAGCATTACAATTGGTGCTCACGGAAGAAGATAAGGGTATAAGTGGTGACTAGGGGGGGGTGGAGATAAATCAGGAGAGAGACCTACTTGTTGGACCGAAATTGGTCCGTCTGGGACGTATCCAATCTTTAAAGATGCGGCAGACATCTGACACTGTGATGAGGACGATTCAGGATGTGTGTCCTGTACAGCAATGACGTTATCATCAAATGATCGACTATATGAGGTCAGCACTTAGACAAAGTTGTCATTATCAATTTTTGGCCGATTTGGCCTTATCGCCACCTTTAATCTCTATAGGCGATACTGTGGTTCCTACGAACTAACCAACAGATTAGAAATCATAGATAATTGCCGGTGCGCAGACGATAATGAATTGGCTTTTTATTGCAATGGCCCACTATTTTTCTAGACGTAGATAGCTGGCCCTATAATAACGTGCTAATACTTACTGCTTTGGCTCTGATATCTACTACTCCAACTCCGACAAACGCTAACCATCTAACAAACTTTTTTATAAAAAGAAAGAATAGAGAAAAAAAAAAAGAAGGATTCTGGATACTCCATTGATTCTCATCATCTTTCTTAACTATTCTTTTTCTCTCTGACTTAACCATCGAAGAGTCTCCCGTCAGAAAATTCCATCTTCTTCTTTGATGCGTCCGGATTTTCTTAACCATCGGAGAGTATCCCGTCAGAAAACCTGACTATTCCAGCTCAATAGGCAATCTTTATTGTCCCACCATCTTATCATTTTATTGGAAAGACGCAGCAACACTACCCATACCATAATTACTTAGATCCCTATAGTCGTGATGCAGCAGCTAAGATTCGTCCAAGAATCTCACTAAGTGTAATCCTGCAGACCAGCTAAATCATATTCCTCGTGGCTTGATCTTTTTGTGACCAAGTGAAGTGCAGTTATATTTACCCAATGGGTGGTCTTTCTATTGATAGCCTACATGTGTGTCCTCTTTCTTTTTAGTAAACGCAGATTCTAGAAGTGCAAGACACAGTATCCAAAAAGATAAAATCTTCATTTTCTTTGTTCGATATTGTACACGGTAATACTGGCATGCGATTTGGCAGATTTTTTTTTAATATTATTTTTTTAATATTTTATTCTAAAAATATTCTCAAATGATGTCGTCTAAACTAAAGTCGTGAGTTTGATTTAAATTATTACATCGTGAGTTCATTTCATAAAATTATGGACTCAATCCATAATTTTATTGATTTTTTTTTTCGAACACGCCCGCACCCCACCCTCTTGGGAAATTATTGCATGCACCAGGTGCAGGGCACATCCCGGAGCGTATGCACGGTGGAGAGCACATAATCAGGAATTGATGACATGCAAGGGGGAACATGGCGTGTTATGTACCGTAGGATTTGCACAGTATAATTGCACCATGCATGCAATACGGAGCACCCTCCCGGCTCCGTGCAGGCAACCCCAACCCCCCTTTCTCCCTCCCCTTTTGGTGCCCACACCCCACCCTCCTGGTGAGCTCCTCTGTACTCCCGGAAGCCTGCATCGCGGCCCTAGGCCCCCCTTCCTCCCCCTACTCCCTGACGAGTGCATCTTAGCCCCGATGAGCTCCTCCATGCTCTTCGACACCCGCATCCCGATGCCCCCCCACCACCATCCCTCCTCGCCTCGACGCCTGCATTCTGGCTCCCAGCAAGCTCCTCCGCACTCCTCGATGCTCGCATCCTGATACCCCCCCACCATCCTTCCTCCCCGCCTCGACGCCCGCATCCTAACCCCCCACGAGCTCTTTCGCACTCTCCGGTGCCTGTATCCTGGCCCCCTTCCTCCCCCACTCCCCGACGAGCTCCTCCTTTCCGACGCCGCGCTCCCATCCCCCCTGCGCCCCCCTTCCCCTTGCTCCCTAGCGAGCTCCTCCGTCCTAGCGTCTGCACCCCGATCTCCTGCGACTTTTTCTATGACCGCACGAACCCTTCTCCCGCCCGCACCCCATCCCACCCTCTGCTCCCCTTCCCATGACCCCCCCATGGCCGCCACGCTCACATCTCCCCTCCCCCACTCCTCGATGGGCTCCTCCGCCCTCGATCCCTCCCAACCCCTCCACTCGGCGCACTCGCAAGTCCGCCCCATCCCTCCACTCAGGCTTCTCCATGTCCACCGGCGTCATCCGTGGCTCCTCTGTGCCCTCACCCGCCATCTACGGCTCCTTCACATCACCCCCCGCCACGTGTAGCTCCTCCGCCCTCAGTCTCCCTCCCGACCCCCGCCCCGACACCCGCCACCCACTGCTACTCCACCTTCGCAGCCCAGCTGTGGCTCGTCCGCCCTCGATTTCTCTCCACCCCCATCTCATGTGCCGGTGGTCCATCCTTGGGGTGTCCAAAAAAAAAAATCGATTAAATTAGGGTTGACTGTTGTTTGGGAAAGATCGCAATAGAAACCGTGGTTTGGAGTCACGATTTCAAAAAAATTATATCATTGAGCCACGATTTCGTGAAATCACGGTTTCAAATCATGATTTTATATTTGACAATTTTAAATACAGCATGACGGGTAGATGTATAGCATAGAGGATAGAATCATGACTTTAAATCATATTTTTAAAAATATATAATAAAAAATAATATTTTTAAAAAAAATCCGTGATTTGGCACCCATTCGAAACAGGAAGAGGCAAACCAAGGACCTGACATATGCTCTTTAAAATTGAAACTTAACAGGTCATGAGTAATAAAATGAATGTAAGAATAGATTTTAACTTTTTGCATCTTCCACTTTGTTCAACTTCAAGAGCACTCGCGTCTAAATCTTCCATGTACAATTTTGTCTTAAGTGGGACTAATGCACACAATCCACTCAAGGTGCTCCCTCCACATCATCGAGATCACATGAAATCTACCATTGAAAATGGGATAAATAGGCAATTTTTCTTTTTATTGTTTCTTCTTGAGTGAGACATGGACCTAATTGAAAAGGAAAGGAAATGTGACAACGGTGGTTGCTTTTAAATATTCATATAGCATCATAGATGATGTATGAGAAGCCGATCATTGAACCACATCACATTGAAATTGGGATTGGGGCTATTGTATATATGGGCTCGATCTTGTTATTGATCGATCACATGTGACACTACATAGGCTCGGAGGAGTTAATTGAAACATGCACTCTTCAAGCGGTAGATTATTTTCTCTAGTTGGAGGTGCAGGAAAGATTGCTCGTTTTTTTACAAATGAACCTTGACATGGGTCTAGATTTTTCAAATCAAGATTAGTTTATTTGAGTCGAATGACATGTAGGAACATCAAATTATAGTTCTATTTTATTGGAGATTTTAATTCTGAAACTAAAATCGACAATTAAAGTTTAATCTTAAAACTAGAAAGGCAAGGATTTGAAGATGTAATATTTAATTGAAAATATGAACCGGTACCTGTCCCAATGGAATTTGAATATTTGATGGTATATTTCTGAGTACCGGAACTTCGCAAACTATAGAACGAGTGGATGTTTCTTTCCTATAAAAAAATCAACTGAAAATGAAAATCACCAACCTTACAAATAAGAATTAAAATGTCTAGAAAAAAATGATTTCAAAAAATACCACTTTAACATGCAAAGATGTTTTCTTTCTTTTTAACATGGTAAGCCAACTACCCACCAATTTGAAACCACATAACCTTTTCTGATTAAAAAAAAAAAAAAATCTATGAATCAATATCTTCCATGGACATGAGCAGCCACCAACCGCATAACTTGATTTGGAAGTATCCAAGCCGCAACATTTTTACCAAGCTCAACTTGGATCCTTTTGAAGCATTGCATGTGACAATACCAGATTTACCCACATAACCATGTCAAGTCTCTTGTACATGACTTGATGTAGCTACAACTCGATAAATATTTTAAATCTAAAAATAGTAAACCATCTAATTGTCAAAGATTAATGAAAGCAATAAAATACCAAAACATTAGTTCCATGCTCAGCCAGATCATTAATTAATGAGAGAGAATAAAGAAGATCACATAAATGTGAGAACTATCTACTTGTCATAGATGATTTGTCTGTCGCATAGTATTTGTGTCGGACGCCTATGAGCAAGCAACAAGAAGTGTAATTAAAAGATTCTAATCGTTACCATTAGTGGGGTGGCAAAGCTATGGATTAATAGCAACCCCACCTCGGCAAAAGCCTCGTTACTCACTCGGAGTCGGAGTGGCGCCCTTGCCTCCAAGAAAAAGATGACCATAATATATTATTATTATTTTAGAGCGAGGGGTATATAACGGGAGACGGAACGGAAGAGGGTTTTGGCCGCCGAGGAGGAGGAGAGATGTTTCCCAACCTCTGCTTCTTGTGAGAAAAGAGAGAGCGCGTGAGAAAGAGAGGGAGAGATAGAGAACGGGAAATAGGAAGGATTTTTATTCTGTGGGAGAGGGTGGGGGGGAAGAGGAGGAGGAAAGATGAGCGGCTTCGGAGGGGCGAGTAGGGGTAACGGGGCGGCGGCCGGCCCGATCCCGTCGATGTCGAGGAAGCTGGTGCAGACCGTGAAGGAGATCGTGAACTGCCCGGATTCGGAGATCTACTCCATGCTCAAGGAGTGCAACATGGACCCCAACGAGGCCGTCCACCGACTCCTCTCCCAAGGTGTCGCCTCCTTATCTATTCTCTCGCTCTTCTTTTTGATGTGTATATCGGTAAAACGATTGGGAATAGAGGGAATAGCTAGAAAAGGGGCATCTTGGAGGAGAGGAAGCAATTCTTTTGGGTTTCTTGGGCGGTTTTAGGTTTGGTCTGATAGAAAAGAGATAATGAGTGGAATAATCCTTCACGTTTGGCTCGCTTCCCTTTCGATCTAACAAAAACAATCCAAATTTGTTTCTGTAGATAGTCCTTACTAGGGTGGACTGCAATTCTTGTTCCGGTTGAGTTTTAGTTGCTTTATGTTCGTGAGTACGCTACAATTTACTCTTTTCTTTGTTCTTGTTTCCTCGAATGCGTCTGTAGAACAATTAGAACTATAAGAACTTCCAAGAAAGAGGGCATCTTTCAGGATAAAAGAACCTCCTTTCCGATTTATTAGCGGTTTTCTAGGGGTTTTGTTGGCTGGAATGAGATAATGGGCGGTGCGACACTTTTTGGCAATTTTCCACGTTAATCTGTGAAAAATATTGTTTGGTAGGTGGGTTTCGGTCTGCGGCATGTTTATTTTCTTGGAAGAGTTCTACTTGTATGGAATGTGAGACTTATTTCTTCTTCTTCTTCTTCTTGTTTATTTTCTTGGAGGAAGTTTACTTGTGTGGACCGTGAGACCTTCTTCTTCTTCTTGTTTATTTTCTTTGAAGAATTCTACTTGTATGGACCGTACGACCTTCTTGTTCTTCTTCTTCTTGTTTATTTTCTTGGAAGAATTCTACTTGTATGGACTGGGAGACCTTCTTCTTCTTCTTCTTCTTCTTATGAGCTATTTCCATTAATATTAATATTTCCATTGATATTAATGCATCTTCTTCTTCTTCGCTGGTTCCATTAATATTTGCGGACTTCATCTTCTCCTTATAAGCTATTTCCATTAATTTTAATGCATCTTCTTCTTCTTCTTCTTGTTCTTCTTATTTTGTTAGTTGTTTTTTTGCATTGATATTATGAGCTATTAATATTATGTTGTTCAATTATATATGAATACGAAGCTTCCATGATTGGCATCCCAAATATTCCCATCAAAGTCTAAGTCTCATGCATGCTTATTGCTACCTATATATGCATTTATGTATGTATCCTTATGCATGTAGCTCTATTTCTGCTGGAGATGCCTTAATCTGTTTGCTTATCTCTTTGATAATTTAAGTTGGTGATAATCCTGATCGGATATCTTTGAGGCATATTAAACTTTCCATTGATGTCTGGTCCTCCTATTTCTGCCACTTCATTGCACTTCTTGTAGAATGACTTCACTTCTATTATTCTTAATCGCATTATTTTTTATCAAAACTAGTTTCGCTTAGTGCACCTGATATCATAACCTCACTCTTGGCTGCATCTCTTTTAATTGCAGATACAGTTACATTTCTTTTGAGACCAACTGATGTGTTGAAACTGGGGTTTTAGTCTAATTTTTAAGATATTGGTCAAAGTATTTTCTGTCTATTTTTCATGCTAAATTCTCAATCTCAGGATGCAAAATTTGAGAAGGGGTATCTTGCAGCCTGCCAATGATTATAGTACAAAGGCCGAGAAAAGCTTATGCACACTTTGATTCTTGTTTGATGATTCTCTAGATCGTTTTAACAGACTTTCATGCATCATTGATGATATTTTTTTTTTTACCTTCTAATGCAGAAAATTTGTCTGACTATTGCTCTTTTCCATGAATTCCTTTTTCTTTTTTCTTTTCCATGAGATGCAAAAGGTGGTGGAAAGTGATATCAAGAAGGTCTTTGAGGAAGTAATATTATTAATCAGCGGTTTGTTGTAACCTGAATGTTCAGCTAATATGTAACTAGACTGAACCTTCCAGGATCTGATTTAGGTTTGACTAGCTCTGGATATTAGGTTTGGTCTATATTTCCCTTAGTGATCATTTATATTGTCAAAAAAATTGCACACAGTTGGAGAGTCCAAAGTTTTTTATACTGACCCACACCATCCATTGCCAGGCATAAACCATACCCACCCAATAAGGTATCGATATGGGGACTAAGTATGTTACTGAACTGAGACATGTTATAGTTGTTGTCTCACCTCTGGCAACATGCAATGTGTCAGTACAGTGGTGCATTATATCAACGCTACCTGTACTAACAAGCTATCGGTATGGAGTCTAGTACCGAGATTGAAAATCTTAGGATAGTCTCCTTCGGATGATGCTCTTTAAAACATGTAGGTTTCATCCATTGTTTTTTTCCTTTAGTTTGTGTTTATATAGGCAAGTCAACTATCATTATTCATTTTTAATCCATGATTATCTCAATCACTTGCTTTCAAAGGACAATAAATATGCATTTTAGTTAAAAGAGATATGCTAATAATCTCTCCATGCTTTTGGAGCTGTCAGCTTTTTTTTTCCTGTTAAGTTTGTTGTCTTGGGTTTAAAAAAAAATATTTAGTTGGAGATGTGTTTTATCTTTTTGTCTGCTGGTTGTTCTGTAGTAGAGTGTCTTTTGTTGCAGGTTATGAATTGACAACATAGTTATAATAGTCATCAGATGCATATATATTTTCATATATTATAAGAATATTTACTTCTGCTATCAAATGAGTGGGTGATGTATTTCAAGATCTCAACTCAGCATTTTCTGTAGCATATATAATTCGGAGCTATGTGCATACAGCTTTTCATGCTATGAATAATTAGTATCTAATTCAGGCTTGTTAATTGTGTAGATACTTTTCACGAGGTGAAGAGCAAACGTGACAAGAAAAAAGAGGTTAGTGCTAATATTGTTTAATCATAGATGCTGCAAATCATGCTCCACTCATTAAAAATGATAGATTATTCTTTTTATCTTTGTTGTTTTCATTTTACAATTCTGCAGTTGGTTTATAGGTTTGCACATCTTGTATGTTAGACAACTATTGGCTGACCTGTCATCACTCTGAACAATGATTTTTTTTTAAAAAAAAATTATAAGTTTTATAAATTGGCTTAGTAGATTCTCTTTCACTATCCAATCTTTGTAGTGGCTATAAACTCCAATATCTTTGTTATCAAAGCATTATTGCTTTGACAATTTATCCATATCAGTACAACTAATCACTATTAATGAGTTTTCCTCCCTTTTCTTGTTGCTAATAGTTATTTCAGGTAGTGATTGTTAACCTGATTAAATTTTATATTTGAATGTCATAGCTATTAAGGCATAAGTTAACTTTAACATTACTTAAATGCCTTTATAATTTACCTTTGCTGGTTTAGATCAAAGAAACTCCAGAATCCAGGTCTCGAGCAGTGAATAGTTCAGGGCGTGGAGCTAGGGGTGGAACTGACCGTGCAGGACGTAATAATTCTACCCAATCCAGTTCAAGTGGTAATGTGGATGTGTCCCTTTGTCTTTTACACCAAAGAACACAATTCAAAACTTATATTTTTGTTTGTTCTACCTTTTCTTTTTGGCTGCATCCCGTTAGATTATGGACTTACTCGTGGCAAACCTGCTAACAAGAAAGAAAATGGGACTCCTACTGTTCCTACCTCATCAATCTTGGGATCTATCATAGTAACAAGTAACCCTAATCGAAGGCCAACAATTCCAAGGTCAGTACTTCCTAAACTTTATTGCATAGTATTCACTTGCTTCCGGAAATTATATGTAGATTTTGTCAATGGACTATTGCCTATCCTGTTTGAGTCCTATGCCTATTAAACTTTTGATTGATGCCTAGATACGTGCTGATTGCCTATTTGTGTAACTTAACATGCCATCTCATTGGCATGTACGCATCTTTGCCTAATGCTCATATTTGCTCTGTTCTATACATACGGCTTCATTTTTTTTATTCATCTGAAGTTTGTTATGTGGTCTGGGTTTATCTTGATGACATTCTTCTGAGCTCCTCTTAGTTTACATTTGGAGCAATTTGATAGATAAATACAATGAGATGTAATACAACATGATTGATCACAAGATTCATTTTGGTCTTGGCTGGGCAACCAAATGAATTTCAGTTTCAAAAATTTTGGCTATGTTGGAAGTTCATAGTATCGATGACGATTATCTTAGCCAAAAAAAGTTCCAAACATATCAAAACAGATGAAATATCAGAAAACTGAATAAAAATTGACAAGATATGATAATAGAATTGGCTTCTTTTTAAGATATGCTATTTTGTTTGTGTACTTCATCTGTGTCATTTTCAGTGGTTTCATATTGAGTGTAGAAAATTTATGACTTATATAAAAAAAGGAGAAGATAAACATCATATTTCACATCATATTGGAGAGTAAATTAAACTTGATGACAACCTACTGCATGGTGATCCATGAGCTTTGAGCTTAAGGATAACCAAGTCTGTCGATGAACTAATTTCTCTAAATTACTTTAAACCCAGTATCTTGGTAAGACTTGCAAAGTTCAAGGTCAGCTCTGACACAATATTTCTGAGAAGTCATTGAAATGAAAAAAATAAGTAGAGAGCCATGAAAATTCCCATGCATGAACTGCTGCCAGCCAAACCCCCAAACTGGCTATGGTTCTGGATTGGTTATGACTGAAATGAAAATGTCCTGGTATTGGTTTTGGAGTTCGTTCAAAATGTTAAATCATGATCTGTTCTGCATACTCTGGCAAAGAGGTTGTGCAAACTCTAGACCAGACTTAAACCCAAATTTTGTGCAAGTTTCTTGCGCTTGAGCTGATGCTATTGACATGGCCTTGTTTGGATGGCTATAGTTTGGTTTATGTGAGTTTTAAGTTGCATCATGTCCCAGTGACTTTAGCTTGGTTTTCTGTTTCTATACAACTCTATTCTGAATTTTGACGTATGAGATATTTTATAGTTGTTAAAAGACCATATCGGGCAATTTGGTGGTTGACGGTCTTATTATAAAGTGTTCTGATGCATGGAAACTTTAACAAAGCTTCAGAGAACACTGTCTAAAAATTTGCAAGATGATCTGTGCTTGAAGGGCTATAGTCCTGCAATTCTACTTTGAAGAATGATGTTTAAACAAAATTCCTCCAGATTAAATGTTTGGGACTGAATTTTGTTTGTGCTTAGTACTACCTTAGATGACCCGAAATACTGAATTGGACATAGTGCTAGAATGTCCAACTTTGCCATCTCCATATTTGTTTACTCAAGATGGTGAATACTGCCATTTCTGTTATCATAATAAAGAATTCAAGAGCAGATATTGCTGTTTCACAGCTATTTCTTTATGTCTGTATTGGTAGAGGTTTTCTCAATTTTTCCTCAAGCGCCAATTATACCATTATACTTCCTGCATTGGTTTAATTGCTAAGAAGATGGGTTTTGACTATGTGCTGTCAGGGGAGATTTCCAGCTTGCTGTTTGCATTCAAAACTGATGTATTTTTTTCTTATCATGTTCTTGTATGTGATTCCTCAAGAGTTTTGTTTGCTAGCATACATTATACATTAGTATCCATGTTCAGAATGACTTTCATTTAGATCATCAATACTCAATCTGATGGCTTATTCTCTTGGCTTACTAACATGCTGGTTATCAGTTATGATGATCATTTAATGGAGCTTTTTACCTTTTCTAATTAGATATCTTTCCTCTTTTGTTGCAGTGATTCTGCTTCAATGGAAAATACAATGCAAGCAACAGGCTTATCTGAAGGAATTCGTACACCCTCACAAACTTCATCTGGATTCCAACATAATTGGTTGGGGAAGCCAGGTCATGTTTCGATGGCTGATATTGTGAAGATGGGCAGACCTCAGGGCAAACCTTCTAGTGCACCTATTGTAGCAAGCGACAGATCCTCCACATCACAAAATGCTGCTGTGCCACACATTTCCCACCACATTATGAAGCAATCTCCAACCACAGTTCTGCCATCAGAAACACATCAGGAAGAACACTCTTCTCAGAATCCTGTTTCACAGATTGCAGAGACTAGTTATGATATTGGCATTGCTGATGGTCAGCATACATCTCATGAGGATTGGACTCTAGTTGATGAGCCACCTGTGGGAAGCGGGTCACTTGTGCCAGAAATATCTGACACCTCTGCTGTTTATACTGACCCATCACCCTCATCAACATTGCTTGATGATGGAATTAATGTGCACATAAATCCTCCTTTAGATGAGATCGAAGTATTGGAGGGAAATGTTAACAGTGGAGGTCTACCAGCAGAATCCATTACATCAAAAGGTGTCTCTGACAGACATATACAACCAGATAATTCTGGAGAGAGTTTACAGTTGAATGATGGCTTATTGAAGAACATGAATTCCTTCCAGTCTCAAAGGCATGCATGTGAGCATCATGAAGGTACAGTTGGATATCTGATTTTAGCTTTCTTTTTCCTGTTTATCATATATTATTGCTGTTATTGGTACTGCACTATTGGTCATATTTGCTGGAAGTGATTTTTGACTTATTGCAATTTTTTTTAATAAGGTAAGGTTATTTTTCATGGACATTATTTTAAAAATAGGTGGTATTTTTAAAATATTATTCACAGGTATGAAACAGATGATTGCCAATTTGGATACTTCATAATAATAGTAGTAATGTCACATCTTCATGAAGCTTAATATGAAATGAACCAATTTTCCTTCCATGAAATCACAATTGTCAACCAACTTTAGTTCATTCAGCAAATATTTTTTATTTAAGGTAATGCTTACTGCTTCCCTTTGTGAATCCATATTATGTTGCATAGTTATTGACTTGAGGGTTAGATTTTTGAGATTGATATGGAGTTCAAGTCCATTAAACCTTAATAAATAAGATTTGTTGTACAATTATACATATTAAATCCTAATATCTTTTTCCTTAGATAACTTTTTAGCAGAGTACACCTTATGAAGTATTCTAGACCAGCCTTGATGTCAACCACAATTGTTGTCCATTTATATGGGACCATTTTGTGGATCAAGATATGATGCATGGAGATTCAATTAGCCATAATATAAATTTGTGCTGAAGTCCTAGCCATGCTACTTTTGGACAATAAACAGTCCAACCTTTCAGGCTCGATGCTTGCGGGTGTAAATGATGGCCTATTCTGCTGGTTACACAGTTTAACCTCATTGCATTGAGGAGCAATCTTCCAAGGTAACTCTAGTCTTAAACAGAGACCCAGAAAGAGGGAAGAAGGAAGGTTTGACATATCTGTTTGATGGATGAGGCACAAATTATAATCCGCAAAGCTATCTTGGAATATAATTCTTTATTAGATGCAATAAGATACTAGTCCAACTAGTAGTAGTGTATTTAATCTTTGATCTTGAAGACTTCCCACTAATAACTTAATTTGTTGGTGAAATATTTTCTTTGTGACACTTGTTCCAAATTTATTATTATTTTTAGAAGAAGCATGGTTTTTACTAGGAAAAAGCAGAGCAATGGGTTTCTCCAGCTGAGATTATATTTGTTTGAAGTAGAGTAATCCATACAATCCATAAAACCAAGATCCCTGTGGTGTAATTTCTCGTAATATCCACCCCTCTAATCTGTGACAATCTCCGAAGACTTCTTGTCACAAATGGCAATGCAAAATTGTCAGCAATTTGAAAGGATCTAGGCTTCTAAGCTTTGTATTGTGTTAGTCAAAGTTTGCTTCTTGAATTTTACTTTGGCCCAAGCTTGTTTAATACCTTGTGCTATCAATAGTGTTGGTTGATACCTAATGAACCGTATTGTGCAGCACATTTTGTGAAAATATGCTTCTTGACCTGCTATTTCCCAAGCTTGTTGTATGCTTTCTGCTACTAAAAGTGTTGATTGATACCTAAAGAACTGTATTGCAATAGGTGCAGAAATGCCACAAAATCTGGAAAGTGTGCTTTCGTACGATTTCTTTTGGTATGCTTTAGCATGTTTGAACCATTCAAAAATCTTTTTCCCTTGGTTGGTTGCACCTTGAAATTGTCATGGCTAGAAATGCATTTCATTCAATGGAATGTTATTTGCATTTGTCAGTGCCTTACAGGTTTTTCTTTGATGTTAAAATGGGTTGGCTGGTGTTTGATTTTTAACCTGATCATGACATTTCCTTGTTGGCATCTTTCTCTTTGCCCTTTTTCAGTTGAAGATGTCAGGGCTGACATTTCATCAGCTGCTGCAAACCTACAGCAACTAGGTCTACACACAGAGGAGCGAGGCACGAAATCTGCTGAGGACTACCCTGCTGTAATTATTCCTGATCATCTCCAGGTTACAAATGCAGATTGCGCGCATTTGAGCTTTGGTAGTTTTGGATCTGGTGCATTTTCTGGATCTTTTGCATCAAATACCCCGAAAAGTAACTTGGAGGTGCTCCCAGTTGCAGATGCTGCTACTTCACTTGATCAACCGGATGCTAGGTATTTTTCATGTTCTGTTGTTTCTTAATAATAAATTGCAATATATGACAATGCATACTTGTGATGGCAGCAATCACGAGTACTACAACAATGAGCAGCTAAAGCCTCCATCAAATGAAGATGTAGCTTCTAGAAGTGGCACAAACACAGGTAATCTTGATACGCCTGCAGCTTCACAACCTGAGGTCATCACAAATGATGCATTAGATGCTACACATGGGCTCCAATACAACTTTCCATCTGTCTCGGGTTATGCACTCTCGAGCACCACGCAGCCAAATGCTGCAGCTTATGCTTATCCACAAGGAAATACGCAAATGCAGAATCTTTCACCTTTCTCAAGTCTAATGGTAAATTTCTACCCCGATTCTTTGCTTTCTAGGCAAACCAAAATAAAGAGTCAGTTTAATGGTGTTCTATGACGAATTGCTAAATATGTCTAAACATTGTGTATTCCATCTTGAATTGATCGTAGTGGTTCTTCTAACATCATAACTTTGTTGAAACAAGAATGTTGATGGAACCTCAACAATATAGTGTTAGGCTTGTGCTTGGTTTAAATGTCCTTTCATGTAATTGCTTTGACTTGTTGGTTTTTGTATGGTGCATGGTTGGGTGAGCGTTGATAAAAGTATAAAAGTTCTTCTTTAGAGATTCTATTTTTATGAAGAAATTATAAACAAGAATTCTGATTCCATCCATTTGCAATCAGCATGATGGAGTCTACTTTGCTATTGGTTCTTATTGAAGAATAATATTTCAAAATCTTTAGTTTCTTGATGCCCCTCTTGGTGTGCAAGCTTCGCTGTCCTCCCTCACCTTTTCCAACTTCTCAACTCAAGTCCAAGATCCTCTTCATATTGGAGATAGTTTTGGCCCAAGGTTTTAACTCGCAGTGGGATGGGGGCATCCCAGTCATCCCATCTCATTTCTGTGAGAAAATGAGACTGGAATAGGGTTGGGACTCCGAAACCCATTCATTCAAGGAGAGAAGAAGAAAGAGGAAAGAAAGAAAAAGAAAGAGGAAAGAAAGAAAGGATAGAAAGATGAAGAAAAGGAAAAAGTAAAAGGAAAGAAGAAGAAGAGAAGGAAAGAAAGAAAGAAATGAAGGAAAGAAGGAAGACAAGAAAGAGAAAGAAGAAGATAAAGTAAAAAAGAAATAAAGGGGATAAGAAAAAAGAAAGAAAAAGGAAAAGAAAGAAAGATAAAAGAAAAAGAAAAGAAGGAAAGAGAAAAGAAAAAGAAAGAAAGAAAAGAAAAAGTGGAGAGAGATCGAGGATGTCTACCAGGATGTATGACCGTACCACTGTGTCTTGTTCCATGGAGAAACTGGGATACCTTAATCCCACGGAATTTAAAACCTCATTGTGGCCTGTGTTTCTTGTGCCCAAACCATCATGGTACTTTCACTTTCATCCTTAGATTTTGACTCCTAGAGTTGCTTTTTTATTTCTAAGGCTGTTCTTAATATCATTACCACATAATCACATGAACATTGTCATCTTTGCTGCACTCTTCTTACAGTGTTTTACTTGAAATCTCATTATCTTGTTTCACAAAATGATGCAGTATTTCATGTAACATTTGACATCAATAGACTCTTTCTTGCACACCAGTGTATAAAACTGATTTTTTTCACCTTATCAAGACTTCACCATAAGCTAGCTTTCTTACCTTGAAAATCTCTCCTTGGAATGCTGCAGATCACTGAGCCAATTTCTCTCTCTCCTTCTCTGATAGATGTGGAGTGTGACATGGTTAGGAAGGAAAAAAAAATTGTTGCAGCTGGTAAGGAGGTTTGAGCATATTTTCTAACCAAGAACACTGGAGATACTAGGAGAGGACTAGGAGGCTTGTCATTTAGAACATGGGGGAAGAGGTTGGTAATGAAGTTTATACCATACCAAGCATAAACAGCAGCCATGAGGGAGACCTCTATTTATGCCATACCAGGCATCCGCTGCATCTAACTATGTGAAACTCTAATTAATTTTGGATGGTAAACAAAAAATACCTATAGCTGATGCGATATACTGCTGGCATTTCTTAGCTAGAACTTAATAACTTCAAACAACTGGTGAAAGTGGCATTGTCCAAAATGTTGTTGTCCACTTTTCTAATGCGGTATGAAGATTGATGACAAGTACAAACATTAATCACTTCATGTTTGTTTTTATGATCATTTGAGTGACATCTCTTTTAACAAAAAGACAAATGCTATTAGAGGTGATCAATTCAGGTGTCGGATATAGATATATGGCTGTAAATGGTACCTGACAATCATGTGATCTGACCTGACTGTTGATAATTGTGTTTTGATCCTAAAAATAGAACCAATTAGCTTATTTGCATGAGACTTGGATATGCCATCTGATAGACAAGGAAAATTCAGATCAACTCAGATAAGGAAAACCCGTAACTCAACCAGGTTTATTGAGGTTTGATTTGATTCCTGCTGGATCCAACCTGAACTCAACCCATTTGCGATTTAGCAATAAATCCCATGTTTTCGATTGAGTTCTTCATCTGGCATTAGATACAACATTCTAATGCACCTGCTTGGGCAAGGGGGTGCTTGCGAACGATGTTTAGGGATTAAATTAGAAATAATGCTGAATTAAATGTGCTTCTGTGATGACTGTTACCGGCCAATTTCATTTTGTGGACCAGTTAAATTTTAGGTTGCTGTAGTAGTTAGGTAGAGATGGGATGGTAGGATATTCTTATGGTGAATATCACAACCTTCGATATAGATTTTTTCTTAAGTGTTTTTTATAAATATTTATGAGTAATATCACTAAGCTTTTGATAGAACTGATTCTACATGTCAAGTTGTTCTCAAGTTCTGTGAAGTATTCATAAATTACTGAGAAAATAAAGAATTAAGAATTCATCAAATGCAGCAATTTGCTCTTGTTTAGCCTTGAACATGATAGTACCTTGAATATTTATCATGCGATAGCATAATATGACCTCCTCATATAGTGTGATAAAATGCAGCGCATAGCTTTCTGCTTGAAACGTAAACAGGTATTATGGGGAGGTGTTGTTCCCACTTTGTGGGTTAAGTTTCTGATTTCTTTGCTATTTGACCTCCGGCTGCTATTGCCATCATTCTCAACACTATCTTTTTTGAAAAACACTGTTCCGTATTACCTGCTGCTCTCATATAATTGACAACTATTATTTCGTATTTCATTGTTCTTGTGAGAAGCTTCTGAATGGCCATAACATGGAACATATACAGGCACTTATATGAGAAAATAAGATCTGTGGCATGGAGTTGCGTTAATAAAGTATCAATGGTGGGTGTTTGTGAATTGTGATGTATAGTTTCATGCTGTGTTCATATTGAGGTTGTATATTTTTGAAAAAAATCTTTTGCTGTTCTTTTGAAATATGTTATTAAAGGTTGCTCTGGTTTAGCTGGTCTTCTTGTGCAAGATACAGGTTTCTATATCAGATCTAACATTGGAAATTGCATAATTCTCTGCAGCAACCAAATTCTCTACCAAGCAGTATATTGGCACCAAGTGTTCCACCTCTCCAAGATTTTGACCTTCCATTCTCGCCCTTGCTCACCACCCAGTCAATGCCTACAAAATATAGTACAGCAGTTTCTTCTATTAGTGGGCCAACTGTTTCCATGCCTGAGGTACTCATCTACATTATGAACTAGTTAAATTGTAAATACATTTGATAATTGGGCTTATGATGTGTTTTATATTTGTTTTTGCTACTTTTTGTGTTTAAGATGTGCATACACCTTCCAACAATGGCAGCTAATGGTCTACTGCGACATGATGCCTTCATGTCCTTCAAATGTAATTGACTACTGGAAGTATTTAGGATTAGGTCCCTAACAATCTTGACAACAAGTTGACTTGCTTGGGTCAGGCTCTCAGGAGTTGTCTTTTGGAAAACATAGTTACAGCTTCACTTGCACTGGCTTGATAATGAGCCTATCCAATGCTGAAGCCATATAATCCACAGGGTTAAGCCATGTCCATACTTTTAGAATCTGCATGAATATCTTCGCTTATAAATTAGGATTTAGATCCTCTCCGGTCCTGACATGGGCTGAACAGTGCGTGTCTTCCAATTGTGGCCACCCCTGATTGGCACCATGGCTGTGATTGGATGTGGCCATCTGCCTCATCAAATGCGTTGGGCCTCATCTAATCATGCCGTTGTGCCAATCGAGGATGGCCATGATTGAAAGGCAGGCCCTCTCCTGTCCAATTTGGGGCAGGAGAGGATCCGAATCCTAGACATTAAGCCAGCAAATGACTCTGTGCCTGATATTTAACCCTGCCTTGATCCCAAACTTAAAAATCTTAGCTTGCACAGCTAGCAAGCCAAGCACGAGGGAGTTGGATTGGCTTTGCTCATGCTCTTGCAATCTGAACTGTCTTGATTATTTGGGTTTGTCTGTTTTAGAATTCTTTGTCTTTGAGTAAGAGCAGGCCGGAGGCCATGGAGGCATCATGCATCAATTGATTAGGCTGGACTGAGTTGGTGGCATGATCAGCCGGCTGACCATGCTGGACCTGACTTGTACTTGCTGTCTTTTCCTATCTTAGCATCAAAGCAGTTGGCCCCCCAGTTTTGAACTTGTTAACTTTGTTGAAGTTTAAGCTGTCCCATAGAAGTTTTTGTCATGCTTCACTGTCCTAACTTTGGTTTACCTTGTGCAGGCTGTGATGCCAGGCGCTTTCTCCAACCCCCAGTCAACTCCGCAAACCTTGTCAAGCACAACCATCCCTACAGGACCTGTAGTCCCTCAACAATTACCTGTCCACCATTACGCTCAACCAACTCTTCCTTTAGGTCATTTTGCCAACATGATCAGCTACCAATTTCTGCCTCAAAGCTATACTTACTTGCCTTCTGCTGCATTCCAACAACCTTACACGGGCAATGGTCCCTTCCATCAATCTCCAGCTGCGGTGCCTAGTGCAGGCATAAAGTATACGCTACCACAATACAAAAGCAGCGTTTCTGTAACCAGCTTACCCCAGTCTGCTGCTGTAGTCTCTGGCTATGGAGGCTTTGGAAGCTCAACCAACATTCCTGGAAGCTTCACTCGTAATCCTACCAGTGCCTCGGCCAGCACAACCATTGGATTTGATGAATCTTTAAGCTCTCAGTACAAAGAAGCGAATCATTACATGCCACTTCAGCAGGTAATATATATCATAAGCTCAGAATTCTAAGCAGTCTGAACCTTTTACTCCCCACCCAAAAAAAAAAAAAAAAATCTGACTGTTAATTGGTTGTTATTGGAAGAATGATAACCCTGCCATGTGGGTTCACGGAGCTGGTTCCAGAACAATGTCAGCTCTTCCTGCCAGCACTTTTTACAGCTTTCAGGGGCAAAGTCAGCATAGCGGGTTTCGACAGAGTCAGCAGCCCTCGCAGTTTGGAGCTCTGGGTTATCCAAATTTCTATCATTCGCAAGCAGGAATCTCCCAAGAACATCAGCAAAATCCAGGTGAAGGAAATCTGAATGGCTCCCAGGCCACACCATCCCAGCCATCACACCAGATCTGGCAACACAGTTACTGAGCCATCGCTCATTTCTCTGAGGCTGTCAGTCTCTGGAAGAAAAGCCTTGACAGGGCACATACAGTTTGATCAGATGTATCCATGCTGAGCATTGGGGTCTGATCAACTGTACAAAGCTGCCAAGAATCACCCAATTGGCTGCTGCCTTGAGCCTTGACAGGTCCAATGTATTTTAGAGGTTGAGTGTGTTTCAACTGATAACCACGTAGGACTAATTTGAGCGGTGTTCTCTTCATTCTGATAAAGAGCATTGTCTGCAAACTTATTTAATGTAACAGTGAACTAAGTTATCTAACAAGCGGCGGACTCTAATTCCCTGGAAGGCTAAATGTTTGATATCCCTCCAAAATTTGAGCTCCTGCCTAGCAAAAAGTATCACACGACTCTGGAGTTGATTATAGTGAATTCCTCTTAGGTGGTATTTGATAATCTAAATGGGATCAGCAAGATGATTTTACATCACTGATGATTCTTATCTTGAGGTAATCAAATTCTGCTAATCTATGATCACTGTATTTGATATATTATGTTCTATTGATTAAGCATTTTCGATATTTATGAGTTATTTCTTTGGTATGTTATGAGAATCTAAGATCACTAATCACATAATACTAAAATCATCTTTGATATATTTTATAAAAAGATATTTATTAATCTTATAAGAGTATATTAAGTAATATTTTAGAATTAATTTGTTTTATTTGTACTTATAATATATTGTTATGTTAGTACTAATATTTATTTTGATTAGAAAAAAATAAAAATAAAAGTAATATAGTAAATAATTTTATAATATAAATATAAAGTAAAACAATATTTTTATTATCAATATAAAATATAATTAAATAATATTATGACTAATAATATGATCATGAACGTTATATATAACATCAATATAGATAATATTAATATATTATTAATATATCATTTTTTCATTGGATTGAGTGATGTCTCTGTCCTCAAATTCAGTGATCTTGGATATCGATTCTTAAGGAAGAATTTTCCATCAGGAGATTGGGCAATGATTTGAATAGGGTTAAGTTAAGATCATTGCCACGTTGGATTATCATGATATAATTCAATGTATTGATCTTATCACTTCTATTCATATCTTGATCTTGGGGTGATCATCTACCATCAATTGTGCTCTTATTATTTTCTTATGGGCATCCTATTTGAGACTTTCTGTATAGCTTGATTAAAGCCTCAATTCTTACAATATCCAACCTAACCAATGTTGATAACAAACAATTTGTTTGATTCTCAGACTTCTTAAAGGTCATGTGGATTGAGCTTACTTTGATACCAGATGCGTTCTAACTCATTTGTTGGGAGACTTCAGGCAATCTCAAGCTGCTTGTTGACGATTCCGTTATAAACCCAAGTCAGGTTGTCCTCAGAGACTGACTTGTTTGTTAGGAATGGGGCAAGATCCCTGAAAAAAAGCACACACACACAAAAAGAAAGGGGGGCCAAATCAACCTGATTCAATAACCTTACAGATGCTTTGAAAATGATCTGAACCTGACCGCATTACTAATTAGATCTATTCTGAGCCAAACCTGATCCATTGACAAGCCCAGCTGCAACCTAGTTAGGGTTATCAAGTCCAGGTCACTTACAGTTCGCTGAGAGTACTTAGTGACGTAACAGCGGATGAGCGCATTTACGGCAGGAGCGAAGGGGACCAAGCAATCGAGCGAGCAGCCAAGCAAGAAGGGGTGGAGGCAATGAGCTTCCCCTTGTCTCGCTGCCACCGCTCACCCCAACCCCCCTTGCCCTTCCGACCTCCGCCGATAACAACTAAGAGAACGCCGACTTCTCCATTCCACCGCCCAAAGGCGGTCGCCTCCGTCTCCTCCTCCTCCTCCGATAAATCCTGGCGATGCCTCCATAAGCTACTTCTCCAAGCGACGGCCGGAGCCCTCTCCTTCTCTCTCCTCGCTTCTCCTTTCCGTTCCCTCGCGGAGGCGGCGGGTCCCCCAGCTGTCCAGATCCCGCCGCCACCGTCGGAACTCTGCCACGACTGGGCGGAGGAGGAGGAGGTGCCACCGGAGTCGATCACGAACGAGGCCCTCGTGGAGGAGGCCTGGGATGTCGTCAACGAGAGCTTCCTCGGCGACGCCGTCAGCCGTTCCTGGTCTCCCGAGAAATGGCTGGTAGATTGAATCGATTATTCTTCTTTTTGTACAGTATCTAATTGTGCCTTCCAAATTCTTGGAGTTGAATAAAGATGCAGCTGTAGGTGAATTCCATACGAAAGAGAAGCATGCATATATCAAACCAGATTGATTTTGTAGTTGCTCATCATCTGCCAAGAACTGATGAAACTGCTTGAGCAGTACCGTTGAAAAATCTGACAAAGATAAGTCCAGTACCGTTGAAAAAGAAGAAAACGAACGCAGAGAAAGTAGTTTTGAGTGTTGAAGGATCAATAAATAACTGATATCAGATTTTCTTCATGATCGGACTGGCAAGACTAATTGGACAGATAATTAGATACATGGGTGCTAATATGAAGAAGCTTTTGGCCAACAAGAAAAGATGGTTATTATTTGGACAACATTTCGACAATTTTGAAAACCTGATGACTGCATGCATTAAAAATATGTGCAAGCATCTGATGTGCCACTCTTTTTATTTGAGATGTTACAATGTTATCTCATTTCCTAGTATATTAGAGCCTCGAAACTTATTATGCCTCTTCGGATCTTTGATATCCAAATTTTTTCAATTACTTCCATATCTTGCAATGGTGGGGCTATGATTTTCACAATTTTGTATTTTCTATAAACTCCAGCATGGTCATATTATCTTCTCCTTTCATGCTGTAGAAAAAAAAGCAAGATTTTCTGCACAAAAGTATCCAAACAAGATCTAGAGCGCACAATGTCATTCAAAAGATGCTGGCCAGCCTAGGTGACCCATATACACGGTTCCTTTCTCCTTCAGAAGTAATTTCTTTCCTTCCAATAGTTGATTTAGCTTGACCTTTCTTTACGCTATGAATTTATTGTTGCATTTAAAGCACGTGTTTTTATCTTCTGATGGTTGATTTGGTGCATGATTTTTTAGAAGGACAATGATTTTGATCTGAAATCTACTTAGCCCTTGGTTTATGAAATGATCACTTTTGTAGTTAAATATGAATCATATCTAGTGTTGATCCAAGGTAAATGTTGTGAACGATTGGCCTAAAGTCCAAGGTCTTGGGTTTTGAGTACATTTTGTCACTCATCAATTCACGTGACCAGGGGAAATCACAAGAGATGATATGAGGCTGTTATTGTATAGTGGTCTCTGCAGTCGCATCCTTTTCCTACACTTTGTTTGCAAATTCTTGTTAGATGATGGATGTAGATCTTTATTATCCATAGAGTTGTATCTTCTACAGGCTATTTTCATGTGTTTGTAGCTGACAACTTCTGATATTGTACGAATATATCTGTGACAGAATGTCTTCAGTGAAATCAATGAGTTTATAGATGGGGATCCATGACTTACACACATTATTAATAATGTTAGCTGGCTGAATAATGCGCCACTCTAAGCTTATTTGGGCTGTATAAACTCCTCTCTGCAACCATGGCCAGGATTTAGAACAATGTGACATTTTTAATAGACAGGAGAGATGGAGAATAATGGGGAGAAAGGAAAGTAAAAGGGAAGTAAAGAAGGAAACAAAAGAAACAAAAAGGAAGAAATGAAAGAGAATGGAAATAAAAAAAATGAAAATGAAGCGAAAAAAAGGGGCTGGCTATCTAATCCAGCTGGCTTCTCCTTTTCTCTTGACTGGTCTTGCACATGATATGTTAGTTGAGTTATAAGGTCCAGGAGATCAATTTTGAGTCTTTTATTGGCTTTAAAGGAGAATGAAATGCTTGTCTTTGTGCCACATCCTGGAAAGCTCTGGTTTTTACCTTATCTCTTTACCCTCTCCTTAAAGAAGAAAGAAGTGGTTAAGTTTTTCTTGGAAATTAAGGAATAGTTAGGCTTCTTTCTTCTTTTCTTACATGTCTTTCGCTCTTGCTTTAACTTGGTCGATCATTTTCAATGCGAGCCTTGAGGAGTCACCTCTGGAATAGGAAATCTTTTGCATGTGCATAATTTTCTGCATCTTTTCAATAGAAAATTCATATGCCCATCATTTTATTTAGATATGAACCTTAATCTTCAACATAAGTTCCTTTGGATCTTACACAAGCCCTTTTAAAGAACAAATGACACAGAGAAAAGGCTTCTAATAATATTAAAATAAGGACAATGCCATAATTGAAAACCCAACATACGAACTGACTGGTAAAAGTTTAAAAATATAAAAATGACTTATTAGGCCATTGCAACCTATAATAAATTAAGGATTTTACATCTGCAAGCTGATGAGAAAGAAGGGACTGTAGAGTCAACTTTGGGTTAAAGAAAGTATGGATAGTGTGATTTCTTAGGATTCATTTGAGGGTAATCTTCAATCTCTAGTGGCATAGGATGACATATATATAATAGATAAAGTTGGAAAAAATAAAATGACAAATAAATGTTGAGACCAAAAGGGTCAGGGCTGATGCCTGATCTCCATTCAGTACCAATATCTCCAGCCATGAACACTTAGCCCTCGGATTTATGGTGGAGAGCTGAAGCCGGTAAACAAATCCTGATGGAATTTGAGCATCAGATATTACAGCCTGAGGAGAAAAAAAAAGAGCATATCTTTTCCCTTCCCGATATTCAAGTTACACATGGCAGCTGATTCTCATTTTAGATACATGAGAAACTATAGCTTCAATGAGTAATTCAATGGGAAGCCGATTGAGAATGAAAGCTTTAACCTAGAATATCTCCTGGTAGTTTGGTATTTGAATCAATGAAACCCTTATTCTATGTCTTTTTTGTCTCTATGATGACTGATTTCATGACCTTGACTATCAATTGGTTCTCATTATCAATATCAATGAGGTTGGGGCTTTCAAGTGATCTCAATGACTGGGAGGTCTTTGAAACCATGTGTTAGAGAGAGCCTGAGGAGGAACAAGCCTGCACTACATCATGCACCGATGAGGATAACCCACTGAATATGTGCATCTAATAAGTATAATGGTCTAAATTGACTAATATTAACTTGCATATAAGCAATGCATATTGAGAAACATGCTCATCTTATGATAATAACAACCAGTAAACTGTTTGTACTTGATAATTTTGTTCTTGCTGAAATTTATTTTTAATATGGGGTAAGTATGTTGGATAATCAAACAATTACGGAAAGTAGAATAATTATCCCTGAACCTTCAATACTATTTTTCCTACCTATGTGATTACTAGTATTATAACCTCAAAACAATAAAAATATTCAGAGTAACTGAACAATAGTCCAGGGCTGCTCTCTCTCTCTCTCTCTCTCTCTCTCACACACACACACACACTCAAAATTTAGTGATGATGTAACTTCTTCCTTGAGAAGCTTGCAAATCCTTTTACTTTCAGAATACATCTAATTTTCTATCGTTCGTATTTGTGCAAATGTTCTGCATCTTCATTTAATTTCATTTTTTATATCAGAAACGTTTCAACTTCTCTTTCTTGTGAATGAGTAAGTGTAGACAAGGAAATGAGCATCTGATGCTGGTCAATGCCATTCAAATATATGCTCTAAAATATGTTAATTAATTTCTTATTTATGACTTTGGGCTACTCTTCTCTTCTTTACTACCATTATATTCACGAGAATTGCAGCTTCCATGTTTGTTGACATATGATGCCTTCATCTTTGATGAAAGTTCTCAAAGATGTCCAAGTATGATGTTACTGGGATTGGAATAAATCTGAGGGAAGTTCCTGATGACAATGGTGCTGTCAAATTGAAGGTGTTAGGGATCATATTAGATGGTCCTGCTCATTCTGCTGGCGTGAGACAGGTAATGTAAGTCATTTGATTTTTTTCTCTTAAAATGAATATATGTTTAATTATTGCTAGGATATGCCACATATATATTACTGATCTTGAGGTCAATCTAGTGAGTCTGGATAGGAGTGGTTCCAAAATCAAGTTATCATGGTGTTACCTGATTATTTCTTAGATCATTTTTGGTTATTGTGATATATACAGGCTTGTCATATTAATGCCCACAGTTTTGTTTTTTGGGTTTAAACAAAAGGGATTTATAGTTAATTTCCCCGTGTTTAATGCAGAGAGGACCACATGACCCAATTTTGGTGGAGATTTCAATGTCTAGTTAGATTAGGATCGTGATCCTTTCAGTGCTTGTATAATACTGATATTTCTATTCATTCTTTTTCTAAAAGAGGTTGGTAGTGGATGCATAGTTGGATGTACACTCAATTGATTGCCATAGGCTTTCTAGGAATGAAGGATTTTTGAATGGAGCATTGTTACATTATGATGCAGGATTTGATGCTGTAGTCTTAATAGGTAGGGAAGTGGTTCTTTATGAATATGGAGGTAAGGAAGCAGCATTTGCTAAAGTTCGATTTGACTTAGTGATTAGGTTGTTGTTAGGAAGCTAGTTCGGACTTCACTTGAAGTGCAGGGCCTTTTCAGGTGGTTGTTTGTGGTGGTCCAACTCTGAGCGGGGGGCATTGTTTTTAACATATCATGCTATTAAGTTTTAGCATCAAGGAAGGTTCTTACTGCAGTTTTCTAATCACATTTTCCTTCTATTTCTGTGCTTTTTTTTAGGGGGATGAGCTCTTATCAGTTAATGGTGTGAATGTAAGAGGAAGATCAGCATTTGATGTATCCTCAATGCTACAGGGTCCAAAGGAAACATTTGTGACTATAGAGGTTGTGTTTACATATTAGCTAATAAATGTACTCCATGGTTATCTTTACATTTCCTGAGTTCTTATGATCCTTCAACATTAATATCTATGCATGTAGGTTAAACATGGAAACTGTGGCCCAATCCAGTCAATAAAGGTCCAGAGGCAACTTGTTGCTAGGACTCCAGTATTCTATCGTCTGGAGAAAATGGAAAATGGCGATGTTTCAGTTGGATATATACACATAAAAGAGTTTAATGCATTGGCAAAAAGAGATTTGGTTATTGGCATGTGTTAACTGTATATCTTAGACTTTTTTATTTCACAATCTTTTATGTGTATGCTGATATAGCAAACGCCTATTGCAGCACTGAAACATCTTCTTGATTCTGGTGCCTCTTATGTTGTTTTGGATCTTAGGGATAATCTTGGTGGACTAGTGCAGGTTAGTTAACAGTGTTTTTTTGCTTACATTTATGTTTGCTTCATATGAGGTCTTTAAATGCAGAAAATTGAGGCCAAAGCCTATCAAACTATGACCATCCATTTGGATCTCAGTGTTTTACTTATTGATTTCTTACTGTTTTTGTTCATTAAGGGGAATTAAAGAAATTGGTTGTTGAAAAGAAGCTCAAACAAAATACGTTGGTACTGGAGCAATGCTACCTCACATAGGAAAGAAAAACACACTGTCACTAACACAAATTAACATGAATAGATCCAGCTAATGCATATCAAAATGGCATGGTAGCTCAGTGTCGAGAGAATGTATTCCAGGGGCATATGTTTTGCCTCATCATATATAATCGGTTTTAAGATGGACGCAAGTATCAAGGTAACCTTTATGGTTGTATATCTCCTAGGAAATTGTGAGGTTGTTATTTTTGGGTTGGTGCCATAATGTTTAATTTTTTATGGATTAGTCAACAAGCTTTATCCCATCTAGATGGGGTTGGCTTTATGGACCAGACTTCGTCAAAAGTTTATGAACATTCCATGACCAGCCCTGAAGGTGATATTTCAACACCAATAAACTTGAAAAGAAATGCCTTGTAATACATTATGATTATGGTTCAGATATGTATAATCACTATAGTCATCCTGTGAGTAAAACAGTGGCTCCGAGAATCTGATAATGGTTCCTGTTCTTCCTAGGCTGGGATTGAAGTTGCTAAGCTTTTCTTGAAGAAAGGAGAAACAGTATGTTATTATGATTTTATATTTATAGTATGCCCCCATTTAATTCCTTCACGATGATAAACTATAATTGTTATGCACTATGAGCTATACTTGTTTTTTCTGAAGCCTTCCCTTGATCTTAGTTGTTCCTAAAATTATCACCCACTCCATAATTTGTGTTTCTTAATTCCTGTCCTATTTGCAGGTCACTTATACTGTTGGCAGGGATCCCCACATTCAAAAAAGTATTGTTGCGGATGCTGCACCTTTTGCTACCACTCCTCTTATTGTATGCAAACATGACATTTCTTTAATTATTCTCCTTTGAGTCATAACAACTGATTATGTTTGTCTAATTCACATGTAGATCAATTTTATTTGTGTGAAGTGTGAACATTACCATGAATTAGAAGCCATGATCAAGAACCACTACATGGTATAACAACAACATTAGTATCTTATTGAAGAATGAGGCAATGTTAATTGTGAGCATTAAGGAAAGGATAGCTGGGTGACAATCTGAACATTTTTATGGATGTATCACACATGCATGCATGCTCGATCAGTCCTGTCAATGGGGGAAATGGATGTGGCATGTTCAAGTATGCTGCCTGGCCTTGAGGAATTAACAAATGATGTACATAGGTATCATTTAAGCCAATCCCACTTAATGGAAATAAATTGGATTTGAGTTGTGGAAATACGCTAGATGGTCTCATGACTTCAACAATCGATGTCTGTCTGGTAAGGTTTGGTCTGAGGCACTATGGAGAGCCCATCAGATTTTAAGATTCTTGGACCACCACATGCTTAGAGCTTATACTTTCATATAAGGTAGTTATGCCTCATGTAACATGTATTATTACATGTCTCTTTTCCTGTAAAACACTCTTCACAGTATCCTATGGTTATTATTGCATTGTAAATTTTACTTCACATTAATAAGTTACTTGTTTGATGAAAAATTTTGGGTAATTTAATATTGCTTGTCCTTTCTTGGGCCAAGCTATACACATTCTCTGGCATCTCAGGGATCTAGTGTCTAAACTATGCATATTCTGAATGTTACCATGAGCTGTCTCTTAGGATATCTAGAGGGGGTTTTAGTTGCTGAAGATTATTGTCTCAAGGTTGTGCATATAGTGACAAAAATTGTTTTTCATGTACTCCTCGTCCTCATTAAAACATGTATGGTTGCATGGCTTCACCTTGTTTATTCTAATTATTTGTAGTTTGTAGTGCAGGTCCTTGTGAATAAGAGGACTGCAAGCGCAAGCGAAATAGTGAGTGGTATATTCTGCTTGTGTGACAAAATTATTAGACCAAAATTTCATATTGTGACAGGAGTCATTTCTTAGGTTGCCACAGCACTTCATGATAACTGCAAAGCAGTTCTAGTGGGAGAAAGGACTTACGGCAAGGTCTTGATAATAACCATGAATTTTTATTTCTTGATGCATCTTTATAAAATTGTTACCTCCCTTTCCATCTGTAATTCAGCATGTAATATGCTACATGAACACCTTCACAGGGTCTAATACAATCTGTTTTTGAGCTTCACGATGGATCTGGTGTGGTTGTCACTATAGGGAAGTATGTGACACCAAATCACATGGACATCAATGGAAATGGAGTAGAACCTGATTTTCCACGCCTCCCAGGTATCCACTATGTTCACACTTGATCATAAGCAAAATGAGCATCGAGCATTAATTGATCTCTGATTGCAGCTCTGAGTGAAGTCAGAAATTATCTTTCACATTGCCAAACTCCGTTGATGGGATAAATACAGGTTTGAATTGCTTTCTGTTTTCTGAATTTAGTATCCCACTTTTATTTAGTGATGACTTCCTGCATTCATATCGACCTAACAATGCATATGAAGATCCAGGACTTTTTGAAGCTTTGCTGGTAGCACCATCATGAGATCCTTAGTTCTAGTCTTGGTTGTCTTGTTCTATTTAGTTAATCATAAGAAAGTAAGTCTTGGATGTCTTGTTCTATTTAGTTAGTCATTAGAAAGCAAGGTTTTCATCAATGTTTTGAGAATTGAGGAGAGTCTTAGAAGTGTTTGTTATAATGAAACTAAGGCCTACTCTTCCTAATTCATGCCAAAAATTTAGTGAAATCAGTTCCCTGTTATCAGGACACACACACACATATGTGTATTAGGTCTGGTAGAAATCTAACACTCTTTTATGTTGAAAGGATTAATGAGGAAATGTCACAGGCTGTCAGCATCTAAACCATGTAGTTTGGTTCCTACCAAACTACATTAACTCTTACATCTGTTCCAAGTGTGCCAACCACCAACTGTTCCTCTTATTAATGCCCCCGCTCATGGTGATTTAGTTGCAAATTCATGCAGAGGTTCATCTCCTTGGCCTCCTTGTACCCTAATGCCTTTCTTCAACTATATTTGTTCCAGGCGCTCATGTGACTCCATGTCTCTCCACAAGTCAAATTTATAACATGAGTGGGGTGCATATGCTATTTGAATTCAAACAATTATAGGAAATTGTATGCACATCTATTGGGCAGAGAAAACCAGTCACTTGAGATTGTGAGGTTAGCTCTCCATTAGCCGCTGTAATGTGTGGCTCATGAAATATCAGATTTCATTCTTCATTTTTTGTTTGTTTATAGAGTATCACAAAAAAAGTGAGGATCCATCCATTTCCTCATCCAGGTGCATTGTTTGGATACAGCTACTCTGGTTGGCCACAACTGACAAGTCTCTCAGCAACGTTTGAATCTGAGATGAGAGTGGTCGTCGTAGCAGCTTCTTGTTTGCTATCAGATGCTGCAAATGTGTTATAGCTGCAATTTTCAAGCCGCACCGTAAATACGCTCGAGGGCCGTAAGCCGTGGATGCGCTCTTTCCAGTTCCTGTGTATTGTTTGAGCACAGTTTGCTTTACAGTAAGAAATCACAGGAGTATCTGTTGGGCCCCAACATTATAAATTTTCAGGCTTTGGCGATCATTTTCTGGATGCAGATCATTCTTCAAGTTTGTTTGTTTCGATGTAATGACATTCAAATTAGTTGATTGATTTGGAATAAAGGGAAGTTCCCCTTACACCCTTTCAAATTTCTCTCTTTTGCACTGCGCCCCCCTCCGTCCTATTTGTGGCGAGGATACCTCTGCCCTCCAGTCTCGTTAAATGGGCTTTTCATCCACTACCCATCTCAAGTCTCTTGCATTGATGAGCACAACCCCACCAACTCCATTTTGATGCCAAGGAGATCTTCCTCGTAAGGTCAGTCACCTTCATGTCCGCATCTCTCCCGCTTATGAGCCAACGGTGAACATAAAACAGTGGGAGTTGATGAAGTGACCAAACTCAAGCTCATCAGGGGCCTCCCCTGTCTCCACGCTTCCTATAAGCTCAATTGCAAGCCCCTCTATTATGGAAACAGAGCCCCCATCACCATATTATCGTTCCTTCTCCCCTGTTTCCCAAGACCACCTCAAATCCACCGTCTGGGAGGATGGAACTACCGAGTTTGTCAGAAGCTTCCTACCTTCAGATCTCCTTGCGGGTTCAAAGAAAAGGGGGGAGAAGATTGACCTAAAACAAAGCTTTCTTCTTCCAAAGTGCTGGAAAAACCAGCCTCTCCCATTACCCTGCTAACACTGTCATCTAAAATAGAGATGATGAGCTACTCTAACTCTACTTTGATGGCTGACGATTCGGGCCTTCTCGAGGGCACCGATAAGGGCATTCAGAAGAAGAAATAAAAGAAGGGGTTATATCTCAAAGATTCATCCAGTAATGAAAAATCATGTATTTTTCAAGAATTTCTCAGTAATTCATGATCTAGTTACTAACTATACGCATAATTATAAACTAGCACTCAACCCCCGCATTGTGGGGGCTTAATTGATATTAACAATAATGATGTTATTTTATACTATGAATGTTAGTAAATTCAAAAATCAAAAATGCTATAAAATAGGTTAGTAGCGTGTATTTTTGAAATGAAAAGATCATCTATGTGAAGAAAGGTCAAGAGAGGCAACCTTGGTGATCTCCTATAGGTGGTTATATATCTCCCATATTTCTCTCATTTCTCCCCCAATGTCCCTCACTTTCTTCACAGTCTCTCCTTTTTTTTTTTCCTCCCAAGAACCACTGAGTCATCTAGGTGGCTGTTGTTCCATTCATTTCTCTAGTAGAAATGGGAAAAAAGAACCACTCATACCTTGCTTTCCCCTCTCACGTAAACCAAATCGAAAAGCATGATTAATGTCCCTTTCACTAAAAGAGCTTAACCACTATTGACAAAGTGACTCATTAGTATTACTTCCTTCACCATTTTTCTAATCTAATATATAAACTATCCCTGCAAAAGACACCATGGGTTTTATATATGATAGCCCATTTTGGTTGGTTTTGTTGGGAGATGCCGACCGACCCCGCTCACGACGGCTTATGATCGGACATATCCGATCGACCGACCGACCCCGCTCACGACGGCTTATGATCGGACATACCCGACCGACCGACCGACCGATCGACCAAACGCCATCACCGGCCGATTAACGGCCCTCTACCGACCGAGGATATGTCGGTCGGGCCGACCTTTTCCATTCTCCCGACCGGCTGAACCAGGAAGTCTGATGGCCGACTCTCGCAACATGCCCGGCTGACCATCAGAGGGGTCCGAATCTCCACCCGACGCCACACAGCTGGCCACCGACCTAGGGTCGGTCGACTCCTCCGATCGTCGTACGGCTGCCAGAGACTGTCAGCCCTGACAGCAACATGCGGCACTGCCACCTAAGGGCATTATTCTGCCTAGGGCATTGTCAACCCTAGTGATTTGACAGCCCCACGGCGATGTGACACTTTCACGGCGACTCTGACAGTCTATAGTGAGTTGACAATTCCTCAATTGTCCGCGCCATTAATGACGGCGCCATACCACGCTCCACTATATATATATCGGGGAAGGCAACAGTGCAAAGGGCCTTCGAAACAACAGGCTTGCTCCCTCTCTCTCTCTCGATTGAGCTCTCTGTCTTCATTTCACTGTTGCCCAGTCACCTCTCTGACTTGACCGTCGGAGGGTCCCCGTCGGAGCCGCCTCCGATCAGTGTGGACTTTCTTTTTTGCAGGCGCTCGTTCCCGGCAACCAGGCGACGAGGGGATTGGCCGCAACAGATTGGCGCGCCAGGTAGGGGGGCGAGACAGGCATTCTCAAGCAGTAGATACTGATGACAAAGACAAGAGCCCAACGATCGAGAGTCACAGGGTCGGCGAGGCGCTCTTCCCGCCGGGAAGAGGCCTCTCCGCCACCCTCCGCGGCGGAACCCAGCTCTCCGCACCCCACGGTGACCACGGAGGCGCAGATCGCGGCAATCGTACGGCAGATGACCGTGCTGACGGACGCGGTCAAGAGCCTCCAGCAATAACCGACGGCCCGTCCGATGCCCTCCAGGAGTAGCCGCCGACGCCCGCGTCGATCCCCGTCGCCTCCGCGCGAGCGCTTGCCACAGCGCTCTCAAGGAGCGGAGGAGGGGCGGCCACGGCGCGATGCCCGTCAGTCCCAGCAGCTCTCTCCCTCCCTGCTGGAATGGGCGAGGAAGGAGAAGCGACCGCGAGCGCCGTCCGCCTCCCTCTCGAAATCTTTCGGAGACTCCACTCCTGGGGTCTCCCAGCACCGGCGGACGGACGACTACGAACGCAGGTTCGAGAAAATCGATCGTCGACTTGCACAGTTGCAGGTGGATGGACAGAAGTCTTCGAACGACGTCGACTTCCAGACTGCCCAACCTCTTTCCTGACTCATTCTCGACGAACTGATCCCCAGTCGGTTCAAGATGCCGCACGTGGAGCCATACGACGGCTCCACCAACCCAATCGACCACCTGGAGAGCTATAAAGCTCTCATGACGATTCAGGGGGCAACCGACGCTCTCTTTTGCATCGGCTTCCCCGCCACACTCCGCAAGGCTGCCAGGGCCTGGTACTCTGGTCTTCGATCGGGAAGTATCCACTCTTTCGGGCGGCTCGAGCACTCTTTCGTGGCTCACTTCAGCACCAGTCGGAAGCCGCCGCGAACGTCGGACAGCCTTTTCTCCCTCAAACAGGGAGAAAATGAGACGCTCCGACACTTCGTGGCGCGATTCAATACGGCCACGCTTGAGGTCCGAGACCTCAACGAAGACATGGCTATCTCAGCCATGAAACGGAGGCTGAGGGCGTCTCGATTCACCTACTCCCTGGACAAGACCCTCTCCCGTACATATGCCGAATTGTTGGAGCGCGCGTACAAGTATATGCGCGCGGACGAAGGAGTCTCCGACCGGCGCTCAACCGAGTTCAAGGGTCCGAAGAAAAAGCGAAGGAAGGGTTGGGACCCCGCCGAACCTAGCAGGCCCCCGACTGATAGTCGGGTCTCGCCCCCGCGACGAAATCAAAAGTCGCCCCGACGGCAGACTCCAAGGCCGGCACGCCCCAGGTATGACTCCTACACTCATCTCTCCGCTCCCCGTGCGCAGATTTTAATGGAGATCGAGGGGGAAGAATACCTGCGACGGCCTCCGCTATTGAAGGCAAAAGGCCTCGACCGACGGAAGTACTGCCGATTCCACCGGGGCCACGGCCATAATACCGAGCAATGCATCCAGCTTAAGGATGAGATCGAAGCTCTCATCCATCGAGGGTATCTCGGTAAATTTCGGAGGAACTCGACGACTCGACCTGTGGCCGACAGACGACCCCCGCCGACTGAGGAAGCGACCACCAATCAGCCGACGGCCGGGGTCATCAATATGATTTCCAAGCGACTCGACCCAGGGACGTCTGCTGAAGGGGAGCCCATGAAGAAGTTGCGCCCGGACGACGTGATTACTTTTACGGAGGAGGACGTTCGGGGCATCCAAACTCCTCACGACGACGCTGTTGTTGTCTCGGCAACAATAGCAAACTATGATGTAAAAAGAATTTTTGTAGATAATGGAAGTTTGACAAATATTTTATTTTACTCGACCTTCTCCCGGATGCGACTATCTACCGACCGACTCAAGAGGGTCCTACGCCCTTGATAGGCTTTGCCGGGGACGCCGTCTCAACGGAAGGTGAAGTTACCCTGCCCGTGACGGTCGGCACCGAACCACGACAAAGCACGGTTCATTTGACTTTTGCGGTCGTCCAAGTGCCTTCGGCCTACAACGCCATACTTGGAAGATCCGGACTTAACGCCCTCAAGGCGATCGTCTCGACGTACCATCTCCTCGTTCGGTTTTCGACAAGAAACGGGGTCGGAGAGATGCGCGGGGACCAACAGCTCGCTCGCTGATGCTTCCAGATCTCCGCTCAGAACGACGAGTTGAGGAGTTCCCTGACGATCGACAAACTTGACCAACGGGAGGAGGAAGAACGGGGCTCGCCGGCCGAACAACTCGTGTCAATCCTGATTGCAGGAGACCCCGACCGGAAGGTATGGGTCGGGTCTCAACTGCCAGAACCCGAACGGCGACGGTTGACGGAGCTGCTAACGGCCAATGCCGACGTATTTGCTTGGTCGGCAGCAGATATGTCGGGCATCCCCCCAGAGACAATAACCCACCGACTCAACATCGACCCGACGATGAGGCCGGTGAGGCAGAAGAAAAGGTCCTTTGCTCCCGAAAGACAGAGGGCCATCGATGAAGAAGTGGACAAGCTGCTCGAGGCGGACTTCATCAGAGAAGCCACGTATCCCGATTGGCTCGCCAATGTTGTCATGGTCAAGAAAGCCAACGGGAAGTGGAGGATTTGCATCGACTATACCGACCTGAATCGGGCCTGTCCAAAAGATAGCTTTCCATTTTCAAAGATCGACCAGCTGGTGGATGCGACGTCCGGATTTCGACTGCTCAGCTTCATGGATGCCTTTGTCGGGTACAACCAGATCCGGATGGCGCCTGAAGACGAGGAGCACACTGCCTTCGTGACCCCCAAGGGCCTCTACTATTATCGAGTGATGCCCTTCAGGCTGAAGAACGCTGGCGCCACCTACCAACGACTTGTCAATAAGGTCTTTAAAGATCAGATCGGGCGCAACATGGAGGTATACGTAGACGACATGCTGGTGAAAAGTGCGCGAATTCCGGATCACGTTCAGGACCTCGAAGAGGCCTTCCACACTCTACGACAACATCGAATGAAGCTGAATCCGACTAAGTGCGCTTTTGGGGTAACCTCGGGGAAGTTCCTCGGATTCCTCGTTTCTCAGAGAGGGATCGAGGCCAACCCTGAGAAAATAAAGGCGATCATCGACATGCGTCATCCGAACACCAAGAGGGAGGTCCAGCAGCTGAACGGAAAAATCGTCGCTCTCAGCTGGTTTATTTCTCGATCAGCTGAAAGGTGCCTCCCATTTTTCAAAACTTTGCGGCAGGCGAAGAGTTTTTCTTGGTCGGATGAGTGCCAACGGGCCTTCGAAGATCTGAAGAAGTACTTGGCTTCCCCGTCGCTGCTCGTGAAGCCGCAAGTCGGGGAGACCTTGTATCTCTATTTGGCCACCTCCTCTGAGGCGGTCAATTCGGTGCTCGTCCGAGAAAACGAGAGCCGAACCCATCAGCCTATCTACTATACCAGCAAAGTACTCCGCGGTGCTGAAGCCCGATATTCGGAGATGGAAAAGATGATTTTCGCCTTGACCGTCTCCGCACAACGACTTCGCCCATACTTTCAGGCTCATGCCATAGTGGTTCTCACCAACCAGCCCCTGAGGGCGATCTTGCGCCGATCGGACACATCGGGACGACTGGCGAAGTGAGCGATGAAGCTCAGCGAGTTCGACATACAGTACCGACCGCGGCCTGCCTTGAAGGCTCAGGTCTTGGCCGACTTCATCGCCGAGTGCCCGACCACCGACCAAGGGTCGGGAGCTGCGGACCCGGGACGAGATGCGGTCTCCGAGCCAGACCCGGTCTCCACCTGGGTACTGCACATCGACGGAGCTTCAAACGCTCAGGGGAGCGGGGCTGGGTTCCTGCTCACCAACTCGGATGGGGTAGTCACCGAGTACGCCCTCCGATTCGACTTCAAAGCCTCCAATAACCAAGCCGAGTACGAAGCGCTCCTCGCCGGCTTGAGGATGGCGAGGGAACTGGGCGTCGACAGCCTTCGGGCATTCTCCGATTCTCAGCTGATCGTGGGGCAGGTCAAAGGTGAATTCGAGGTGCGAGATCCGACCATGGCCAAATATCTCCAGAAAGTGAAGGATCTCGTAGCGTGCCTCAGGCATTTTGAAATTTTCCACATCCCTAGGTCGGAGAACGTCCGTGCCGACGCACTCTCCAGACTGGCGACTTCGGCTTTCGACTCTTTGGGTCGGACGTTCGTGGAGAACCTCGAGCAGCCGAGCATCGATCGGGTCAAAGAAGTACTACAACTAACAGCCGAACCAAGCTGGATGGATCCGATTGTTCGGTTCCTGACTGACGGGACCGGCCTTGAAGACCCCACAGAGGCCAGGCGGCTCCGATGGTCGGCCTCCCAATATTTGATCATGGATGGCCGACTCTACAAAAGATCGTTCTTCCTTCCCTTGCTTAGGTGCTTGGGACCGACCGACGCAGACTATGCTCTCAGAGAAGTGCACGAAGGGATCTGCGGGAATCACTTGGAGGGCAAGTCTCTGGCCTACAAAGTCCTGCGACAGGGCTACTACTGGCCCACCATGAGGAAGGACGCGGCTGAGTTGGTCCGGAGGTGCGAACGTTGCCAGAAGTATGCTAACGTGCAGCACCGACCGACCAGCCAAATCGCTCCTATCGTCGCTCCATGGCCCTTTGCCCAGTGGGAGGTCGATATTCTCGGTCCTTTCCCTCCAGCATCGGGTCAAAGAAAGTTCATAGTTGTCGCCATCGACTACTTCACCAAGTGGGTGGAGGCCGAGCCCCTGACGCAGATTACCGAGCGAAAGATGAAGGACTTTGTCTAAAAATCCATCATCTTCAGGTTCGGATTGCCGCATACCATTATCACCGACAATGGGCGGCAATTCGACAACCAAGATTTCAGAGATTTCTGCGCAAGATTTCACATCATGCACCGACTGACTTCGGTCGGGCACCCACAGTCCAACGGCGAAGTCGAGGTGACCAACCGGACCATACTACACGGGCTCAAAACCCGACTAAACGAAGTCAAAGGCCTCTGGACCGACGAGCTAGGCTCCGTTCTGTGGGCTTACCGAATGACCCCCCGCGTACTGACCGGGGAGTCGCCTTTCGGTTTGACCTATGGGATGGAAGCGATGATCCCACTCGAGATCGGGCTGCCGTCTACAAGGGTCGAGCGGTATCAAGAGCTGGACAACTCTGATTGTCGGAGAGCCGACTTAGACCTCCTCCCCGAACTGCGAAACGAGGCTCAACTTCGCATGGCTTCATACCGACAGAAGGTAGCCCGGTATTACAACGCCAAGGTCAGACCAAAGCTTTTCAGGCCTGGTGACTTAGTCCTGAGAAAGGCAGAGGTCTCGAAGCCCCTGGACCAAGGGAAGCTGGCTCCGAACTGGGAGGGGCCCTACACGGTGGCAGACACCTATGGTCCGAGGGCCTACCGACTGGAGACTCTGGAAGGAAAACCCATTCCCCGAACATGGAATGCCGACAACCTGAAGTTGTATCACCAATGAACTTTGTACTTGTTCATTCTGAATACAAATCCAGTTTGAAATCTCGGAGTTTTAACTCTTCGACTGACGATCGGCGCTCACCAAGGTCGAGCCCCGACGTGCCGACTCGGACTTGGTATCCGCCTGAAACCGACGGCACCATCATCGATGATACATCGAACTCTTACAAGGACCGATATATCTACATGGACGGGAGTCACACTCCTTCGACGGTCGACGAAACATCGGACCCTTACAAGGACCGATATATCTATATTGACGGGAGTTGACACTCCTTCTACGGTCGAACTTTCGGGCCAGACAATCGGCTAACCTACCGACTGAACCCCGACCAAAGAAAGGTGGAATGCCTACGCGACCGCCCTCGCGACTTACCGACCTAGCTACGGCCGGTCGAAGGATATTCGACTTACCACCGTCTATCGCACGATGTGACCTCAGTCGCATTCATGACTCACCGGCAGAGCTACGGCCGGCCGGAAGATATTCGGCTTATCACCGTATATCATTTGGCGCAGTATAAGTACCCGTCGCAAGAGTATCGGGATCCGACTTATCGGCGTTCCCCCGACTAAATGCGCCGGACGACATTCGACTGAACGCGTCGGAAGGGACCTGACTACCGAACCTTTATCCGACGGTCGGTCGGCTTTCGACTCAACGAACGTGCCCGACGCGCGGCCGGGGGAAGGACGCCCGACTTACGACCTCGACCATTGAAGGCCGAGCCAAAGTCGGGACATGTCCTACCTTCGTGACGGCACGAGTTGCCGAACGACCTAACCGACTCATATGGGTTGGCGACTTACGTGTTCGGATGCATTCTACAATACAAGAAAAAAGGTTTAAGTCTATAACTGTGACTTCATTGAAGATCAAAAGGAGCTTACAAAGTCGGGCCGAAGCCCGGTTACAAGTGTTCTAAGAAGAAAAAACAAAAAGGATAAAAGACGACGAGGCCGCGGTCATCCGTCCGAGTCAATCTCCTCGACCGATGGAAGCTCGGGGATGACCGACGTGTCCATCGCGATCGACGCTGGGTCGACGGCCGAAGCAGGATCGTCGGTCGGCGAGGGACTGGCAGCCGGCGTCGGGTCACGAGTTGCAGCCGTCTCTCCTTCGGCAACTTGTTCCTAGACGGCCCCTCCGGCCACGGCGACGCCTCCCGACGACGGGTCGGCCATCTCTTCCGTGGCTTGGTCCTCGACTCCCGACGGGACGATATCGCTGAGGTCCAGCTTCGGGTACAGGGCCTGGACCGCATCCCGACCATCCTCGTACCCCACCCGGTACGACGCGAAGCCGGACTCCAATAACTCCTCCCGGTACTGGTCGGTGGCGCGGAAGTCGTCCACCACCCGACTTGCCGACTCCTTCACCGACCTTGCTTCCGCTTCCGCCAGGCCGAGCGAGTCCTTTGCCGACTCTGCCTCTGCCTTCGATATGTCGGCGTCGGCCTGGGCGATTGACAGATCCTCCTCAGCCTTGGCGAGCTTCTCCAAGCTGACCCGGAGCTGCTCGCGCTCGCCCTCGAGTTCGGCGGCAACGCCGTCACGCTCGCGCCGCAGACGGTGCACGGTCCGACCCTTGCGTTTGGCTTCTTTTCGGGCCGACTTTAGCTCGGACCCGAGACGAGAGACCTCGTCCACCAACTTCGCCTCCCGATCGGTCGACTGCTTCAGGTGGTCGACCAGCATTGCCCGGTCGGCTTCGACCGCCGCCGCCCTATCTTTCCAAGCCGCCCGGACATTCCCGAACCTCCGGTACCCGGCTTCAAGTTCGGACATGGTGTAGATCAGCTGCCGACGTGAGCGTTTCGTCAGGAAAGCAAAATAATAAAAACATTAAGGAAAGAGGAGGCGAAGCGGAACTTACCTCGACCATGGTCGGGTAGAACGAAGATAACATCTCGGTCACTTGCCGAGACCTCAGCGCCTCCACATCGGCTGGGAGGAGGATCCCCTGGCACAGCCTCCTGGCTAGGTTGTGGTCGGCCAGCGCCGACGCCCCTTCGGGGAACTGAGCGCTGGGCGACACAGTGCGACTCCCCGACCTCGTGTCGTCCGCGGGGTCCATCGGGGCTTTCCCCCGATCGGCCACCCCAACCAGCGGATCCGGTAGGGAGGGGATGCTTGAGTTTGACGCGGCACCCCCCGTTGCGGCTGCAGATGCCGTCGGATGATGTTCGGGTTCCCGAACGTCGTCCGACGCCACACCCGCCGGCGAAGCCGCCGATGTCCCTTCCGCCGCTTCCTCCGCCGGTCTCTCCTCCGGTTGCACCGTCGGAGCCGCGAGCGCTATCACCGGCTCCGACTGGTCGGTCGCCGACGCCTCGACGGTCGGCACCGCCGTGGAAGGTTTCTTCTGCAGACGCGAAGGTCCGGCCCCCGATGCCGGCCTCTTCCTCGTCGCGTACTGTCGGATTTCGATGTCGGTCGGCCTCATCCTCGGAGGTGTCCCTGCGATACCGACAGCAATATTAATATAAGAACCAGAACGAAGGCCGAATGAAAAGACAACCGATGGATCGGGCGATACCTAGACGGGGGACCAAGCTCAGGCCAGCGTCATAGAGGGCTTGTTCGGTAACAAGCTCCCTCTGCTTCGGGACCGACATGTCCTTGAGTCGGTGGAAGTCCTCCCGGTCGTCCGCCTCCACCCGGCTGTTCTCGTTTGCCTCGGTTCGGAGCACACCCCAGTGAGATGGAAAGCCCCAGGGAGAAAGAGATGAGATGAAGAAAAACTGGTTCTTCCACCCGTGGATGGACGATGGAAGACCAGTGATGAAGGAAAGACCCTTCCGGGGGTTGAAGAGCCACCACCCTCGGGCCTTAGGGTGGGGTCGGAGCACAAAAAATACCCGGAAGAGAGAAATACGAGGGTTGGTCGGCAGAAGCTGACACAACAAGGCGAAGCTGATTATTAGTCGGACAGAGTTCGGCGCCAGTTGCGCCGGACAAAGTCCGTAATAATCCAGCAGATTTCGGACGAACTCCGGAATCGGAAGCCGAAGACCCGCGCGGAGATCTTCGACGTACAGCGCCAACTGGCCCGACGGAGGGTTGTTAACCCGACCGCCGACCCCTGGGGCGGAAAGTTGAAACTGCTCCGGGATGCGATACTGATCCTGAAGCCGATCAACGTTCGGCCCCGAAAGTGAGGAAACCTCAACTTCCGGAGTCGATCGAGGGTCATCGGTCGGATTTCCCGACCGAGCCCCCCGAGATGGATTTTCGGCCATCGCACCAGAACCGAGGGAAAGGCGAGGCCGAAGAAGAAGAAGAAAGAAGAGAAAATTTAAACGGAAACCACGGCTGAGGGAAAGGATCACGAACCCGAAACGGACCCTTTAAAGAGCGGAAGGGGAGACGACTGCTGGCGACGACGGAGGAATCACTTGGGCAGAGTCTCTGCGGCAAATTGTTCAGGGTGGGGCTTCGAGCGCAGGCGGTCCTATATATATAGGGCCGTTCGACGGTCGAGATGACCCCGCGCCGACCGAGATCCCCCGGATGGGCGACATGTGGCAGCATCCGGACCCTCCCTTCGGCCCGATGGATCGGCGCGCCCATCCCGGGATGGCCGCACCGCCTTCATTTAATGCGGAAGACGCCGGCCCAACCACCTCCGACACGTGGCGAAAGGGCCGCGGCTCTGAGTTAAATCGCCCGCGGGGATTCGCGTTCCCGATGGGACGCCTGACAGCGCCCCGCGCTCCCAGAATCGATGCTGGGCGGCGGTTTGCGTTCCCCAAAAGGTGCTGGACCCTCGATCGCCTGACACCAAATCGTCCGGCACTCGATCGTCTGACACCGACGTAACACCTGACGCCGACATAACACCTGATGCCAGCAAATCGCTCGACGTTTATGAGACACCTGACATCGTATCAACTCGCGGTACGGTCGAAATTTGACGTACGGTGAATCCACTCCTTTTCGCTCGGCATTGCTGCCCAAACGGAGGCATCGGCTAGCGCACCGTCCGACTCAGGAGTGGAGGGGGGCAACTGTTGGGAGATGCCGACCGACCCCGCTCACGACGGCTTATGATCGGACATACCCGACCGACCGACCGACCCCGCTCACGACGGCTTATGATCGGACATACCCGATCGATCGACCGACCGACCGATCGACCGAACGCCATCACCGGCCGATTAATGGCCTTCTACCGATCGAGGATATGTCGGTCGGGCCGACCTTTTCCATTCTCCCGACCGACTGAACCAGGAAGTCTGATGGCCGACTCTCGCAACATGCCCGACTGAGCATCAGAGGGGTCCGAATCTCCACCCGACGCCACACAGCTGGCCACCGACCTAGGGTCGGTCGACTCCTCCGATCGCCGTACGGCTGCCAGAGACTGTCAGCCCTGACAGCAACATGCGGCACTGCCACCTAAGGGCATTATCCCGCCTAGGGCATTGTCAACCCTAGTGATTTGATAGCCCCACGACGATGTGACACTTTCACGGCGACTCTGACAGTCTACAGTGAGTTGACAATTCCTCAATTGTCCGCGCCATTAATGACGGCGCCATACCACGCTCCACTATATATATATCGGGGAAGGCAACAGTGCAAAGGGCCTTCGAAACAACAGGCTTGCTCCCTCTCTCTCTCTCTCTCTTGATTGAGCTCTCTCTATCTTCATTTCACGGTTGCCCAGTCACCTCTCTGACTTGACCGTCGGAGGGTCTCCGCCGGAGCCGTCTCCGGTCAGTGTGGACTTCCTTTTTTGCAGGCGCTCGTTCCCGGCGACCAGGCGACGAGGGGATTGGCCGTAACAGGTTTCATTATATTTCCTACCATATGGGCATATAAATAAAATTAAAATATTCATACAACAACTTAATCATTTGATCGACTTAGATTAAATAATTTGCGTTCTATATCAGATAATATCAAACACGAACATAAAAGAAGAAACTTCACTTATGAAACAAATCAGTCTAACGCTAGATCCTCAAATCATCCTCATATCTGTATAAGAAGAACAGAGATTAAAACCCAAAGTTATATCCATATAAGAGGACAGAAATGATTCCCTGGCATCTTCAAGAAATATCCAACACAAAGTTATGTCCACATAAGAAAAAAAAAAAAAAAACAAAGGGGGGAAGGGAACGATATAAGTTAATCAGATCTGGCAAAAATCTTCCAAACAGACTTTTTGCCGTGAAAACGAACCAGATTTTTTTTCAATTATCTGAGATTAAAGGAAAGAAAATTATTCGGATATAAGTACAGAACCGAGCAAACATATGTAATGACAAACTTTATCGACATTGAAATTCAGTAGTTCACTCTTACTCATGAGCTCTCTACACTTCAACATGCATCTTGGGCTCTAATACTGCTTCATATGAGCATGGTTCTGCTGCCAGGAGCTCTTATAAAAGGTCACTGGAAGTATATTAGTCTGTCTGGATATTCTGTCATCAAGCTATACAATTGCTACTTCGCACTGCAGTGCATACTCTTCATTGCTCAATCCGGGTCTCCTCAATGATACCAAGCCATTTCTTTCATACTTCGGCTTTTTTGAGAAGCACTGCAAGCCATTTATTTTATTTTAAAAAAAAACTTAGAATAGGGGCAGAGAAGGAATCCGATCACGCGCAAGCCAAAAGAAACCCCGCATGCCCACCATAATGCAGCCTCTATCTCGGGATTCGGGCCCCGCAAGCAAAGACCAGGATGGAAGGCGCGCCTCCAGAGATCGGAAAACCTTGTGAACGAATGGAATTCGGAACCAGCCAACCGACACCCGAAGGTGGCAAGAATGTCGCCAACCGTGACCTCCAGCTCGTAACTCACCCTGCCATCCTCCAAGAAAAGCTCCAATTTGTCCCCCTCAGGTATGATCTCGGCCCTCACGCCATCCCACAATCGAATACCTCTCGATCACCAGGACCCCCACGTGGAGCGCAGTGCCCTCAATGCGGTTCCGGGCCTCGGCGGCCCTGACGATTATGTCCTCCTTGTGGGGAGGTGGCGGGTCCTGTCGGCAGCGGCAAGGGAGAAAGATTGAAAGTGGGAAGCTTGGAGCGGCCGACTAAGGAAGCTTGGACGATGGTTGGGAGGACAGGGCGAACGAAGTGTCAATCCCTAGGTTTTTCTGCTATTTTTCCATCCTCAGGAGCCTCAATCGGGTGGAGGCTTGAAGAGCGAAGTCAAAAAAACGTAGGTTCGGTGGGGACACGTGGTACGTCAGGAGATTACTCTATAACCTAACGTGCCAACATAAAATTTCTTCTTCAATATTTGTTGATCATTTTACCTATGCTATATAGATGCTTGTCAGGCAACCTTATCAGTATTCGTTGTGATTGTAAAATAGTTTCCTACGCTTTCCTGAATCTATAATATTCATTTCCTACTAACGGATTACTAAACATGACCTAGGCCAATTTTATCGGATGTCTCCAAAGAGACAAGGCCATTGGCCAACTTTTATTTGTTAAACTAGCCTGGTAGACCCCACGAGAGATACATTTCAGAGGGTGTGGGTTTGGGGGTTACAACCATGAGTGAACTGATATCTTATGACGTTTTCCCTTTTTTTTTTTTTTTTTTGGTATAAATGATGTTTTTTTTTTTTCCAAAAACACGATACTGCTCGAAATCGGGACAGGTCTGGAAACTGGTCACTTCTGCTGCGCCTACAATAGCGTGGAATCCCCCAAAACCCTTTACTCGCTCGACCATCTGACCAATAAATTTCAGTCAACCCACCGCCCCTGGCTCGCCAGGTTCCTACAAAGGTGCAGGACAAACCCGGTATCTGACGGTTATCTCAGCTGATCTGCTTCCACGTTTCTCAGTGGTTCCATTGTCGGCTCCCGGTCCCGGATAGTGATCGGATTCAGAGCTCCACCCTCTCCCATTCAAATTCCAAGCCAGAAACAGAAGAGGAGGAGAAGCAGCGAGTCCAGAAGGATTTCGCCGCCTCCCAATCTTCGGTATTATTCTTCCTTATCCTCGATCTCTTATTTTATTATTAGTTCTTGTTCTTTACTTTCTATAGTAAATTAATTTTCATTTTAGATGTCGCATTCTTGGATCGATTATTTTCCCCCAAATTTTGGTCTTATACGTTGCTCTATCTTGTGAAGTTTCTTCTTTTTTTAAGGTTAGATAGTGGAGTTGATACTTGGCTTCGTGAACTGATTGATTTACAGTCGATTATTTCTCAATAGGTTAGACGCTTTGCCTGGTTTATTTATCTGTTTAAAATTTTGATCTGAGAGAACCTTCAAGCTAAAGGGTTGATCACGTTGATCTTTTTCGTAAGAAGGCCAAACAGTTATTTTTTTTTTAGAATTTTTAATGATCAAGGTGTCTGCAAATGTGCTGAAACTTTTGTGCAGGGAAGGAATTTATAGGTTGATTTAGAAGGCATGGCATAGCATCATGTTGCTTTTGAATGTGGAATTTCTTTTTTCTCTTTTTTCCTTCCTTCCTTCATTCCTTTTTTATTTTTTTGCTTTTGAGGAAAACAATAGGAAAAAACCCAATATTTGAATGCGGAATATCATGCATATTGCTACTCAGAATACTACACTTTATGAAGGAAGCTGAAACGTGTATAGGTCCAGTTCTGTGACTAAAATTGTAGTTTAAAGGTTGCACATATTTTGGGAAGATAAATGGTCTAGTTTATCTTGATCGGATAATAAAATGTTTTATCTTGGATCAGTATCGATTTTTTTTAACCTTTTCTCCAAAAATATTTGTTTTAGTTTATTGCCTGAGAGAATGGAGAATGCTTCTGGGGTGTTGATTCAACCAATGCAGGCCATGCTGACTTAATGAAATACTTGGTCAGCAGATGATGATGAGGACTGGAAATTATATTATTCAGGACAGTATCATTGTGATGGTTGTCTGCTAGCACTAGGGAGGGTAGGATGAAGAGAGGCATAGCATATGCATCAATCGAGAGCAAAGCAATTTACGATGTGTGAAGCCATGGGAAGGTATTGTGGACTTGCAGTAGAGTTTTGAGGAAGGCCTGAATATGTACTTATATGTGTATCAAAGTGTTGGGAAAGAGGTGAGGAGGACCTAAGCCAGTGCATTAAATTCATGGGAAGGACTTTGAGATGCCTGGCATTAGAGGTGCTCTTGCTATTTGAGATGAGAGTCGATGTTTATAATCATATCTGTATGGTGCGGTAATGACTCTCTGGGTAGGTGATGCTCTGCAATTCACTATAAATTGAAGGAGCACAAATGTGGTGGAGTAGGTGAGGTTGGTCACAAATATACTGATTGCTGAATGAGATGAGATGAATACTCAGGTGATATCTTTCCAGGGACAATAGATTACCATCCATAACCAACTCTGAATATCTAGATTGAATATATGAGAGCACAGATAAATATTCTAAAAATTTCTTTGTACTAATAGTGTGTGTTCATGTTCATGACTTTGAGGGTGAGCTGGCAGTAAAATTTTAGGCTTTGAACAGTCAAAGAGACATACAAGGTGGTCTCATGGAACAAGAAGATTTCCAGCACCCAAAAGTGATCATTGAATTTATATTATTGATCAAAACAACTAGAATATGAGTGGCTTTAAATGTGTAAAAATAAGTTATCTGGCTAACATTTGTCCCAGAAGAAGGGCAGCAGTTGGGTAGAGTAAAGATGGATAAGAGTTGGTTTGAGCATGCTCATGAAGGAGGTGGTTCATTTTCTGAAAGAAACTAACAGTTCAATGCCTATTATGGATCTCACATTAAATGGTGTAAGAAGGGAACAAAATATAAGAGGAACATTATTGCTGTGCTGCTCTTAGTTCCCCATATGCGGAAACACACTCAATTTGTTGTCTGCTATATGTTTGCCATATATTGAGGCTTTTTTTTTAGATGGAGGCATTCAACTTATGTTTGATAGACAAGCCTCCTTTTAGTTATGCTTGAACAGAGTGTCCTGAATTTTAATATACTTCAAGTGACTTTTATGAGTAAGTGGAGTTTGCTATGTTTGTTTACTGCTCTGTCAGGTAAACGATTATTACCAATTCTCCTTTTCTTTTATGATTCATGTTTGAGTAATTTAGGGTTGTCATAGCTTTTTCACTGTATGTTAGCATAATGTTAAAACAACTTGCATATCTTGGTATCTCACATGTTCTCGAGCGAATTTGATGTTATCATGCTTTTTTATTTTCTTTTCCCCCTGAAAGCATGCAGTTGGTAACTTTGAGGTTTCACTCTATGCCTGCAAGAACAAATGTTGAGCTTCTAACATGAATTCTGACTAATTGTTAAATAGTTCTGCATGTTTCAGCCAATGGAAGGCTCTCAGGAATGTGAGATTATCATCTGGAACTGCTCATATTGTATATTTCCTGTTCTATCTAAACTATCATAATGAATGATGAACTGATAAAATTTTTTATTGCTTCTTTAGGTAAAATCAAAATGAGTGATATTGATGAACAAAATCCAGCTTCCATTGGCAGTAATTGTAAGAAGCAAGAGGTAAGTAAATTCCATGTGGGAAGAGAAGGCGCACCATGGAATGAATTGTGGACAGATGGCCTGATCTGTGCTTTTGAATTTGTCCGAGCCCGTAGGTGGGTAGGTCTAGATAAATCTGGTCCAAGGACCCAGTCTTTGCAGTGTAAAGATAGTCTGAATGCAAAGAAGCAAGTAACTAGATCTGGGATGGGTAATGCTTCTTTGCAGAATTTGAATAAGAACAGCTTACTGGAATCAATGCCTCTCATAGATCTAAACAACACTGCCTCCATCTTAGGTGCCGAGGAAGTTCCTCAACTTGATGACTATAAAGAAAAGCCAAAATATATCAGGGAATTTTCGGACAGCCATTGGGTTCCTATTGGTTGGGCTAGGATTTCAGAACTAGTCCAGACGGTCCAAGCTGATGCTAGCTGGGCTTCACAGCAGATAGATATTACTGAGGATGAGGATGATTTTACTGTTGCTGATGTTGCAGCCCCTTATTGGGAACGTCCAGCAGGGCCTACCTGGTGGTGTCATGTAACAGCAGGTCATCCTTCTGTTGATGCATGGCTAAGTCACGCTCCATGGTTGCATCCTGCCATCAGTATTGCCTTGAGAGATGAGAGTCGGCTTATTAGTGAACGGATGAAGCACCTTCTGTATGAGGTGGCTTATTACTGATTTTTCTAGTAGATGCTCCATTTCATTTCATGAACTTCTTGTATTTTAAGTTTGTAACTTCTTTGTGTATGCATGCATGCGTGCTACTTACCTACCTATCTACCTATAAAAAAAACATGTGAGCATATGTGTTTAGAAACATGCACACATGTATAGATATAATTTAGATTCCTTTGTTTCCTGAAACAATTATACAATTATTTGCCTTCTTTTCCAAATGTCTGATACTGCAAATTCTCCTAGGTTTAGAGCACAAACATATTATTTCATACTAATAACTAATCAACTTTGAAGAATGCCTATAACAATCATAGAAGAATCTTAGATCTGTTGACACAACATTCATTAAAATTCAATGATGGCTAATTTTGATATTTAAATTTGTACAGATAATCTTCTGTAACAACAACTTCCTTGCTTCTTAAGTTTCATGATATGAATAGGTCTGACACCAGCTAACTAGCTCATTGTTCTCACTGTTGAGCATGTCTATATTGTCAAGAAAGTCATAAACCTCGACTTAAACCAACCAGCTTTATCGCATGCATACAGGATTGGCCAGGACCATGTGCATGGAGAGATAAACAAGTTGATGTAATGAGACAAGAGGACAATTGGATTAACTACATAAATGATTTACTTAGAGGGGGTTTGAATTCCTGATCTTCAGCAACATTAGCTCTAATACCATGTTGATTAATCACTTGAATCCAAAAGATTAGGCTGTTAGGGGACTGGTTAAAAATGTATATCAGGCTCAACAGGCTAAAATTCAGCATATTTTCTGGTAAAACCTGTAAGTGAAATATGATATTTTTTTTCAAAATACTACCAAAAATTTCACTTAATCAGCAGACATGAACTTGCTTTATGGAGGCGATAAAATACTTTAATTAGTGTATAAAGGAGATCCAACTTTAGAATGATGTATCATGAAATAATCATTTCTTGATATAACATCCTGGCATAACGGGGACGATCAAGTAAACAAGGTTTGGTAAAAGACATTATCAAATTCTACTGTATGGAATGGGATTTTGAAAGCTGTCATTTGACACACAAACAAAGAACTATTATGAAGAATTTGCCAATAAACTAAGGGGATCTTTTTTTCTTTCTTTTTCTTCTCAAGCTTGCAGTGGTGGCCAACAAAGTAACCAAATAGAGTTTGCATAGATGACTGGGTTCTGTATGGTCATGTAGTCTTGATATAAAGAATACTGATTAGAACTTGAACCTGTAAATTACTTTTTTGTTAAGAAAGTCGCTGTTGCTATGCATTTACTTTTGTCTAATATAATCTTGAGGCAGTAAACCATCAACTTTATGTTTAGCTTGTCATACAGTTACTAGATGCTGTCATTCCTCTTAAATTAATTGAATGTGGCTGGTGCTAGCTTTTCAGGTCCCGGTTAGGGTTGCAGGTGGGCTCCTATTTGAACTTTTGGGCCAATCTGTTGGTGATCCATTCCATGATGAGGATGACATACCCATTGTGCTTCGGTCATGGCAAGCTCGAAACTTTTTAATAACTGCATTGCATGTCAAAGGTTCTGCCTCGAACATAAATGTGCTGGGTATAACTGAAGTTCAGGTACTGAAAGAGATTATCCATGTTGGTAAACTATTTTGTTGATTGAGCTACTGAACTGTTTTGTTAAATATGGATATTTTGTTTTCCATCTAAGATCTCTCCATTACTGAGCATAAATGATCAAATTCTTCTCAGGAGCTTCTTCTTGCTGGTGGGAGTGCTGCTCCTAAATCAGTTCATGAAGTCATAGCACATTTAACTTGTCGCCTTTCTCGATGGGATGATAGGTGGTGTAGATATAGTTGTTTTTGTTTCCTGTTGTTGAATATTTTGAATCAGCTAAAGTTTTGGTGTATCTGATGCTCTTGAATTCTTGCCTATAGATTATAAGATGATGATCCCATGAAAATCCTCTTGTGATATAATTCTTTAGCTGATTTCAATGTGATCATTGTAGGAATGTATACTTTCATTCTTGGTCTTTTGTCCTGTCTTAATGAAAGGGAATTTTTTCATAGCCAATCAGACTAAGCTGAACTGCAAATGGTAGTCATTTTCCATCTCAAAACTTTGGAATTTTGTCCATTGATGAAGGCAAATGCAAATAATTATCAATCTTAGTTGATATACACCATTTAATTGTATAAGAGTTGTAGATGCTATTAGTTGTTTTTTTTTTTGCACTGTAATGTACTTTTACTGTTCCAGACCACACTACTCTTGTGACATGTGCATATTGAGCATTTTTGTTATTCTGAACATTGACACATAGATTTTCTACTTTCACTGGTAATTCAATTGCATATCCAAATTGTGCTTATTATCAAACTATTTCATCAAAATATTGGGCGGAATTGCGCAAAAACGAGCACTTTATCCCAAGAAACTTTTGCTGGATGCTGGAGAAACCACAGACTTGCAAGCTTTCTTGGAGTTCTATGCTGTGTTTAGATTTCCGGTACAGAGTCAAAAGGTGCTTTTACTGCAAGCAACTGACAATGCCTTTTTGTCAATTTTATTAACTCAAAATAGCTGGTCTGATCATTGGGAACATGCTCAATTCAAGTGGTTCCTCTGTGATTTTTCCTAAATTTAGAGTTATGAGAGGAAGATTTTCCTTATTTGTGTGCATTACACCAAGCTTGTATTAATTAAAGTTTGTATGAGCCTCCATTTTTCATATGAATTTATCAGCTGCTGATTTGGCTACCCCCACCCTACCTTCACTTGCCTGCGAACACATGGAAAAAAGGGAAAAAAAACACTTGAAAGCATTTGAGGTTCAATGTTTATATTAATTAGTTGTCATTTGTTCAAAAGTGTATAACCTTTGTTGGATCCAATTTGTGCCTTCTTAGACATTTTCTAAAGGTTGTTGGCCCTCCTCCCATTCCATTATGGACTCATTTTCGGCCAGTCAAGTTTGTGGTGTCCTAGAAGCTTTAGCATGCCTTCATTGCTAATATTTGGACTTTATTGAAGGCCCAAGGCTTTAAATACTGGTCTGTACTGGCCATACCTTCTGTATTTCTAAGGTTACTGTACCATTTTAACCCTGTGTACTGTACTGTACTATACTAACACATAGTACACCATTTTTGTTGTGCTTGCACCAATGAGCACACATTATCAATATGGTTCATCTCTTACTAGTAATATACTAGTATTTCAGCCCTTGATTGAAGCCTTATTGGATTCACTTGCGAGTCTTAAGCCCATGTGTTTGTGATGATATGACAAAATTTTTTGGTGCTTGTAAGTTTGACGCCGCAATCATCGATCATCTGTCCTAGCTATGCTGTTCTCTTTGCCTCCATTGCTAATTTTACTTGAATTTTATGTTTTTCCTCTTGGTTGACCAATCATTTCCTCCAAAATGGTACTAGTGGTTCTTAGCAATCTCTATTTTAGATCCTTTGCTCTTCCCAGGTATCCCCTTACCTTGTTTTATGCTATGCCATTGTTTTAGTCTGTCCATGGACGTGTCATTGGCAGCTCCTGGTCTTTTTATTTATTCTCAAGCAAAAATCCTCCTGCTTCATCTCATCCCTATATCCATATCTTCCTGATCGATGATCTTATTTAATAAGTAGGCTTAACAGTTATTTCTGCAGACTTGTAAGATGTAATTCCAAGTTTCGAATTCTTTTTTCCTATCAATATATGTATGTGTAATTAAGATGTTGGTAGCACTCATTTGAATTCTCTTTGCCTCCATTGCTAATTTTACTTGAATTTTATGTTTTTCCTTGTGGTTGACCAACCATTTCCTCCAAAATGGTACTAGTGGTTCGTAGCAATCTCTATTTTAGATCCTTTGCTCTTCCCAGGTATCCCCTTACGCTGTTTTATGCTATGACATTGTGTTAGTCTGTCCATGGATGTGTCATTGGCAGCTTCTGGTCTTTTTATTGATTCTCAAGCAAAAATCCTCCTGCTTCATCTGCTCCCTATATGCATATCTGCCCGATGGATGATCTTATTTAATAAGTAGGCTTAAGTGTTATTTCTGCAGACTTGTGAGATGTAATTCCAAGTTTTGAATTCTTTTTTCCCATCAATATATGTAGGTGTAATTAAGATGTTGGTAGCACTCATTTGAATTCTCTTTGCCTCCATTGCTAATTTTACTTGAGTTTTATGTTTTCCTTTTGGTTGACCAATCATTTCCTCCAAAATGGTACTAGTGGTTCTTAGCAATCTCTATTTTAGATCCTTTGCTCTTCCCAGGTATCCCCTTACCTTGTTTTATGCTATGACATTGTGTTAGTCTGTCCATGGATGTGTCATTGGCAGCTCCTGGTCTTTTTATTGATTCTCAGGCAAAAATCCTCCTGCTTCATCTCCTCCCTATATGCATATCTGCCCAATCGATGATCTTATTTACTAAGTAGGCTAACAGTTATTTCTGCAGACTTGTAAGATGTAATTCCAAGTTTGGAATTCTTTTTTCCCATCAATATATGTAGGTGTAATTAAGATGTTGGTAGCACGCATTTGTGGTATGAGGCTGTGGTTTTAGGGAACAAAAAAGAAATCTTTCCAACGCATGCATACTTAGAATCTCATAATCATAGCCAACAGTACTGTTACTTTGTATCAATAATTTAAGTATTTAACAGTCCTGAAAAAAAAAAAAAAGATGTATACTAACTTAAATTGTATGTCCAAGAATAACAAAGCTAGGTTGGAGATTTGCAGCTTTGTTTTGAAACATGGTATATTGAGGAAATCTCTGCTTTGATTGCGAAACTGAGCATAAATATTGTTTTAATTGCAATATTGGAGAAACATAAACATGTTTTCACACAGAAATGTTCAAAGATGTAATGCCATTTCCGTTCACCATCTTCATTTGCGTTCTTAAGAGTGTGGTGTACCCTGTACTTTATGTATGATCTTTTACTTTGATTAGTCGATAGGCTAGTGGCTCCACTTGCTGGAAGAACCACCCAAATTTAAGAAGGGAGGGAATCCCTTCCTAGAAGTGGAGGAAGGAGAAAATAGAAAATAAAAGTGCAGTACAACATATTGCTAACCTTCCCTGCTCAAATTCAAATTCAAACATGTGCAGTCAGGTTTAGATCTAGTTGGACCTGTCTTGAACTGATCTCCCTATTGGGTCTGAGACTTAAACCTGATCCGATTCAACAGAGAAATACAATTGTGTGGATCAGACATGAATTAGCAACCAAACTTTATTTCAGGCCCTATCTGGGTCAAGCAAATCCCTGAATCAACAAGAATATCTTGGTAGAATCACTCTGATGTGAACAATTTCTAAATGATCAATTCATCCATTTGAATCTCTGGTCCAGTTACTTGATCTGCTTCTTTATCATGTTATTATCATGGCACAATTTTGATATTACTATTTGATAGTATAAACAAATCATATTTCTAACATGTGCTCTTTGGACATGCTTCAGATTGTTTCGCAAGTATGTTTTTGGGGCAGCTGATGAAATTGAGTTGAAGTTTGTCCATAGGTACTCTCTCTCTCTGTGTGTGTGTGTGTGTGTGTGTGTGTGATTATAGAAATGGCTATTCAGCCACTTAGGTACAACTTGTCAGTTACATGCCCAGAACTGTCAGCAGGCAGCAATGTTCAGGTCAGTTACAACTAACAACTCTACAGGCATACTACGATCCCAATTTACATCATGCTTGTAGAGTTTGTAATAGGTATTTTTTAATTACGTTCATCATATTGGTCTTGATAGAAATCTCTCTTTGTAGTATTTTCTGGTTTTGTTTAGTTGTGGCTTATATTTGGGTAATAGAGAGGTCGGTAACAAATTGCTATTTTGACCAGGAGAAATCATGAAGATCTAAATCTACTCAGTGTAATTTTAAATCAAGAAATTAGAAGATTGGCAACACAGGTATTCACACTGCACTTTCTAGTCAACTTTTTTCTTTGTTCAGGTTTCACTTATTACTGTATAATACTTCCTTTTTCAATGAGCAATGTGGGGAGGCTATATTAAAAATGTTAGATTATGGTTACTGGCTTATTAAATTACTGAATGATGAAGATATCAAACAAGACAGCTTGTGATATGGTGACTTATCATACATGGAAGGGTTTGATGGACCTGCACTTGAGTATTGTTACAAGTGCACAAGAAAGAATATTGAAGTCCTTCTACTTAGATTGGAGCATAGATCTTGGCAAACTCCAGGTTTATGCTGCTATAGAGTGGATAGAGTTGTGAAGCTGGATGTCTTATAAAACCAGATCGTTGGTCTAGAAAGCTAACACCGACATGCATGGGCAGATCCCTAATAATGCTCCACCATGAAGGTGATCCATTCTCTTTATCCTTCTTTGTTGACACTGGTCCTGAAAAGTTGGAAGTTGCCATGCAGGCAAAGTCCCTGTACGGTTTGAAAAGGTCAAAAATGAAGCAAAACATCGTTAAAGTGAAGGTAATAAGGTAATCTAAATGCTTGTCCTCTGTTAAGAGAGTAGGAAACCATACCATCTAGCTGCTTCTGACTGATTCACATCCACCATCCCATCAAAGCAAGATCAATGAGCATGGTAGACTTTATAACAGCTGCTGATGGTAAAGTTATTAAACATCAATTAGAACTCAGTGGTGGCTGAATTGCACTCATAGCATGCTTAAATTCATCCTTTCAAATGGTTCTTTGATCCCCTAATTTTTGGATGGCTTCCATCTGGTATCGTCATACAGCCTAAAAGAAGGAATATTTACATGTGCCAGAAAATCTGCTATCATTCAGTGAAAGAAAATTTGGTTTGAATGCAGTATGTAATCTGTTTAAAACTAAACTTTTCTTATGCTCTAGGTGAAAATTTTGAGTGTAACTTAAAACAAGAAAAGAGGTACTACTGTACAAGGGGTTCATTGATTTTCCAACTGACAGTGAAGATTATTGTTGGGACAGCTCGCTCCCATTCATTAATCATTAAAAGCAGCATTAGTCATTACTGCCAAGCGATGCCCCAACTAATTGCTGTTCACTATTCGCCAAGCTTTACTATTTAGGGCTGCCTTTAATGTTGTCAGATGCTAACTGTGCTTAATTCACTAAAATAAATAATGGCTCAAAGAAGAAATACAGATTTTTGTCCTGATCGAGCATATGGTCTGTTGGCTTATCTCAAGTCCAGCCAGTACTATTATAAAGCACTATAGTAAAGTTCTATCCTATGTTTTTGTATTTTCTATTTTTTCTGTTTTTCAAAGATGACTGGTATTTGTAAAAACTTCTGAGGCAGGTAATTAGAGTTAAATGGTCATTGCATGCAAGGGAGGAAATCGTATTTGAGCTTCTGCAGCACTTGAGGGGAAATGCTGCAAAAAACATGCTAGAGGGAATCAAAAAGAGTACAAGGGAAATGTTGGACGAGCAAGAAGCTGTCCGTGGACGGTTGTTTACTATTCAGGATGTTATGCAGAGCACAGTTCGTGCATGGTTGCAGGTATACAGCTAATATACATCTTTCAGTGTATGTTATTCGATAAATAGAGTACTACGTTGATGCTAGGGTTTCTTTAAATTAAGGTTCTCCAAAAAGTTTGGATCCCTGAATCTTTTTCACTGTTTATGAATTCAGGATAGGAGCCTCCGTATAAACCATAATTTGGCCATTTTTGGTGGCTGTGGCCTTGTTCTTTCCATAATTACCGGTCTCTTCGGGATCAATGTAGACGGCATACCAGGGGCCCAGAATACTCCATACGCATTTAGCACGTTTGCGGGAACTCTCGTCGTCATAGGAATTATCCTGATCGGGCTTGGGTTGCTGTATCTTGGGTTGCAAAATCCTATCACCGAAGAGCAGGTTCAGGTGAGAAAGTTGGAACTCCAAGAGCTGGTGTCGATGTTCCAGCACGATGCAGAAACTCATGCAAAGGTTAGAGATGGCATCTCAAGGCATAATTTGCCTCCAACAGCTGCAGATGTGATAGCCGAAAGAGGTTATGTTCTTATTGCCTGAAAATAGCATTAGAGGACGTAGGGTTTGGGTTGTGTTCGGTGGCCGTTGGACCATCAAGGTCATCGTATCTCACCGCATGCAGAGTCATCCAATGGCTGCCACGGTTATCAGATCATCAAGTGGTCTGATGACCATCAGACCTCACCGTCAGTAAATCGAAGCTACCTAAGACACCAATCTGGGTGCTCCACGTATCATTTTGTAGTTCTACTCTGCACATTAGCTGTCGGGTATCATCGCTTTTTTTTCTTTGTTTTCTGTGGTGGAAACTGCAATTTTAACTCCTGCTTTCCATTAAATTTAACAGATGTCTGTTACTATTAAGTCATTGAAGGGAGGTTGTTATTGATCAGAGTCACAATGCCCTCAAATGTATTGTTTGAGGCTGTTCGGCTTCTAGCAGTCACATTCAAACTTCTGCCCTACCCAAAACTGAGGGGAACCAACTTTTTAAGTTTAGCTGAGTGGATATAGAAGGTTGATGGCCTTTTAATGTGACCAAGGTACTTATAGCCACTATATTTACACCAAAAGACATTGGTACCAACTTACGGGCTCAGAAAGATTTTACTTTCTTCCTTTTCTATGTTCTGGTATGGGTGTAAAAGGCTTTGGCTCTTGTAATTTGGTGCTGTTGACGATGAGCTCTGGGGCATTCTAGTTCAGTAGTTGGGCCAAGATGGAGAGAAGAAAATTGGAAAATGAGCAAGAGATTGAAATAGCATGGCCAATACATGACAACTGACCTATAGAAACATTGGCCAGCATATTATTTTAAAATGCACTATTTAAAACACAATTTGCAAAAGGAATTCAAAGTCTGTAGCGATATCAAATTGGTTTACGAAGGCTAATCTTTATTGTATACGGTAATAATGGGTGATTGGTTTCAGCATAATTTACACACTGATCTACACTTTAACGAAAGCACATCCAAATTATGGTAAATTTGCTTAGGAAGAACTTTATTGCTTGGTTTTATACATACCGGAGGTCTCATGATATATATATATATATATTTTTAATGTGTTTTGCGAGAACAATGGTAACGCCATCCAGGATCAAAGTTGCCTCGGTCAGAAGATCGTCTTTCATGAGATCTTCTGCCAATCACTATAGCGTTAAAGAGGGGGCAATTGAATTATCAAAAAAAATTATTAGTTAGAATAGTTCTATCATATATAATTTACACCATTCAATAATAAATTAATATATTATCTAAAAAAATAAAAATATGCATTGTTATCCATGCTTGTTTGAAAATTTTAAATAAAAAAAAATTACTTTAAATGTTTTGAATGGAAAAAAGTTTATTTTTTGGAATGGTGTGCTAGTGTGTTATTGGGTGGTGCAGCGTATACATGGTTGGATTGTTTTAACTAATAATTTTTTGAATTATCAATAATAAAATATAAATTTTAAGTTTTCATGCTAGAAAATATGTAAGGTTCTATTTGACTAAGTTTTTAGAGTATTAAAAAGTATTTTTTAGCTCTCTAAAAGTAGGTACATAATGTTTGATAAAAAATTTAAGAAATTGTTTTGACTTTGCTAAAAAATTGAAAAGTTTGAAATTTTCTTCGGAAATACTTTTTAGCTAATGTCAAGATTTAGATAAATTTTTTAATGATCAAAATGCTTACTAACAAATTTTATAATTATATCTTATATCATATCATATTATATTATTATACTATAAAATATAATATAATAATAAATTAATATTATGATATATTATAAATATATACCATAATCTATTATAATATTATTATATTATAAAAATATAATTTGATATAACAATATTTAATAATAATATAATATAATCTATTATATAATAATTTATTATTAGATTAAATTATAATTCATTATATTATATTATAATAATATAATATAATATAATATAATCTATTATTAGATTAGATTATGATCAATATATTATATTACATTATAAATTATATAATAATAATATAATATAATAATATTATTATATTATATTATTCTTCACCATACAATACCAATGTTTTTTATTGTCATTTTATTATATCAAAAGTACCTTTTTATTTTAGTAATCAAACATATAATAAAGTTTCAAAATATTTTATAAATATGATATATTATAATGATATAATATAATCTATTATATTATTATAATATTATATTATACTATGACATTATATTATATCATATGATAATAATATTTTAATATATAATAATATATAATATTATATTGTATTATTTTTTACTATATCAATACCATGCAATGTCTTTAATTATCATTTTATCATATCATAAATATTTTTTTTAATTATTAAATATATTTTAAAATTTGAAATATTTTATAAATATAGTTATCAATCAGCAAATAATTTTTATCAAAAAATATTCTTACTTCCAAAAGCTCCAAAAATTCTACTCCTAACAGCAATTCCAAACAGAACTCTTAAGTCCCGTATTGTTCATCTAAGTTACCTTTAACCTATTGCACTAATGATTTCAACATCCCAAAAACTACGACAGCTTGAGTTCTGAACAGCATTCTCGAATTATGGATTAGCTGTTTATAGCATGGCCATTGAAACAGCGGTGCAACGATAGCCTGGGCCGAAGCATAAGTGAATGGGAACTTAATATCCAATTGGTTGTTTAAATGCCATGTTTATATTTAGCATATAGATTAGCATTTTACCCTTAGGACCTGTACTGTATGTGGTTAGGCTTATTTCTCTACACGTTTATCCACTTTCAAATAGGTGCCAGGTATTAAACGTAAAAAGAGGACAAGGTATAAAATAGCCAGGGTGGGTGTTTGCAGCAAAACATAATTAATTATCAAATGTATAAATTACAGTTGGCTGTGAATTTTGTTGAATCATTATATCACCGGTCTAATAACCACTGATTACTATATCATTATATCATATACAAGACAATACTAATCCAAGATGTAATACCAGAAAATATTCAACGAAGCAAAAATTCACTCATAAATCTTCAGTTTTCCATCCTGGGTTCAAGCAAAAGAAAAAGAAAAAAAAAAAACAAGGAAAAAAAAGACTGACGTTTCTGTTTAAGACCAAAAATCCATCTAAGAACTACCCTTCCAATCCAAAAAAAAGCAAGACGCAAGAAGCTCCTCAGTCAAACAAGCTAAAGCACATATCCTGCATTACAAAATTAAATAAAAAAAATAATTTAAAGATCATTTAAAAAAAAAAAAAAAAGAATGCTACGGTTCCTACCTCATCAGACTCCTCCTTCTCCTCGACCTTCTCCTCCTTCTTGGTCTCCGCGGCGGCGGGCTCGGCGGTGGCACCCCCTCCACCGCCCGCAGTGGCAGCGACAGCGGCGATGCCTCCTCCGGACGGGACCGAGGCGAACTTCTCCCTCCCGGACGCGATCAGCTCCGTGATGTCCTTCCCCCTGACCTGGGTCAGCAGAAGATCTATCCTCTCCTCTTCCGACTCCGCTCCCACTACGAACCAAGAACCAAAGAAAGAGGGTCAGATCGAACCCTAGATTGGAAGAAGGGTCGAAAAGACAATCTAAGAGCAAGAACAAAACGAGTAAAAGATCAACGGGGGGTAAGAGATTATACCTGATTCAAGGATGGCCTTGATATCGTCGGCGGAAGGGTCGACGTTGCCACCGAGGACGGCAAGGAGGTATGCGGCCACCACCTTCATCTCCGCTTGCGAACTCTCCGCAGCCGCTGCAGAGCTCGAGACTAGGATGCGAGTGCGAGCGGTTAATGACGACAGAAGCCCTAGGACGTCATGGGTCTTATAAAACACCCAGCTCTGGTGTTACGCTGTACCTCGGAACTTTTTTAGCTTTTGCCGTCTCCGATACGAATTTGTGCTTTAGTTCGACATGGTTTATAATAGGCTCGGTTCGAGCTTGGGTTGGAAGATGGAATGCACTTGTGTTCAAAAAGCTAGAACACTCTGGATGACTAATTTGATCCTTGTACGAAAGCTGTTGGGAAAATATGTTATGCAAAAAGCATTCAAATTGGACTGTGATTTTATTAGGGGCATATTTGGTTTACAATTAAAATTAAAATTAGAATAAAAATTAAAATAGTTATATTTTTTAAAATATTTAGTTTGTGATCGAAATTGAAATTAAAATTAGAATCGAAATGAGATTTGAATATTGAAGGAGAGTAGGGATTGAATTTTAAAAAATTAGATTGATTTCTTTCTAGAATCAGAATGAAAATAAAATCTCCCAACCAAATAACTAAAATAAGGATTACTCATTCCCATTCCACTCTAAATTCCGATTCTCTTTCCAACCAAAGGTGCCCTAGAGGTTATTAGGAATCATAATAGTTTACCGTCTACTTCCCCATTGCCATCTCTTCCCTGATGTTTGGGCTAGAGAGACCTATCAGCAACTAGTTCCCGGGCACTCTTAGAGGGGTCATTTGGTGCTAACGACCTGTCGGTATTTGAAGGTGCCGAAGGGGTCACGAGATTGAGCTAGTTACGACCAAAGGCCCAACAACGTAGCGGCCAATGTTGTTGGATCCCCATGAAACATGAGAGGCTGGCTCTTGAAATCAACATTTGCATAACATGCTAACATGGAACGTCGTACACCAAAAATTTATTTGAGCAACAAATTATTTCATCCTTTATTTTTTAAGTTTAGGCTCCGTATGTCTTTTTTTTTTTTTTTTTTTTTTGGGAGGAGGAGGAGGTGGTGGTGGTGGGGCCGGCTTAAAGCTAGTGAAACAGAGGCATAGGAATCCAGAGTAATATCCCAATCTAACGCTTGTTGAGCACTCCAATTTGCTGCTCGATTGTACTGCCGATGCACATATGTGGCCTGGAAAGGGAAGATAGCCTGCTTGATTTAGGATGTTTGGATGCTTCAATATCTTATCTGATAATAATTTATGCTTTAGCTTGCATCTGGCCGAAAGTTTGGAATGAGATGGAGGAGTTAAGCAATTGGAAGATAATATTTAACCATAGAAAATCTTTTTGTTGGTGGATTCTTCACCTCGTGTGCTGGTCCTTCTCTCATTTTCCACTGCCTAAGATCTAACAGAGCTTTAATATTTCATCGCAATGCTAGTTCCAAATTCACGAGGCTTGGTCAACATATCTGCATCTAGAGCACAAGCCATGGGACAGAGGAGGAGTACACAAACAAATAAAAAATCTAACTTAGATGTGAATTTGGCTGCATAGCTTGCATCCAAATGCATGGCATTTTTGTACATTCCAGCCATTAGTATGTATCCAAGAAACATTCATTATGCAATTTTACTTAACCTTCAAGAAATATTTATCATGCCATTTGCAATTGAAGGACATGATCCAGGTACATGAGTATTCCTAGTTTTCAACAACAAAATTTTATCAATTGGGCCATTCTAAATCTCAAGTGAAGGATTACTTTTATTGAGTTAGAAATATAATAACAACAAATATCTTATGTAAGAAAAGAGAAAAGTAAGATTTGTATATATCCAAAGTAATTTAAAAATATTAAATGTGCCCTGTGAAATATAATAATTTAAGTAAATGACTATTTTTTTATATATTTTAGCACACTACATGAATGTAATAATATTTTACAACCAAATGAAATTAAATTGAAGGGTTTTTTTTTTTTAGTGCCAAGAAGTCTAATCGAAGGTTTTGAATAACACATCATATTGTCCATACCGTTATAATTGATCTTCGCCGAAATCATAATTGGCCATCATAATTAAGCCAATCAAAAACTCGAGAACTAGATAATGCAGTCATGAAATGACTTGTTGCGTTTTTGTATACGTGGCAGCCGAGGAATGTTCCTCTATCCTATTTTCAACGGCCCAAACGCTCCAATGGTTAGACGTAGCCATCACGTGACCCATACTTCCTAGGAGTCCATCGAACCGACGGTGACGATGGATGGATCTCTGATGTGATCACCGAGTGGAAACTCTCGGACGAACGGAGAACCAAAAATAAAAAGTCCCCGATAAGTCTCCAGCCGTTTCCGCCTTTCTTGAGAATCCACGGGGACGTTGCTTTACCGTGGCCAAGAAGCCTCTCCTCTCTGCTCCCCTCTTCCTCCTATAAAAGAGAGCAAATCGCTCTCCTCCCATCCTTTCTCCTCTTCTCCCATCGACCTCCTCTATCTTTCTACAACTACTGCGCTTCTTCTTGATTCGTTCCTCCGAGCTCTGCTCCCATGGCGTCGGAGGCGTGCGGCGCCCTGGTTCTTGGCCATGGCCTGAGCTACTGCAAGCCCTTTGCTCGCCTCCCGATCACTCGCCCGCGTCCCTTTCTCTCGGTTTCATGCAAGATGCGGCATCGGAATTTGAGGTCCTGCTTTGTCTCTTCGCCTTTCCTTGATCGTTTCTCTCTTTCTTAGCTGCTGTGAAATTATCTTTGTTTTCTTGATCGCATCGTTCTATTGCGATCTTTTGGTTCGAGAAGAAAACGTTAGGTCGACCGACTTCTTGTTTGTTTCTGGAATTGAATCGGTGCAAGGTTTTCGCATGTCTATCTCTTGGTGGCTTTCGATGCGGTAGTGTACTTTGCTTGGATGGTTTGAGCTCCGTTCTTTACTGCATCCGTGCCTCTCTTTGGACCGTTTCTCTATTTCTCCGTTGCTACATAATAAACTCTGGTTCTTGATTGCATTTTCTCTAGTGATCTTTTGATTTGAGAAGAAAACGTATTGAATCAGTGTAAAGTTTCGCATCAGTTTACTCTTGGTGGCTTTTGATGCATTAGTTTACTCTGCTTGATTTTGATCTCTGTTCTTCACAGAAACATGTCTTCATGCTGATTGCTAGGACTTTCTTGGGTACATTAGTTGTTTTCTCCAAATATTTTGAAACAAGAAACGTCTTATTTGATTTCTTGAGTGAGGTTTTTTAGTTCTTGGTTTTTGTCATTTCTTGATTTTCTTGTCATCATTGTAAAAAACTAATCTCAACCCAAAATGTTGTCTACTAGTGTCCTTCGCTTAATGATTTGACTTCTGTTCTTTACTGTATTTGTCTTTATGCTAATCGCTTTGGTTTTCGTGGATGTATTAGTTGTTGTTTTTTTAAATAAATCCTTCAAAGCAAGAAACAATTTATTTGATTTCTTGATTTTGGGTTTTCAATTCTTGTGTTTAGTATTGCTGGTCTTTCCTGTCATCATTCTAAAAATTAATCTCATCCCAAAATGTGAGAATAACCATAATCTATTGGCGTGCTTTGCTTGATTTATTTAAGCATTGATTTATGCTAATCACTGTGGTTTTTTTATATGGATTAGTTGTTATTTAAAATCTTTTAAAGCAAGAAACAAGTGATTTGATTTCTTGAATGAACTTTCTTAGTTCTTGGTTTATTATTTCTTGTTTCTCTGGTCATCATTGCAATTAAGCTCATCCCAAAATGTGAAAATAACTATAGTCTACTTGGCTGGAATAGGTTCTTGGGTAGAAAACAGAGGAAAAAAAGTGCACAGGCTCATCTGGCTCCAGGAAACTAGGTAGTGACAAATCTTTTCTGAACGGATTACATCAAGCCTTCAAGACTCCGTGTTGAACCTGTAGTGTTGTCTAGAAAAGGTGATGTTAGATTTTCAAGAAAGAACTATATCTCGATCCTATCTTGTTCTTGAACATCCAAATTTTCTTAGGATTGGATCAAAAGAACCTCCCCTTCTTGTTTCAGAAAGGTAGATATGATCCAGTTTGATTAAGAATTGAGCACCAATATGCATGGATACAATCTCAGGAACAGTGAATGAAATTAGATCAATTGTTGAACAATTTATTGAACTTAATCGAGGGCATGATATGCATATGCATTATAAAGGATAACATTGCCTGCCGGTTCTCACTGTTTTGAGATGTCAAATTATCACTTTTGAAATATTACAACAAGCTGAACTCAGTTCTTGATGTTATCTGCGAGCTGTATTGCCTGGCTTGACACACTTGCTTGTAAGTATTACCATATCATCTATTCTTTTATGGAATGGAATCCCCCATGATTTGCTTCCAAGGACAATATGATGGGAATAATTCATCTAATATATGATACAAAGTGCAAAAATGCTGTATTAATGTTCATGTCTGTGTTTGATATAGATTTCTTTTAGGATAACACTGTCCTAAATCTAAAGTTTCTTGCCTTTGTCAGAGTAAGTCCACCATTTTATGCATGCACACAGTTACATACCTATGTATGTAGAAATACAGTATTAGCATCATAATCATAAAACTAGTTGTTAGGTGTCAAGACTTTATTTTTAGTTTCCCTAATCTATTTCAAAACCACATTTTAGCTTCAGATCCATCTAAAGGGTGGTACATCCAGTCGATGAATCTTTTCAAAGAGATTGCTAAGCTCTTGGCATGGCATAAGTTAAGTTTTCACCTACATATAATGTCAAGTTTACACTAAAGAGCAGCTAATATGCTTTTGGTACAAATATCTTTGACAGGACTCATGGTAAATTTATAATACCTTATAGTCTTCAATGTTATCATTTTCTTTGAATATATTGCAATATGTGCAGTTCCCAGCATAGGAGACAGGTTAAAAAAGTAACACCTGAACCGCATTTAAATTTGAACCTTCAGCCGCAAAGTGAAGAAAGCCATAAAGTTCAAAATTCTAGTATCAAAAATGATGTACATTCTCATCAAGAAACTCTATCAACATCTGATGCTGATGCTAGTCTTGTTACCAAGACAGATGGACTACCATCTTCTGTTGAGGAGAAAAATATTGTGGTATTGTATTCCATCTTAGCACTTTTATCAAGTTTAGTCTTGATTCTTATTAATTATGTTTCTGTGTCTGGCACCTGAACCGCATTTAAATTTGAACCTTCAGCCGCAAAGTGAAGAAAGCCATGAAGTTCAAAATTCTAGTATCAAAAATGATGTACATTCTCATCAAAAAACTCTATCAACATCTGATGCTGATGCTAGTCTTGTTACCAAGATAGATGGACTACCATCCTCCGTTGAGGAGAAAAATATTGCGGTATTGTATTTCATCCTAGCACTTATATCAAGTTTAGTCTTGATTCTTATTAATTATGTTTCTATGTTTGATCATCTGTAAAGCATATATTTTAACCCTAAAATTGGATTCAGTAACTAATAATTGCTGAAGATGGAAAATAATAATTTAACTTATACCTCATCTGACTTAAGGTTTTCAATCTTGTGTGATAAAGGTGTCCTAATTTCTTCATAAAATGGGTCGTCTCGTTGTCCCGTCCTATCCCGACAATCATCTCGGTCATGCATCTTGGTGGATATCCTCCATCTTTCTCCTCTTTTTCTTTCTTTTGTCTTTTCTTCCTTTTTTTCTTTCTTTTTCTCTACCTTTTTTTCTTTCCTTTCTTTTTCATCTCCCTTTCTCTTTTTTTTTTTAATTTTATTTTTCTTCTTCTTTCCTTTCATTTTTTTTTTCTTTTCTTTTTGTTTCCTTCCTTTCCTTCTTTCCTCTTTCTTCTTTTCCTATATGAATGGATTTTGGAGTCCTGAGCCCATCTCGGTCCCGTTTTCTCACAAGAACAAGACAGGACGACCAGGATGCCCCTCATCCTGCTAAAATGTAAAATTTTGGTCTGACTTAATGAACATTTAAAGGCTACCAAATATTGGAAGAGAGCTTTCCCAAATAAGTTAGTGCTTTTTCCATCTTTAAAGCAACATGGAATGACACGACTTTTGCAAGGTTTTTCACTATCTATTTCAGCTACTTTATGAGGCATGTTAATTATTTTTCCCCCATAAATCCTTGACCTGTTCTTGGATATGTGAAATCGACATTTATTAATAAGTTGATCCTTTAGTTTTTCATTCTTCTTCTTTTCTCCTTATTTTATTTTTATCTTCTGTTGGACCAACATTTGGTTGTGTGGGGAGGAAGAAGGAAGGAAGTTCTCTAAGGAAAGAAAAATCTGCACACCCTCTTCCAAGGTATACCTTCTCAAATTTGATCTGCTTTTGTTGTGATTGTGATTGGTGCCAATCATGAGCAGCGGATTGAAGGTGGAGTTTGAGAAGTTTGATGGGAAGGAGAATGAAAAAGAGCCTTTCTCCCTACCTCTCTCCTCTCTCTCTCTTGTTCTCCACATCCCTTTGGAAGATCCCTAACATCTTCCTCTTTTGAAATTTTGCTATCAATGTTCTTCTGATCAATTTATTATCTGGCTGACTGAAGATCAGATGTTTAAGACTGGGGGTTCAATCTAGTTATTTCATGTTTCACACCTTTAATTTATAGAATATCTGAACTTCAAGCCAGACATTCAATGGAAAAATTGAAACTAACTTGTTCTTCTGAAATTTTTAATGTTGAACAGTTTTTAATTCCAACCAGTGGCATTGTTATTCACTTTGTGTCATCTGTGCACTTGTTTCCTTCCTTATCATTAATTTATGCAGAACAGCATTCCTGTCCAACCATATATTCTGTTTGAGATTCATAATTTCATATTGTATTTTCCCCATAGTCACCTTTGAACCCTGTTGTGGACCTACCTATTGACCTGTTGTAGCAATCTATTGATGTAGATTCTTGAATGGAGAGTTTTATTACCTAGCTGAAATCATTTTTTTAACATTTATTTTTGAAATCTCATGACACTGCACCATATCAGATTTATTTGAGTTATTTTGGCACCATATAGTTTGTCATTCATGTTATTTTTAGGAGCTTTAGCCATATTATGCTCTTTTTTTTTGAGCTTCTCGTGGAGTGCCATATGTTCTCAATTACTTTGCTAAGAGAAATTGATTCTAGGTTATTGTAAGTTGCTTTATATGACAGATTGAGCATGTGGATGGTGGACAGCAGCTTCCAAGTGTTCGTCTTCAAGATTTGATAGGCATGATAAGGAATGCCGAAAAGAGTAAGCAATATTTCTTTTGACGCTGAAATTCTCATTTTCTCACTTTATTCATATCTTATATTTTCTTTTCTTTTTTAATTGGTTTTCTGTTAGATATCTTGCTTCTCAATCAAGCTCGTGTTCGTGCACTTGAAGATCTTGACAAGATTCTTTCTGAAAAGGAGACCTTACAAGCAGAAATGAATGTTCTAGAGATGAAGTTGGCAGAAACTGATGCACGACTTAAAGTTGCAGCACAAGAAAAGATAAACGTTGAACTTCTTGAAGATCAACTTGAGAAGTTGAATAATGAAATATCTTCAAGGAATACCATCGAGGGACAGTTTGAAATTGGGGGTAAAATTTGGAACCCAGATTTATCTTCCTTGGATGCTGGTAGTTCCCCTCTTATAGAGGAGCTTGATGCCTTAAAGAAGGAGAATACATTACTGAAGGATGATATACAAACTCTGAAGGCAAAACTTACTGATGTTACGGAAACTGGGGAACGTGTACTGGTGTTGGAGAAAGAACGATCCTCTTTGGAGGATTCCCTAAGAGAGTTGGAGTCTAGATTTTCAGCTGCTCAGATTGACGTTTCAAAACTTACTTCTGTGACCTATGAATGCAAGGCTTTAAGGGAGAAGGTGGAAAATTTGCAAACCTTGCTTGAAAATGCCACCCAACAAGCAGACCAGGCTAAATTAGTTTTACAACAAAATCAGGAGCTGGGACAGAAGGTTGAGAAGTTAGAAGCATCTCTGGAAGAAGCAAATGCACATAAATTTTCATCAGACATGTTTCAACATTATAATGAGCTTTTGCAACAAAAAGTTGAACTATTAGATGAGCGTCTTGAAATGTCCGATCAGGAAATAAATTCACAGATTCAGTTGTATCAAGAATCAGTCAAAGAATTCCAAGATACACTTGAGAAGTTAAAAGAAGAAAGCATGAGAAGATCACTTCAACAACCTGCTGATGATATGCCTTGGGAATTTTGGAGCCGTTTATTGCTTACAATTGATGGTTTGTTGCTCGAGAAGAAATTATCGTCCAATGATGCAAAGTTACTGAGAGAAATGGCATGGAAAAGGGATGTTCAAATCCGTGATGCATACTTGGCTTGCAGGGGCAAGAATGACCGTGAAATTGTGGCTACATTCCTCAAATTGACATTGTCTCGAACTAGGTATTGGTTTTTCCCTCCTTCATTGAGAAATATGATCATGTTGCATGCTTTGGATATATAAGGTGATTTGCATAATCTTGTTTTCATTGATACAGTCCTGGATTGCATGTTGTTCACATTGCAGCAGAGATGGCTCCAGTTGCGAAGGTACACCAAGTTCCCAGTACAATATCATCACATGTGACCATTTCTCATTGAGAATTTTCTGCATGCTGATGTTTCTAATGTTTCTCAGATTGAATCTTTATATTTCATTTTGAACATAGTATTCTTCAGTTGTTCAAATTAAATTTCTACAGATGTTGTATGCTTACATTTAGACAGAGTCAGTTCAGCTTTTTGAAGGACTTTAGTGCTGAAATCTAACATCAATTTGATTGATTACCTCATCATTATGTTTACCTGGAAAGGGCAAAACAAGTTTTAGTCCAGTCCCAAGGGAAAGGATACTAATATTTGTTTCTGGAAAAGTGGAAATGGAAAATATTTCATGTTAAAGAATGGAGAATAAAGTAGGTGTATAAACTGGCTATGAGGACTTGAGAATAATATTTTTATTGCTAATTTTTGGAGCCAACATGACGTATGAAGGCATTTTTACAAGACAAAGTTTTGAAAAGGCAGTAGATTTTTAAATAAATTGTTAAAAGAGGAGAAGACATAGATACAATATAACTGATTAACCACATATATTAAGGAGCCTTATAATTGCCTGGATACCATATCTGGGTGATTTTTCCCATGGGGCCTGAAGCAGTTGAGAAGGGAGGAGCCGTGGGGAATAGGAAGGTTCTCAATCCCACAATCCCAAGATTTTCAGATTACTTTGTCATTTGAATGGTACCAGTATCCTGACTATTTTGCAATTGCAAATCAAAGACATCCCAATCCTCTCTGCTTCACTCTCCTCCAAACTCCTCTTCTCCCATGACTGAGTGGAGATATCACAAGCATATGGCTCTATGCACAGCAGGCTGTCAAGCAAGCATATGGCTCTATGGACAGCAGGCTGACCTAGATATAAAGGACTTAAAAATTTTCTTCTAGCTGATGGATGGTGTAAATTATTAATCAGACTTGAACAGAAGTCAATGACACAATTGATGAGCAATACTGATAAGTATACTAGATGCTTCGGTGAGCCTCCTATTGTGATATATATAACCAAACTAACAAATCAGGAAATAACAAAGATAAGATTTATCTGACAGTCCAAATAGTGATGATATAATCATCAAATTATTACACTTATGAGAATTTGAAGGGTGCGTTAGATGGCTTGTCTGTAATTGCATGAGCATAGATTGCATAACTGATAAAATAGGTAACACCCTTTCTATCGCCTTGTTTTCTAGGTCCCATTGCACCATCCTTTTTCTAAAGTTGCTTAACCAAGAGATTGATACTTACTGATTAAGGTTTTTGGTCATCTTGAGAATTTTTTCCCCCTTAAAAATCATTCATAAGTGTTTGTTGGTACTTCAAAGTTCAATCGACAAAGCCTGCTCTAGCTAAATTGCTGAGGAAAGGTTGTACTTGTACCTATGAATTTTACTTCCTTATAGGAACTTCTCATTCATGCCTACAGTGGTTCCTTTTTGCGGCATATCATAATTGTGTTCCAAGGATAGAGTATGACAAATATCTTCAGAAAACTTGATCACCAGCCATCACAAAGCATTGATAATGTATGATAGGTTTCCTTGTGGTCAGTAGGATGTCTCTTCATTTCATTACATAGCATGTGATTGCACAATGTATGCATTTATTTAAGTGTCCATCCCTACTCACACGATAGTTGAACCATTCCTTTATTTTATTTTGGTTTTGAAATACTTTTCTCTAAGCTATTTCACTAACTAGAGTACTGGACCTTATTGTTTGCTTTGTAGGTTGTATTGTTATCTGCACTGCATTGTTGATAGATTTTTTATATTTTCTTTTCTTTTTCTTTTTTTTTTTTTGGTGTGTGTGTGTGCACATTTCATATAGATGTAAAATGGTGCATTTCTACAATTTACTCTTCTGAATTTCTTTACCTTTGATTAATATTTGTAATTGATCTGAAATGCTTAATTGAATTAACTCAGTTCTGTACTCAGCTCCTAATCAATTAATTTCTTGCTTTCTAAGGTTGGTGGTCTGGGGGACGTTGTATCTGGTCTTGGTAAAGCATTGCAGAGAAAGGGACATCTTGTGGAAATTGTTCTTCCTAAATATGACTGCATGCAGCATGATCATATTGGTGATCTGAAGGTTTATTACTTGCTAGTTGTTCATTCTGTTTCATGACCTTTTGAAAACTGTGCCATGTTATTGATTAATTGAATTCATATCTTGGCTATTCTTGTAGGTACTAGATGTGGTGGTACAGTCTTATTTCGATGGACAGCTATTCAAAAATAAAATCTGGGTTGGAACTGTTGAAGGTTTAAGACTGCCTCAGAAGTGTTTGTCTTCTTAGGGGCATAAGTTTGTAATAAATTGAGGCTTACCAGAATTGTAATGCGCAGGTCTTCCCATCTATTTTATAGAGCCTCATCATCCAGCTAATTTTTTCTGGAGAGGACAGTACTATGGAGAGCATGACGATTTTAAACGCTTCTCATTTTTTAGCCGTGCAGCACTTGAACTGCTCTATCAAACTGGAAAGAGGCCTGATATAATCCATTGTCATGACTGGCAGACAGCTTTTGTTGTAGGCACTTAGCATGAAAAAGCATGGCTTTCATAGAATACAAGAATCTTGATTATTCTGTAAAAAATACTGATTGACATTTTTCAACATAACAGGCACCACTTTATTGGGAAATATATGCAAGACAGGGGTTCAATTCTGCTAGAATTTGCTTCACATGTCACAACTTTGAATATCAAGGAACAACGCCTGCTTCAGAGTTGGGATCCTGTGGCCTTGATGTTCACCACCTAAATAGGCCAGATAGGATGCAGGACAATTCAGCACATGACAAAGTCAATCCTGTTAAGGTAATGAGATAGAATGGATTATAAAGTTAGTTTGGAATAAAATATTCTGTAGTTTCATGTGTCTTTTATGTATTTCTGTCACAATTGGACAACTATCATTTTCAGGGTGCAATCATATTTTCCAACATTGTTACCACAGTATCACCAACTTATGCTCAAGAGGTGCGCACTGCAGAGGTATTGATCATGACACCATATTAGGAACACTGCAAATGATCTGTTTCATTATTTCATATCTGATAGTTTGCTGTATCTCAGTCATATCAGTTGTGATCTATATAACTATGCCGTTTGCAGTTCTAGCTTGAAAATATTTGCTAATGTGTCTGACTAATATCTGCATGTGGATTGTGGACCAATGCAGCTAATGTTACACCTGAAATGCATACCAATGTAAATGCAGAAACAAATACATGAACCACACAAAGACAAAAGTCAATGGATTTAGTCAGAAGACGCTTACACAATGGTATCATGAAGAGACTAAAGCCAGTATCATTCTTACATGGGTTGGCATCAAGGACATGAAAGAATGAAGAGTCATCTCACATCTTCTTGACATGGAAATAGTGTCAATTAAGCATTTATTGATGACACTTCTGCACATCTGTATGAAAAAATTCTGCTTTAATAATTTATGGTTCCCTGACCTGAGCACCCCCTAGTGGCAGATGGGTGCTCTCTTATATTTCCACAAATTCCATCCATCTGTAGCATAAAGCTAAAGAACCAACATAGAATTCTAAAGAAGAAATTATTGGTCACCATTTATCTACTCTGGAGGCAAATGTAAACTGTTTAGTTTATGTCTAGGCTGCAGACAAATCAACCTATGCATTGGGCTTCTAATAGGACATTACTGCAAATGACCAACTGTTGCAATGTTAGATGTTTTAATTGTACATTACTACATAAATATACCCAGTAATACCAACACTGATGATCATCAATCATATCCAATGTTTTAGTCGTGTCTGCTTGTCATTGTAGCAAGCAGTGATTCTGGTTCTATGCAACCTCTACATTACCTGCATGGGTTCCAAGAGATCTGGATTTCGATTTATTGGTTTTCTTTTCAATGAAGGCTTTCAGATTTTCGGTTAGTAAAATTTGTGATAATGCACAAAAGCTCATCATGGTTAGTCCGGCTCTTTTTCATTTTTTTGTCCTTTTAGGATAGAAGGAATGGGCCAATCTGAATATTATGGACCATGCTTTTCCTAATAAGTTAATGTGTTTACTTGTTTCATGCTTTGTTGTTCCATTTCTTTATCGAGCTTGAATCTTGCTGTTTAGTCACCCACAAAATTGCATACTCCATTGCTAGGGCCTGTTTTGTTACATAACTGCTAGGGACTCAAAGTGAGGAGTCTGGGCTAGAGGCAGAGCGAGGAAAACAATGCTGTGGAGGAACTCCTGGAGAATAGAATGCTTTGAAAAGAAAAATGGATGCTGTTAATCACCTCTTAAAAGGAATTAATAATCTCCCATTTCCTTGAATTGTATGATTAATGGGGTCCTCCAATATGATTCCTCTCTTCTCTTTACATCTATGAACTCTGTAAACTCTCAAGTCAACGGAATTCTGTCTGACGGATAATGTGCACATCCATCCATCCAGGTCCTTCATTCAGACATATTCCATTTAGAGTGCCAGATCTCCTTTGAAATAATAAAAATGCTTAATCTCATCTTATAGAAAATATCAACCATTGTTTACCATGTGATCATGTAATATGAACATCAACTTTCAGTCATTTATTATTTCCTACTAGCATGTTGCATGTGCGATGCACATGGTCAAACAGGGGAGAGGGGCTGAATGAGTCAAAAAATAAAAAATAAAAAAAGGGGAAGGGTGGTTAGGGGGAGTTAAACAATCCCTGAGTTGGAATAGTACAAAAGCTGGGAGGAAATGGACTCTGTAAAGTGAAAAAAGGAGTGGGAAATGGAAACACTAGAGTTGCTTGGAAGGCCATGATTTGAGAAATAGCTTAACACTACAGTTGGAGTCCAGAGAAGGGTCTTTGGGTCATTAAAGAAAAATTCTGGTCACAAAACTGTCTGCCCCTAAAAGAGTAGGACAATTGTACGTTTCGCTTATAAACCATTATGCTGTCATATTTTATACTAGAAGTGCAAGTTCATTCTAAAAACTTGACCATGAGCATTTGGCATGTTATTCATCTAGATTTTTCTTCAGCATTAGTCTCAAAAGGTTCCTGCAGCGTCAGTTTGCTATATGCCTTATGTTTTCACCTTGTGTAGTACTTGGAATTCTCATCTTTAATCTATTGCATATTATTTGATGTATCATTTTTTCCCCGGTTGCAGTCATACATGGCTCTTGAGGGAAGGAGGTATTTGTTGATGACCTCTGTTTTGGGTCTTTTAAAAGTTTAGTTAGCATTGGAGCATTTATTTCTGAAAAGTTCTCTGCATAAGGTTTGTTCATCTAATCTTTCTCCTCTGATCAAGCTTTCTTCTTGTTTACAGGGTGGACGGGGCCTCCACGAAACATTAAAATTCCACTCTAAGAAATTTGTTGGAATTCTCAATGGAATTGATACAGATGCATGGAATCCTTCTACAGATGGTTTTGTCAGCATGCAGTACAATGCTGACGATCTTCATGGGAAAGCAAAGAATAAAGATGCTATAAGAAAGTATCTTAAGTTATCTTCTACAGATGCCTTTCAGCCACTGGTAACTTCTGTAATCTGTACTACCATGACATGTCATAAGCACCTTACAAAATTAGCCATATTTAATCATGACCATCAAGAACATTGGTTATATATTTTTTTGGGATAATTTGATATAATTTTGCAGCAACTAGACTTCTATGCCAGTACTTAATGTCTAATAATGTATGATATTATTTGCAATATGGATAATGCATCCTTTGCGCTTTGGAAGCATGCTCCACTACATTCTTTTGAGATTCTAAGTAATTTCATCATTTGAAAGTTTGGTAAAGTTTGCTGCTGCCAATTCTATTGCTTTTGGCTTATCAATGGGCAGTCGCTACGCTAGGGCGACCATAGGAGCAGAATAACGTCCTCCTTTGATACCATAAAAGATGTGAAAAATGATTGTTTATTTCTGTATTTGATTTTAATGAATTCTTGATGATACAGTAGAGTACAATTTATAGAGAAAGGATACAATGAATCTAGGCTAGAATTATAACTATGTATACAAGAGAATACAAAAGAAAGGAGATATCAAGGATCAGCATAATATCAGCATAATCTTCATAACACAATCTGCATGATTCTTCATATCATAGAATATTATAATCTACTTGATTCTTCCACACTATGCATTCTATCTTCCTTCGAGAGTCGTCCCTTAGTTATATTGTCAAGAACAACCTGATAAATATATCGCAAGTATCCATAGATGTTATGTTCCACCATACACTGTCAGATAAGTGCTGCTAGTAGAGAAATTGATAAGCATCAATTGGAGATGGTTGCCCCCTCATTGCCTTTTTTTAAACCAGGCAGTTTTGCATCATCAAGGATGCTTCTTAACTTTTAGATTGAACTTGTCAATAATTTCTTGAGATACAGTATTTAAGCACAATCCACTATCGATGATGCATTTGAAAACACGCCTGTCTGTGTTGCAGCAAGTGCGAAAAATGTTGCTTGAAAGCTAATCCTCCTCTTCGGCTTTAGGTGCATATGCTATTCTCTACAAATAAGGCTTTGGCCTCAATCTGTTTAAAGATTGATGTAGGGTTCATCAACCAACTATCATTGATGATATCATTCTCTTCATACTTGCCATCGCATTCATCGTATGCATCAATGAGGTGGAGTTTAGTAATGGGATGTTGGCGAGGACACTCAAAAGCATGGTTTCTTGGATCTCCACAAGTGTAGCAAGATGGAGTATGCATGCCATTTGGCATGGCTCCTAAAGACTTGCCTCATTCTAGACCAGGATGTGATGATTGGTGGCTGGCGTTTTCTTTGTAGTGTTGGACGGGGCAATTGTGTCCTTGGAGGAGGGAGGGTAGCATGCATTGTGGTGTGTCTTAGGAGGAGGAAAGGGTAGCATGCGTTATGGCATGTCGGTGGTTCTCTTTCTTGCCATTTGGGCTCATTGCAGCTTTTTCTTTGCATACAATGCATTGTGATAGGCATCGTTCATATGCCACAAATTGTGTTCAATGATCTCATCATGAATTGAAAAACCTATACGTCATTGAGATAATGGGATACATGAATTCCTTTGTCCTCATGTGGGTACACCAGAGTGGAGATTGTGATAAACTCTTCTGTGTTCCGATGGTGATGCTTCTTTCATCCCATCTTAGATCTAAGTAAGATTGATATAGAGGGTGAGGGTGATCTACCAAAAGGAAGCGGCATGATAGATACTTTTCCATTTTTGGCTAATCAGTGTTCTTCATTTTTCTAATTGTTATCCAAGAAAGTTGGATATTTTCTCACTAAATAGATATGTAGCCTTGTAATTTCAAGCAAGGATTTAGGTCCTAGCGGGACATCCCGTAGGACAATAGGACGGGGTACCATCCTATGTATCGGGATATGGCTGTCCCACTGGCATCCCGGCATCCTGATCTGGACATCTTGGGATATCCCCTATCCCAAGTATCAAGATGGGACGGGATGGTGGCACGTCTCATTCCATAGGAAAACCAGGACAACCTTATACCACGGGATTTAAAACCTTGATTTCAAGGCCACGATCTTTATGGTCTTGTTGTTGGAGACATTCATAGCTTCAAAGAACCTCATGATGGTAGTGATGCAGCCAAGAAAATCCTTTGGATTGAGCCTCCTGTGAAACTCAGGAAGCTTGGCTTTGTTACCAAATCATGACCTTACGACACTTTTTCAAGAAGCAGGAGAAGATGAATCAAGCATCGATATAGAGCATGATGGTGGGAAGGATTGATAAGATGATGGGAAGATGCATCTAGTGACATCATCCTTTTGATTCGATCCTCAATGCAATGATCATGACTAATTGCATGATCATGCTCGACCTGTAGTTGTGCCATTTTTTCTCACAACCGTGGGATCTTCACATCTCTTGGATTGATCTTGGGCACTGAGGCATTGCTGGTGGCATGTTGTACGTAGTTGGCCATGCATCCTCCTCTGTATTTACTACCATCATTTCTTATTCAAGGCTGTGCTCTTTATCTCACTGCCATTGAGGTGCAACTACTTTGCATAACCACTTGTTATCTCATGTTTTCAATCATATATGGTTTAAATATATACTTGTACCATTCATTCAATCTTATCTTTCCTGAAATGCTCTTCTTCATAGAATACCAATAGCCAAGCTATTCCAAAAGTTTAAATAACTGAAGTTTATGGAGAGCTGTTTATTGTGCTTGTCTAGAAGGAATAAAAATTCTGCATTTTCTGAACTAAATGAGTCTATGATCTGCATATATTAATAAATTGCAAGCAAAACAATTTTGCAATGCGATACGATTCAATCTTAACCTTGGGGAATAAAGCAATGCTTATATTTAGTGGGTTCATTTAATGGCCAACGGAATGAAATTTGAAAATATTGATAACTGGCTCTCAATGGCAACACTCTGAAATGGTGTTGGACCCATGGTGAAGGAAATTTTTGGTTAGAGAGGGGCCACCATGACCTACATTGTCAGTTGGCAAGTAGTCAGACCTAGCAAATATAACTATGTAATATAACTATGTTGCAGGATTATCTGATATTTAAAATTTTGTTCCAAAAAATATAATTTTGAAAAATTTCTGACTGTTGACCAATTTGACTATTCCTGGTTAATCATATTAAAATGCAACCTGAACAACCATAATTGTCATTTGACCTTTTGAGGAATAACTCACATTGCACATTTTTTTCCAGATACCATTCTGTATCATATTCACTATAAAGTCTTCTAATTCGATTACTCATGGTTCACTGCTTTAATTTGATTTGCATCAATTATTCCCTTCATTTCAAGCAACTTTTATATGTTCTTATATTTTTTTATCTTCCATCATCTCAGAGAAAGTAAAGTTCATTAATACTTCATGTAACAGGTTGGTTGCATTACACGACTGGTACCTCAGAAGGGTGTACATCTTATCAGGCATGCAATGTACCGAACATTGGAGTTAGGAGGACAGTTTGTGCTTCTAGGTTCAAGTCCAGTGTCACACATTCAAGTAAAACTCTCTTTGTCATGAAAGATAATAAGTTTTGTCATTTTTTTTCACATAAAACAGTATTTCACTCCTTTTTGAACAAAGAATGCTTTAAGCGTAGTTTTCCTTAGCGCTTGGTGCAACTACATAATATCCATGGTGACTGTTGTCATGACATGTTGATGATGTGATTTGTCAATCAGCTAGTCTCTTCCTTATTTACTTGTTTATGCTTCATCCTGCTTACATAAATGATAGATTGTGTCCTGCTAACCCAAAAACAGAATTCATTGCATGTATTCTTCCTGGATTATTTTGGAAATTTATTTACTTCACCACATGATTCCAGAATATGAAAGTGAATATTTTGTATGAAGAATCATTGATCATGATCCTTTGCTTGAGCATATGGATCTAGATAATGTATATAACCAAGAACATATTCATCTAGTCATTAGATTGTATGTTATTTCAATACCGTGTATTATAATTAATATAGGCTGCATGAATTATGCTGTTTTATATATGGCCAATTGATCTATTATAAGAAAGATGCTATGGATTTATGGGCTTTTTTACATATGTGCCCCTCTAAGTCCATTATTTGAAAATTTATTCTCAAAAAGGTTGAAAGCGTATACATTCCCTTCCAAAAGTTTAAAATACATGCCTGGATGAGATGTTGATAAAAGGTGGAGCTGCGGAGCTTGATGTTAGGTTGACAGTTGGTTGTCAAAATATGTCGATAATTATGAAATGGATCCAAATTTTGAATAAGGATCCGTAAAGCTGACCTCAAATAGTTAGGGAGAGACTGGATGATTATGGTTATGTTATCCTTTTATTGTCTTGTTGTAATACATTTGCATTCTAGGCTTAGTTTGGCAGGGTCAAAGAGGAGCTTAACTTGGTATTAATTATTTTTCCCCTTCCTTTTGTATATTTTTTGAAAATTTTGAGGGGCGTATCTGGAATTTCATGCCAATGTACATGTGCTATTTTTTTGACATATAAATAAGCAGCTAAGGACTGTTTCATTGAATAGACCAGCAAAACTTCCTAAATGGATAAAGGTGTCCACTAAAAGGATCATATATTATTATGCTACTTTATATTTGGATGATATTTATGTAATAGTGTAGGCATATATGCAAGTTTCTGAATTTTGCAGGCATGGTGTGTGCATGTGTTTATACTGCATGGACCCCATAAATAACAAGAATTGTGTGTGGTGTGTCTATGTCGATATATATTGCACTTTAACTTTTTAAAGGGTATCCATGCATTATTAATAATTACATCTTTTAATAAGGGATGCAAGAATTTTTTAGTAAGACACACAAGGAGAATGAAAACTGCAAATGACTATACTAAATATGAGAGGTTTCTAGAAGGAACAAGAAAGAAAAGGAATGGACATAAGCAGGGATTGAGAAAAAAACAAGGAGAAAAGAAATTACGAGAAATATGCTCTAAGCATGTCCTAACTTTTGTAGGGCCCCTAACATGATTGTATAAGCGTGTATCTTTAGTAATTTCTCTTATTAGCTAATTATGCATTATGTTCTCATTCTTAGCAACCAGAAACTTCTAACCAAGGTGTTGCACTTTCTGTGGCATGCCATAAATCAATTTTAAGTGTCAAGCTGCGGATGAAAAATATAGAAATAATTAGAACCAGCGAAAGATAAGCATAACAAGAAGAGGATACTAAGGAAGAATCAGAAAGAAATGTGAAAAACTTAAAACCATATTAGAAGTGCTGTTGTTTTATATCTAGACAAGTCCAGCTAGCAAAGCGAATGCATTTTCTCGTAAGAAAACATTTAAGGCCAAAAAATTTAAATTAAGATATGCATCCATAGATATGACAATCAATCTGCATGCATCTTTGGTTTACAATTCAAGTACAGGCCTGGATAAAATATCATATTCCAGAAATAATTTTTCCTGGTAATTTGTTTCTTATAGGAGTGAAAAGTTGAAAACAGGTATTGGATAAAAAAAAAGTGTAGCGTTTTACAGATAAATCTAAGATTCTGCATGCTTTATTAAGTGGGTCGGCTAAGTAAAATGTGTAGGAAAGATGATGATTTATTATGATTTTGATGGAAATATTTCTTCTGAGTTTTCATGCTGATATTTCTAATGTCTCTCTCTCTCTTCTTTTTTTGTTTTTAAATCATCTGTCTTCTTTTGCTGTCATTTTCTTTTTTATCAGTGTTAGCATAAAGAGACCGAAACAGTATAAGTTCCTTATTGTCATCTATATAGATTTTCTGTCCTTAATTTGGACATTGCTAAGAGGGTGAGTCTTGATGCAATGATAAGCTTGGTCCAGTATGAACTAGAGGTCATGGGTTCAAGAACCTGAATCAGCCTCTCTACATGCAGGGGTAAGGCTGACCCTCGACAGATTCTGCAATGTTGGGAGCCTTGTGCACCAGGCCACCCTCTAATTTGGACATTAACGAATCGACCAGCCTTTCCAGTTGTATTGGTTATTTATTGGTTGTATCAGCCAGATACTTCTTTTGGGATGAGATTATACCAGTTCACTGGTAAAACTATCACATTTTATGCTGATAGTTTTATTAACTAAACTAGGAGTGGCAAATGATCTGAACAGCTCGAGCTTGGCATGAAAAAAGCACAGTTTAATGTCAAATGAGCCAAGCTTGAATCAGAGCCAAAAATACCCAGCTCGATCAAGCTTGGCTTGATTAGCTTGCCACCCACAAATGCACAATGATCACTGGGTGCACTCATCAAATGGATATGTGCCATACGCAGGGTATGCATATCGTGGGTAGGCCCCCCAATCACCATTTGCATGCAGTTGCACTCGCCACCATTGGTGAGGCAAACTGCCTCACTGGATCTTATACCCAATGGTCTATTCCATATTATTAGAGTTGTTTCAAGCTTGAATATTTATTTATTTATTTATTTGATAGGAATATTTATTTAATTTTTGAATCCTTTAAATGTTAATTTAGATTTGATGCAATCCTGAAATCAAGCTTGAATTTGATCTTGAACTGAACTTGGTTCAAACTTGGACTGATTTCTGACTTGATTTAGGATTTTCAAGCTGATCAATTAGGACCGTGTTCGGTTCACTTCAAAATTATGTTTGAATTAAGCTAGAAATAGTATTTTAAAAAAATCAAGCTTGATTCTGAAATTTTGAGCTTGAAATTAATTTCAAATCAAACTCGACCAGACCCAGGTCAAGCAACTCCCAGTTACACCCCTAACTAAAATTGACCCCTTGCATATATAAGGTTGGTGTGTTTAGGATAAACTTATTGAATCATGACACTTTGATAAATGTCAATACAAATCTTAACAGCAGACTGTTGATATTGTTAAAACATAGATAAATCTTACATATATGCATTATACAATGTGTTGCTGGCAATTTATTCTAGTTAACAACTGCTTGTCATGATAATTAATTTATCTATTGTAATTCATATCCTTTGATACCTACAAAATGCTCTTAGTTAGGGCATCATGTCTACAATGTAATGGTGATTCGGCAAGTTCACCCATGGATTGGAAATCAAGTATAGCTCATTGCTATTAGCATCCATATATGCTGTTTGGGATCACTATTAGCAATTCATGCACATTTATGAAGATCCCAGATATTAAATAGCAAATAGTTGGGAAGCAAATTATACTTATACTCTTTAAAAATATTTTTAGGTATAACATATTTTCAGATATTTAAGGGCTTAAAGATCTAGAAAAAGAGTTTTCTTGTCATTTTCTGTAACTAAATTGATTATTTCCAAGTAAATAGACATTTTGAGAGGACTAAAGTTTTTGGTACCTACTCTAGCATGGATTTGTTTTGACTGTGAACCAACTCATTTATGCTTCTTTATCTTCTTCTTCTTTTTTTTTTTTTTTTGTTGGTGGGCAGGTGTGGGGTTGGGTTTCATATATGGAAAAATCAATGTATCCATGCTATGAGTTCAGTTGCTAACCTGTTCCTTCATTTACCTGATTAGTTATATCTTGCATACTAGAAAGTATACTCCTGGCTAAAAAAGATACTTCTGACTATCTGAGTATATTGTGATAGTTTTAATAATTTCTGGTGGTACAAGTCATTTAAGTTAAATTCTTTGCACTTCAGAAGAGTATCATTGCAAACATTAGTCTGATCAGTTGAATTTACTTTGCAGAGGGAGTTTGAGGGTATTGCAAACCATTTCCAGAATCACCCTCATGTTCGATTGCTATTGAAATATGATGATGCTCTTTCACACACAATCTATGCAGCATCTGACATGTTTGTGATTCCATCAATGTTCGAGCCTTGTGGCCTTACTCAGGTTTTATTCTCTTCTCATTCACCTGAACTATGTAAATCATTTAAGCATCATCACTACAATTGGTTTCGACAGTCCTGGCATCATTGTCATCATCATTGTCATTGTATGGAGGTGGAATATTCTTGTGTACATGGAAGAATGCTGTTCCATATCATCATTCATATTATGAGTCTTTTGTTCCGGATTAATGGATACATCTTTAACTATGGATACATTTTTGAGGAAATTAATGAAGAAGTGGAAACTACAAAATTCATTATATATAGATGGGTACTGTTCTTTTATTATTAGATTTTAAAACTTTAAGTTCTCTGATGTTTACAGATGATAGCTATGAGATATGGTGCTGTGCCAATTGTAAGGAAAACTGGTGGACTGACTGATAGGTGGGCAGTCAATTTAGCATTTTTATGTAAATTTCACAATGTAACAGGATTTGTTTAACTAATTCATCGGTTATCTCTCTATCAACTATTTCTTGCAGTGTTTTTGATGTTGATGATGATACAATTCCAGTACAATATCGAAATGGCTTTACATTTATGACGCCAGATGAGCAGGTATGCACCATTGTTTGGCACATTGTGCCAGGAGCTAGCATAATTTGTTCGCAAATTCAGGATTTTATATATTTTTTATATGTTTACTCCTTTGAAAAATTTTGTTATCAGCCAAAGATTTGCTGTTCATTTTCTGAATTAACTACTGCACACACTTGTAGGGCCTAAGTGGTGCCCTGGAACGGGCATTCAGTTACTACATGAAAAATCCTGTTGGCTGGCAACAACTTGTTCAGAATGACATGAGAATGGATTTCAGCTGGGATTCATCAGCTGCACAGTATGAGGAGCTATATGAGAAGTCTGTAGCTAGAGCAAGGGCGGCGGCAGCTCGTGCATAAGTTCTAGTCCGTATTATATAGAATCCACCTTGGGGCGAGACCAACTGTCACATTCATTCTTTTGGAGTACCTTATGTGACACACTGCAGCATTTGGGTTTCTGATTAATGGCTTTGACATAAAAGTCTGCCAGTGATTCAAAATACAAACTTTACTGATGGTTAACAGAATTATACATGAGCTTTTTGATCATGATGATGCATGGAATAGATGTCACTGTTGCACAAGAGGTCGCCATTATTCCATCCATGCTAGATGAGAAGAAAATACGAGAATTCCACTCTCTTGGAACTCAAAAGGGATTTTCTTGGTCCATGTCTTACATAGATGTAGATCTCTCACTCTGCTCTTGTAATTTTGTTGCCCAGCCTTTTACAACGGGTGACATACCTATAACCTTTACAAAAGAGAATCTTTTGTTCAGTTTTTGTGCATTCTTTGTATGTAGTATGGAGTGCTTTGATGAATGACAAGCACGGTTAACATGATCAGGGATCACAATTTTACTTTCTCATTTTCTTATTTTGGTTCAGGATCCCTTAAAGTTAGACAATTAAAATGTTATGCTGAGCGTGTATGTACTTGCTGATAATAATTTGACTATTGCCTGTGCCTCTTAAATATCACAAGAGGTAAACAGGAGAGAATTTCTGAAGCATTAGAAATGTCTTCTGATTAGTTCATGGTGCGGCAGTAGAACTGAAACTATATCAGTTGTTGGAAAGAGAGAGGGATCTGGGCATCGGACTTTATAACGTGTATTTCTTGATGGTTGCTGGCATGCTTATTTAATTGGATGTATTACTGAAGTTGAAATGTAGAATTCTACATGCAAGATTCTATTCTACAATGCTTACAGAAATATTCATGTCTGTCATTATTCTCAGTGAACGTGCTGTCTCTATCAGATGGGATTCGGTAGTTTCTAATTTGACCACATCAACCTTTTTTGTCTAGGCATCTGCCAGTCGTCTTATGGTAAGTTAAGAAGGGCAAAATAAAGGTGCAAACCTTCAGCAACTGTTATTGTAATGGTATGTGTAGATGCATTGGTTATTTTCCTTGGGACCGGGATATTGTAAGTTAATCATTGCTGCACTTTAATTTGCTAGATATCAATATATGTGTGCTTTTGCATAAGAGGCATGACGTTATTGAGTCATTTACCCACACCCTGCAATTGTTACTCCGGCGGTGCTAAACTCATGGTTTATGCCAAGAAAATAGGAAGAGCTTAACATTATTGAAGACCGTACTAGTGCACGGTTCCGCGGTCTAATTCCTTGGTGCTGATCTGCAGGTGAATGGAATCTCTCCATTTCTCACTCGCCAAGGACAAAGTTGATAGCATAGGCCCGGGCTCGTTGTTGACGGGATCAGCAAGGTGGTCGGCCAGGTTCTCCAATGGGCCCTTGCCGGTCACAGTGACCTGAGCGAAGAAGCTGGAAATGGAGCTTGATCTCTGTCACCGTGAGAAATTCTTTGTGCACCGTAGGCGGTGTAAAAAATTTGATGTAGAGTACATCACTTTATGTGATTGATCCATATAGCCACTATTTTCCAACGTGTATTTAATATCTGTATTTTCGTATTTTCATTTGAAAATTTTGAATTATGAAAATATTTTTATTTTTTGAAAAAAAAAATATGATATTTTATGTCCATATTATGACATCCTGTATGCAGAAAATCATAATTTTAATGCTGGATGTCATAATATGCCATAAGATGTCATAATTTTTTTCAAAGAGCAGAGATATTTTCACCGTTCAGAATTTTCAAACGAAAAAGTAGAATTGCAGGCATTAAATACGTGTTCAAAAGTAGTTGAACAAAAATATCTCTTCTATATTATAACATTCTGTGACATATTATGTTATTTTGGATCATATTATGACATCCTAAATATAGAAAATCATAATTTAACATAGAATATCATAATATAACATATGATGTCATAATTTTTTGAACCATATTATGATATCCTATGTGTAAAAAATTATAATATGTCACGGGATGTCATATTTTTTTTAGAGAGTAGGAGTATTTTCGTCATTCAAAATTTTTAAATAAAACAGTGAAACTACATATGTTAATATGTGTTGGAAAGCGATGGCTACGTGGATCAATCACATAAAGTGATGTGCTCCACATCGAATTTTTTACACTGCTCATAGTGCACAAAGAATTATTCTTTCACCTCTAGCTCGGCAAAGGCCTTTGGGTCATCCATAAGACCAAGGGGATCAGAATTGCCGGTAGGCTACCGAGTAAACAGGGTCAGTCACTTCACCAACGCCCCACCACCGATGCGGTGCCTCTCGACAACAAACATCATAATGACTTGGCAGGCCCATATGGCCAGAATGCTTCGGATGTGAATCAAGCTTGGGTTGTCCAAGTAGTCCAATCATCCATGAAGATATAACATCTGACCTTGAACCACGTAGCCTCGTTGAACTTGACCCCATTGCAACCAGAAGCTCAGTGTAATAATTTGAGACCTCATCCAAAAAAAACTAGCCAAAATATATTATTTGGATTCATTGATCTTAAATATTCAAGATGTATGTAGTGCATAGCTAATACGAAACTAAACGCACATCCACATGGTTCTCACATACTCCCTTCATTTAAGCTCTAGCATCCTTGCTAGGATAAGGATCTAAATCCATTTAAATCTGATTATAAACACCACGATCGACTTGTGATTAGTTCCCATGAACCCATGCTATAATATCCCTTAAGCCATGTAGGCCATAGACCAAGTCTGATTTGATATGCAAGATTCATCCAAAAAGACTAGCTGAAAAATATTATTAGGATTCTTTGGTTTTGTATAAATACCCATGATCTACCTAATACGTAGCTAATGTGAAATTAAATGCACGCCTGCATGATCTTCACATTTTAATGAGAGATCATTGGTTCGAATTATGGGTTATATAACTTATTTTAGTGGGGATCATGCGAGCATATATTTAGTCCTATATATTAATAGATTTTGAATAATTATTAAGATCAAAGAATCCAAATCATACCTTTCGACTAACTTTTTGGAATGAGGTCTCGAGTTGCTATACTCAAAGAAAATAGACCTAAGGTTACGTTTGGTAGCTGGCAATTTGGATAGATTGCCAACAATTTAAAGTAGGCCCACTGGATTGCTGTATTTTGTATGATTTTTGGATGACAATTTAAATTACCTTGGCAATCTACATTACTTCTCATGAGACAATCTAGATAGCTTTGGAGAGAGATGGCTATCCAGATTATCACTTCTTTGATAATGTTACAATAAAAATCTTAAATAAAATTATCCCTCAAAAATATCACATAAAACCTATCGCCCAACCCTCCCCCGGCGCCATCTATGACTCCTTCGCATATGCCCCTGCCCGCAGCTCCTTCATCTCCCTCTGCTCACCTGCGACTCCTCTGCCCCCAGCCTGCTTGTGACTTCTCCGCCCACCACTTGCCCGCGGCTTCTTCATCCCCCCTCGTGACCCGTGACTCCTCCACCCCCTTGCCTGCCCGTGGTTCTTCCACCTTTGGCCCTTACCAACCCTTGCGGCTCCTCCGCACTCCTCTCCACCACTCCCATAACTCCTCTGTGCCTGCATTGCTCCCCCGAGCTCCATGCTCATCCCCACCACCCCCTCACGGCTCTTCTACATACACCTGCCCCCTCCCTCTATGCCCATGGTTCCCCACACTCCTCAACTTACCGCTTCTCTACGCCACCATCATATCCACATCATTCCTGCAGTTCTCATTAGGGAGAAAGAAGAGTATCAGGATAAAATTACTGAAGATATTTTGAAAATTTAATTTTATATTACTAATAATATAATTGTCATACCAAATATGTCAATAAAAATTTTTAATAATTTTACTACAATATTACCTACCTGTATCTAGTATAGTAATCAATATTACTAATAATTTAATGATGATAATCTATTTTAAAGATAATTTATATTATTTTTTAAAATTATCCGGTGATGCATCGAATTCAACCTAAAGATTTGAGCATCACCTGCCTGCAGTGGATGACCTAAGCGTTATGGTACCTAGTGATTCAACATACCATAATTGTAAACATGTGATAGCAACTTGCTGATGTGTAACTGAAGAAAGTCACATGAGGAGATCTATGCATTTCGGGAATATAACTCAGGTCTTCTTCCTTGATTTAAACATGTTGTAAATAATTATTCAATAATATGTCATTTAACATATACATGTACTTTGTAAATAAGAATATGTAACCCAAGTATAAGATCAATAGCAAAATACAGAGAAAATAACACTTGTTTGTCTTCGTGCAAAGTAAATTTTCAAGACTTAACATTGTCTCTCCGCCGTTCGCTACTCTAATAAATGGGACACTATCACATATTTTTTTATTCTTTTACTGGTGTGTGACAAGACTATCATCTTTCATGTTATTTATTTATTATTTATTTTATTACTTTGTCAAAAAAAATAGTGTTTTGATAAATTTTGTTACCGTATATTTGTCTTGTTGTTCAAATATTTTTATTTTTTTATTTTTTTAATGATTGCATCCTCTTTGCTCGAGCTACAGTGCGGTATGCCATTATAACCTTTGATATTTTATTAGAGTATTATGGGATGTCTAGTCAAAAAATTAATTTAGAAAAATCAGCTATTAAGTTTAGCTCGGAGGTTAACACTTTAATGAGATTGTGAATGAAGAATTATCAGTATATTTGAGAATCTTACAGAATCTGAAATTGTTTGGATGTGCCTATTTTAGGGATGAGGTTGATTTTGGCCAATTGCAGTGGTCTTGTATAGTAGTTTTTGAAGAGATTAGATGGTTAGTGGTGGAAGCTCTATCTATGATAGATAGAATTATCCTAGTTAAGTTAGTACTTTCTACGATCCTTATTTATTTAATGTCTCCTGTATAATTTCTAAATGTGTTCCATTGAAGGTAGAGGGTATAACCAGAAATTTTCTATGGGATTCATCAATTTCTTTCAGAAGAGTACATTTGACTTTTTTGTATTGTGTTTACTAGCCTATTTGAATAGATGGATTGGGAATTATCTCTTTAATTTTTCAAAGTGATATTTTGATGGCCAAACATGCCGCAAAGTTTATGTTGGCCTTAGAGGAGTTGTGGGTATCTCTTATGAGGGTAAAATATGGTGAGCGGTCATATATATCTTTTTCAGTATGATCAAATAGTGGCTCACTTATTTAGAGAAGTTGTGTTCTTTTGCTCCATTGGTTCTAACTAATCTTAGGTGGATTCTAGGTAATGAAACATCAATTCCCATTGGACAGCGGCTTACTCTGGTTTATTTTGTATCTTTGCAAAGTCTTAATGTGAATTATCTTTTGTTGCCCAATGTAAATGGTTGGAATGTCTAAATGATACATCAGTAGTTTTTCTAAGTCCGTGGCTAAGAAAATTCTTTTTATCCTTAATCCCAATAAAGATGACGCTGATAGGCTGGGATGAGGACGTTCATCTAGGCTATTGTTAGAGTTGCCGATCTTTAAAAATATTTCAAAACTAAAGCTCTATTAACTAGAACTATCGGTTGATCTAGAAGCTTGGTGTCCATTTTACCGTTGCTTTGATACATTCTGTGATCTCTATCATGATCGGAAAAATCAACTGATTATGTTGTTTTGTATTGCAAACTGGCTACTCATATTTGGAGAATGGCTTCAATTTCTAACTCTTCAACTATCTCTAATTTTTTTTTGATGATCTTTTTTATATACTCAGAGAAAGATCACATAAAAATAGAGAATAATTAGATGTTATTTTAATGGCTTATATAGCATATCAAGTTTGGGAGGGCCGGAATGATCCTATTTTTCAAAATGTTGATCGAAATCCTAGAATGATTTTAATCTGCCCAATGAGAATTCTGAAGGCAACTCAAAGTATTCCGAAAGATGACCCGTTGGTTATGTAAGTCTATATTTTCTAAGATTGATTCTTATCCACTTCAATAAATTTATTGAAAAATGAAGATAATTTTATAATATTTAAAAGTCACACATATTTATGGAGAAACAAGCAATTCTGCAGATTGAATGACGACATACGTGGCTAATTATACTAAATTGACATTATGTTTGACATTGCCGGATGTTTCTATCGAATTTGTCAATATTTATTTTAATTATCGATTTTCATATATGATTTTATTCGGTATAATAAATCTGATTATATCAAAAAGAAAAAAAAAGTCTTACATGTAAGATCTCTATTATTAGATTGTAGGTCTTGGACAATAAATATGAGATGGAAAATCTCCTGCCACGTACATTCACGTGATCAGGAAGGAATGGTGGCTTTGCAGAATGCCAATCACCTCATCTCCCTTCAGTTGGCCCACAGGAAGGCGACGAGTGTTGGTGCACGGGGTGTAGGATATAAATTACCTCAGTCCACAGACCCTTTCCTGGCATCTCTTTAGTTTCTGGATCTTGATAAAACAAAACTTCATTCTCCCCGGACCTTCACATGGGTTGTTGAAGTCTTGGTTTATTCAGGTCCAGAAGGAATTGGATGATTTGGGGCACCCGATCTTTAACGGAAAATACTAGAAAAGGAGACCGAAGAAAAAAAAAAAAAAAAGGAAGAGAAGAAGACAAGTGGCTCTTAAGAGCGAGGACAATATTGCACTGGATTAATGCACACCACGCCAACAATTTCAATTCAAACAAAAACCACAACAGATGAAGAATTTCTAAGCACCAAATTAATTAAGGTTGCCAGGCTCACTTTCCGGGCACGAAGTTGGTGGCGTAGGCCCAAGCATTGTTGTTAACAGGATCCGCAAGGTGGTCGGCCAGGTTCTCCAACGGGCCCTTCCCGGTCACGATAGCCTGAACAAAGAAACCGAACATGGAGAACATGGCTAGCCTGCCGTTCTTGATCTCTTTCACTTTAAGCTCTGCGAACGCCTCCGGGTCATCGGCAAGGCCCAAGGGATCGAAGCTCCCCCCAGGGTACAGAGGGTCGGTGACCTCACCCAGGGGACCGCCGGCGACGCGGTACCCTTCGACGGCACCCATCAGTATAACTTGGCAAGCCCAGATGGCCAGAATGCTCTGAGCATGGATCAAGCTCGGGTTGCCCAGGTAGTCCAGACCGCCCTCGCTGAAGATCTGAGCTCCCGCTTTGAACCAGACGGCCTCGCCGAACTTGACGCCATTGCGGGCAAGCAACTCCGGAAAGACGCAGCCGAGGGCACCCAGCATGGCCCACCTGCAGTGGATGACCTCGAGCTCCCGGTTCTTGGCGAAGGTCTCAGGGTCGGCCGAGAGACCAGCAGTGTCCCACCCATAGTCACCGGGGAATTCACCGGTCAGGTAGGACGGGGGCTCCCCAGACAAGGGGCCGAGGTACTTGACACGGTCTGGCCCGTACCATGGGCTGCCGGAGGGGACGCGCTTGGTCGAGGTCTTCCGCATGGTGACCCTGCCATTCCCGAGGATGGGAGAGGCCGAGGGAGCGAGCTTCACCGCTTTTCCGGCGAGGGAAGGGGAGGAGAGGGCCATGGTGGCAGCCATTGAGAAGGACTAGATAGAGATGATGCCTTGGAGATGGGAGCGGTGATCCCAATGGAAATGCTGTTGGGTAGGTGCTCTGAGTGCAGGGTTGGGTCTAAGGGGACTTAAAAGACGAGGGGCGGGTGCAGTCCTTATCCCAGGAAATCTAATTCTTTCATTTGATTGGCTGCTTCATGGGCTTTGAGGTTAAGGCTAATGGTCGAACACCTGGCAAGCTGCGCTTCAGATACTTTGGGCATTGGTTTCTGCTAGGAATCTCGTTCTTGAGTTGTGATTGGGCCTCCTAGATTTTCTTCCCCGGTGGTCGCCCCTCCACGACTTGGGATCCACGCGTAAATTGGAGTTACACGTATCCCCGATTTTTTATCTTTATTTTTGATGTAAACATCTCCTGACTTTTATCAAACAGCTTGTCGGAAGGTTCTAGATGTACCGTTCTAGTGGCAGTCGTCTACCCTAAACCAAGTTGAGCCGGTGCATGAGTGACTTGATTTGGAATTTGAGTTTTGAGTTGCTTAGCATGTAACCCAGTCTAGTCGGACCTCTTTAAGAGGAGGATTTTCGGTGATGCTCACGGATACATTTACTGTAGCTTGATTTAATAAATCTAATTTATCAAAGCAAAAAGAGAAAAAAGAAAAAAAAATACTTATTATCTTAGACCAAAAATGACCAAACTATGGCTCATTGGTCACCAACGTGTTCAAACACGAGCAAGCCAGCAAGGCCAACATAAGCCTGTTAGGCTCCCGCCCCATCTATTCCATACGCTCCTCATACCCTTAATTCGAACGTTGACATGCCACGCTTGCACGGGAGCAATTCAATGGCACTCCACATGTACCCATTTGCGCAGCACTGGATAAAGATGACCAATTTTAATGATATAATGGCCGCACGCATGATGATTTTTTTTAGGGATGATAATCGGATTGAATCGGATATAAATAGATCAAGCCAGATATGGATCGAATAAAAAAATTTTGAATTTGAATCCGATCTCTTTATTTAAATAGATCAAATTTTAAAATCCAAACTCAACCCATTTAATAAATAGATTATCCGATCCGATCTATTTACAATCCGTTTATAATCTCTTAAAAAAATAAAATTCAATCCGTTTAATGATCTATTTATAAAAAAAATAAAATTAAAAAAAAAAACTTTTCTATCTCTATGGCCAACCGTCTCCGCCTTCGTCCTAGCCGCATCTCTGTCCGACTGTCTCTTTAACCTCCACCCTCGTGCTTTCGACTTCCTCCAACGACGTCGAAGGCTTCGACGGTGGAAGGAATGGGAGAGAGAATCGAAGATCTGCTCTAGCTCGAAGCCTTGGACTCAGTGCCTCACCCTGAGGACGGAGTCCGACAGATTGCACAGTGCGGCCACGGAACCCAACGCCATTCAGCGTCGATGTCACCGAAACGAACGGCCCGTCCAGTATCGTCGGGATCCCTAGAGCATGAGGATTGTATAATTAAAAAAAAATAAAAAAAAACTCGTTCCGTTTCTGTGGTTGATCGTCTCCACCTTCGCCCTCACCGCATCTCTGTCGGACCGTCTCTCTGACCTCCACCCTAGTGCTCTTAACTGCCTCCAGTGACGTTGGAGGCTTCGACGGTGGAGGGAACAAGAGAGAGAGATGGAGATCTACACCGGCTCAAAGCCCTACGCCTGACGGCTCACCTTAAGGTCAAAGTCTAGTAGGTTCATGATGCGGCCGCAGAATTCGACGTCGTCCAATGCGACATCATCGAAACGAACGGCCCGTCCACGAGTGTCGTCATCAAGATGGAATGGGATGGGATAGAAAACCTTAGAGCGTCGAGAGGAGGATGAGATGGCGAATAGCGAAATCGGCCGAAATTCTTAAATCCTTAAAGCTCTCTAGTGTCACGGGTTAAACGGATTTGTTACAATTCGATCCAATCCAGTTCATTTATTAAACAAACCAGTTGTCTGAAATCTGAATCCGATCTAATTATTAAACAAGTTAAATAGATTAACCTATTTACGATCTGAATCCATTTAAGTTAAATTCACATCTATTTAAGATGGATCGAATGTGAGTCGGATTGACAGGTTTTGGGTAAGAATATGTATGTTTGCTTTAATACTCCAGTATATATAGAAGAGTTAGGGCGCCTTTGTGTTCCACGGCACTAGGATCACTCAGGCAAATATTATTACAAGTGTCCGAGCACTGTTAACATGATGTAAATATTGTGTATTCTCCTGCCCATCCTCCCCACTTGCATGGTTTGGGCATTACCCGCAACTCAGTGGATTGGGCTCAATACTGATGGATGCTGTGGCCCATGGGACAGATAGGCGGTGCCCGGTTTTGCAGTTAGGGCGCATGATGGGTTTGCCTTCGACTCAAGAAAGAAATGTGGGTGCTGGCAGCTTTATGCTTATTGCTGGCGGAGGCATGGACCATGCGAGGCTCTGCTACTAGCCTGGGTATCCCTTGGTTGCTAATTGAGTTATTTTCTCACCGTCGTACAAATTCTCAACCAAGCAGAACAAATCCCTTGGTCGATCCGCCCGATGGTGCTTGATACTTGATACTTTGTCTCTTTTGCATGAATCACCGTAACGTCAGATCTAGTCGACTGGCAAATGTGGGAAGGACAGGCAGGTGCAATGGTGATTGTTTTTTTTTTTTTTTTTTTATTCGATAACAATTTTTGAGGTATGTTTGATTAGATGGAGTTGAATCCTGAAACAAAAATAAGAATGAAAATGATTAACTTCTTCATTTCAATTCTAAAAAAATTAAAAATATTTTAATCTCTCAAAATTTAATTTTTACTCTTTCTTAATATTTAAATATTATTTTGATTTTAATTCTAATTTCAATCACTAACTAAATATATCGGAAGATGTGACTATTCTGATCCAATTCTAATTTTAGTTGCAAACAACACATGTCCTTGATTTAGGTCATATGATTGTAACGATTCGTTGACTATGGTGTATCACTATTTATATATACATATACATAAATAAATATATATACATACATATACATGTATAAGAGCCATTTTGGCATCACCTTTATTTTTTTATTTTTTATTTAAAAATAGGATATTAAAATTAAGATAAAAAACATGATTGGTGGTATTATTTTTATTTTCACAATTTATAGAGAAAATAAAATAAAAAATTTTAATTTAACTATTTTTGAAAATAAAAATATATTTTTTACCATCATGATTGTAGAAAATCATTGTCATTGTTGCCCCTACTGCCTCCATCATCTCCCTATATGTAGAAATATTATCTCCATCTCCACTACCTCTGTTATACATCAGTGTCACCTTCACAACTTGTCATACCATCACCATCACTATCATTATTGCTATTATATCATCAATATCCTCATCACCATTATCATATCTATTACATTGCCAACACCTTTGTGTTGTTTCTACTATTATTATAGCCTTCGTCATCTCCACTACCACCAGTGCCATTTGAGACATTGCCATCATATTTCTATTTTTAAAAATAATTAACTACAGCAAATAGATTTAATTTTTAAAATTTAAAAATAAAATATAATAAAAGTTTTATTTAATTTAAAATTAAGAGAAATGATAGTGATGCTAAGGTTAATAAGCATTTCTTTGTACCTGTATCCTCGAGTTTTTTTTTTTTTTTTCCCCTACTTATTTCTCCCATGGCTGAGGCCGTCAGTCCATTTCATTGGATCGATTCCGTTCTGGCCAGTAACATCCCTTCTTGTGGAGGCTTGTGGGCTCACGATGTGGATCATGCAAGATGGCCCACCGTATAATAGATGACGTTATACGAGAATAAGCTGCCCACCGTATAATAGATTACGTTACACGAGAATAAGGTTCAAGAATCCAATGTTATAAGCTAAATACGAATGACTACCCCCAAGTTGCAAGTTCTCCTGACGCTGGCGGAATTCCAACAGTTGTAATTGAGAATTGGAGATGCTCAACAGCATGGCTGGCACCTTTAAGTCTGTTTATGTGACAGCCATTGAGAAATCTTTATCTCACAAAGGAGCAACACTTCGGATACTGGAGCTCGAGGTTCCGCATAAAGCTCCATTGTTGCGATCAATGTGGATTGGAAATCAGATAGGTTAGAGGCAGGAACCTATTAAATAAATGGTTCATGTATAATATTTATTGCGGTTAAGGACTCGTAGCTTGGATGGACCAATCTCCACGATCCGTCGGAGGCACATCAGCCCTACGGTGCATAGGTGCCGATATTTATGTGAAATATTGTCCATTTCGATCTTTAGCCACTAAAGTATGGGGTTTCTTGATTTTATTCTTTAAAAGATGCTTTTACAGAGGAGATAAGGCGTTCCATATAAACTATAACTTCTCTTGATTTACAATCAATATAGGATTACTAATGTCCTTTCTCTTACAGCATGATAATATTCTTTTATTACTTCAATTGACAGCACTGCAAAAGTTTATTGGATTATAGTTTGTGGATGTTTTCACCCAGTGCTTGTGCGCATCTAATTTGGCATGTCAATATCCCGAGCAACATTTGAAGAAGGCTAGATATTGCAGCACATAACTATAAAAATCACAACTTCATAACTTAGCAGCGTCCAGAACTCTTTGTACATCTACGAAACCAAATTACAGATTTTTGTCTTAATGCTAGTTGAAATTTATACCTCGGACCTCGTCCAGAGAGTAGGCTATATTCTGGTTTATGGAACCAATTCGAGCAGCTGTTAGTACTTTCAACTCCTGATGCCACAAAGTAATTCATCCATTTTTTCTGCTGGACTGCATTCAAAATAACAGGCAATATTTGACTTCGCTAAATGTCTAATTCTTGACGAGAAGCATAATCATATTGTTGACATTGCAAGTCATTTTATAGAGATTTAAGATAGTAGCACAACCACTTGGAAGTAGTCCAAATCTTTTCATCTGAGCAACTGGTGATCCTATATTCCTTGGTTACCTAAAGCGGGCGTAGGTATTAAGACCATACAGAAGCAGGGAACTAAGGCTGTTACAAAGACTCAAAGCAGGCAAAGGTTTAATAAGTGGCTGCATGTGCAAGGTTTTGGCAAGACTCAAATAAATGCAACACTTGGGCTAAAAGATTTCAACTACTGAAAATTCAACCATAACTGAGTCCTTTCCCAGAATCGAGCATCGTGGAACAATACGCAATTAAGCAAAGGCAAAAAGAAAAGATGAATAGCAGAAGATGTCTTCATAAGAAAACTAAACTGAGACAAATAAGAGTTGGGGAAGAAGTGGCCGCTTTTGATTTTTCTTGTACGCATATAATTGTAATTTAGTACCTAGTTCTGAGACCCAACATGATGCTTGCCTGTCATTGTTAACAAATAAAGAAATAAAAAACCAGAGGGACATGAGGAAAGAAAGAGAAAAGATGTCTCCTTCATTCACGGGTCAATTTGAAAGCACCACTTTTTGTGACATCCTTGGATATGGTGATCCAAGTACCGCGTTACTTGCAATTCTCACAAGATCCTTAACCATACGTAATGAATTTTTTTATAAAGACTTGTCTTTAAGCAATCATGTTTATTCCAAACAAAACAAGATGGTCTTGGAGCTATAGATCGATTCGCTATAAAATCTTGTATTAAATGATCACGTTTATTCCATAGGAGCATAGGGTACCAACTTACAAGCTCATGGACTTTGTTTTGAGCAACAACCACCCCAAATTTAACTAACAGGCATGTGCTCTAGTTATTCCTTTCCTTTTTTTTTCTTTTTTTTTTTTAAAAATCATTTTATAGGGGCTTTAGATCCTCTCCTAGCTCATGGAATGATGAAAGGGCTTCCTTGCATGGGATTACGCCAAGAAAAAGGAATGCAACATCACATGGAATGCTGCGAGTCAAATAGTCACACCAACCACTTCCAGCAGAAGGCTTTTTCAGTTGATCATTTTTTATCTATTTTTCTCCACACCCTCTCTAGCTCCATCTCTCTCCCACATCATAATAATAATGGCATCACAAGGCCAAGACGTGCGAGCCAGGGTGTAAAGGTCGTTGGCTCAGAGCTTAAAGCTAAGACCATTTCAGCTCAGAGAGAGGGAGAGAGAATATAGCAACAAAGTCTTATGTGATGGTGTTCGGTGGCTTCTCTTGGTATAAGACAAGGTCTTTCGAGCAAGTGTGTCACTCCCCTTCTCTTTTTATCCCATCCATGGTTCAGTTAGAAAAGGCTATGTTTGGTTTTGTTTGGATGCTCAAAGAAGGTATCCATCTATTTATTTTCACATGCGTGTTACTCTTTTACAATGCTCTTTCAACAATCTAAGATGGTTGCTATTGCTCAAAGGTGAGCCTTTTCCGGTAGGGTTGCTTAAGGGTGAGTTACCACCAGTTCCGTACTAGGCCATGTAAGTAAGAATGGTTTTATTAACAAAGAAAAAGGAGAGAAGAGTGCCAACTTGGTCATGTCAGGCAGCTTAGAGTGCTTGTTTGGATTGTTATTTGAGTGACCTGCCAAGACATCCTTGATGCCAAATAGATGACCAAGGGTCGGTACTCCAAATGGGTAGGTGCGCACTCCCACATCTCACATTACACCCAATCCCCCAAGCGTTTAGCTCCTACCATAGTCTGCCAAAAAAGAAAATGCCTACAAAAAGGATTGGCAAGATAATCAGCCAGCTTTCCTCCAAGAGAGAGAGAGAGAAGAAAATATTCCACTTGGAAGATGAGATTGAGATATTGAACGTTTAGATGTCATCACTCACCCATCATAAAGAAGTCTTACTTCAATGCTATAAAATGATTATAGCAGAAGAAATACTTCATAACTATAAAAATGAAATATTTTTAGTTTGAAGCATCTAGGATTGCTTCATGTCGAAAGCAGGTTTAGTGTAACAAACAAGCAACATCTTAATTGGACTTGGGATATTTGCTTGCACTCATGCTAATGTGTTGGTTATTATCTAATCTAAACAACTTTATCCCATTTTTTCATGCAAAGAAAGAAAAATTCTAACACCTTTAGGAAATGATTGGAAGAAACTATCAAGCAATGATGGCAGCATTGCAAACTAAGGGCAGGAACCTGCACAGGTGTCCCACAACAAACTAATAATATCAGTAGCAGGTCTGTTTCTCATACACTAACGGCAATCCTCCATTGTGAACGAGAAGGCGAGTATTGGAAGATAAATCTTTAGTAAATATAATGTGAAGATCTCGAAAACCAAAACGTGCGCTTTAAAGCCTTACGCATGAGAATATTTTTATCTTGTTTTAATAATTTTTAATAATCTATCCATTTTAATTATCAATATTCAAATTACATTACAACAAATATACAATTAGCATCAAAATCAACTAGACCTTTATTTATTTATTGCTATTTAATTTTAAAGTTACTATAAATCATAAATAAAATTTTCATGTTACATATATTGAAATTATAGATGCCACCATTTATGGTGAAAGATGCACATTGTTTAACATATCTGCACAAAATGCAACAAACTACATATCGAGATAGATCTCATTATAGAGTTTATTAAAATTTCCAGGGAAGAAAACTTGGTGAATAAAAATAATTTCCCATTCAAGAATTCTTGCTTCCCATTTTAAATTCATGAAAGTACATCCCTATTACATTTTTAAGGGACATGCTAGATGCAAATTAGAACTCCAAGCAACAAATAAACAAAGGAACGAATGAATGAACGCAAGAGCAAGCAAATAAATAGCGCATGCCTTTTCAAATATTGGACCAATTTTAATTTTAAAAAAATTTCAGCCACCATCAAGAGTTTGCAAAATGACTCAAAAGATGTTTGGAGGTTCAAGATTAAAGATCTAACATGAATGAAATAGAAGGGAACTAGTACTTGACGATACAAACTCCATATAGCAAACAGCACTCAACTACAAGACCCCAAAACTAGTCCAGCCCTCCATGCATAGAGTAGTTAATGCCAGGTTAACTAAAGATCCAAAGCTTTCCCAACGAACTATTCTATCTTTTTATTTTTATTTTATACTGAGACCTTTTTATACAGCATTCCAGAAAGGTTAATTGTTTTAAAAACATAGCTAATGGTCGATGCCTAACCATGTCTCCTTTCTCTCCCTAATAATTGATTCGTTAGCAGATACGGATGTCGTTGATCTTTTTGATCAAACTTTACATCTAAACAAAACTGAAAAAAAAAAAACCTTGCAACTAAAACATGGAAGAAGAGACAGGGCTGAAAAGAGAAAAGAGACACCATGGAGCAAGGCATCATTCCATCCCAATAAAGAAAACCTCAAGAGCACAAAAAGGCAAAGTGAGGGAATAATAAATGATCATTCTTCAGGCAGACACCAAGGACAGGGCAGAGGGAAGAGGGAATAAAAATAACAGATAAATTGTATAAACTAACCGAACGTTCTTAACTGAAGACAGGAATCTGTACAACAAAAGCTGGAATAACTGCATACTTGAGAAACTCACAAGGATGAGTTTGCTCCTCTTGTCTCTCCTGATGCTGGTGACAGAAACAGGAGCATGACCCAAGAACCCACAAAAGATAAGTCCGCATTTTATCTCGAAATGTCACCTTCTTCTTGCAGCCAGCAGCCTCTGGATAGCAGTCAATGAAAGCTTTTCAATCTTGTCAGCAAAGAGAGAATGCTGGAGACTGATCTCCACCATACATCAGTCCACCTTATGCTTGAGACCTCCCCCATGTCCCACTCTCTGATGGTCCTACATTGTTTTCCATATCAGAAGAATTTGCGTTCTCCTTTAGGGACTCGATCTCCATGCTACCCATGTGGCTCCTCCGGTGTCTCCGATCCTTTTGTGAAAGATAAAACGAGTCACAACATAATTACCTTGAGGTATAAATCATTCAAGAGACAGGCAGAAGGAAAGGGGTTTCATAAAAGACAGTACAACCTCACGGTGCGGGACTTCCTCTGTTTCGAGCATTCGAACAACCTGGCCCATCTTTGGTCTTTTATCGGCATCAGGATCGACACATCTCAGTGCTACTAGAAGAGTTCGTTTAAGAGCCCTTGTGGATGGCTTCACCTCCAGGGTGGGATCCACTACTTCCTCAGCCCTCCTATTTCCTACCATCATTTTAAGCCACTCCACAAGATTGACCTGGTCACATAGATGTTATTGATACCACTTCTTAAAACAGCTAAAAAACCTGTAGATATACCTAGCGATGGCCAAAACCAAAACCAAGAAATCCCTAATCTGAGTCATCACTTGATCTTACAAGTTAGACATAATTTTGCTGGTAGATGTACCACTGGTTGCTGAATATCATGAACAATTGAAGCTCAGAATGTTGATGCCAACAAAAAAAATAGATGTCAAATGGAGTACTCATTAGGAATGCGAGTTGTGGGTCGTAGATTTTTTGAGTTAGACGTACCTCATTTGCAGGCCGAGCATAATCTACAGGATCCCTTCCTGTCACAGCTTCCAACAGAAGTACTCCAAAACTGTAAACATCACTCTTCTCATTTAGTAATCCAGTATTTGCATACTCAGGTGCCACATACCTGGAAAAGGAAAAAACCAAAGTACAGGAACATCCACAAATAAATTTACTCTCAGATTCTATTAACAGAACATGAAATATAGCAGACATGAAAATGTAGGCATACCCAAATGTTCCCATTACTCTAGTTGTGATGTGGCTCTTGCCTGAACCCAAGAGCTTGGCCAATCCAAAATCAGAAACCTTGCCATTGAATTCATCATCGATTAAAATATTACTCGATTTTATATCGCGGTGCACGACTTTTGGTTCTATTGCTTCATGCAGATATGCAAGTCTGAAGGCCATTTAGTTATTCAATTTAGTGAACTATCAATCACAAATTATTAATACCAAACAGAAAGTTAAATTTTAAGTTCATCATAATGAATCAGAAAACCAGGAAAGACAAAAGGGATGAATTATATTAGGGTGTCAAAACTTACGCCTTCGCGGTGCCTAGGATAACCTTCATGCGATTCTCCCAACTAAGAACACCACATTGACGCATAGCTCCATGAAGCCACTGCTCTAAGTTCCCATTGTTCACATACTCATAAACAAGCATCCTACAATACATTATTCAATTTGCACAGAGAGCTCTATGAGGATAGTGCTAAAAATCCGATCATAAAAGCACTAGCAATCAACCTTTTCCTGATTATCAACCACTGGGGATGGGCCATTCATCACCCAACTGAAGATGCAATAAGTAGATATTAAATGACAAAATTAAATTTCATTAGAGGAAAAAAGCACAATAATGTACCAAAGCATTTGAACAAATGTGGTTGGAATAACTAATTCTATGAGAATGACCATATAGTTTGAGTACAATTGGGTTTCACCAGCCTCTAAGGTTGCTTAAACAATCGTTAGTGAATGGAAAAGTATCTTATCATCAGGTTTTCTTATTACTTTTTTGTACATATCTTCTGCAAATTATGTTTGAAGTACATTATTTAATGTGCAAATGAAAGTTTCCAAGAAATTCAACCAATCGAGTTATGAGGATCATCTGGCAATTTTCTTTGGAATGAGCAGATCTGATCAAAAACTTATCTTCTTGTGCTTGATTTGGCATTTCTAAATCTACTTTTGATATCACCTATTGTGTGCATGGCTGTAGAAACAAAAAACAATTCTTTTTTTGAAAATGCTTTTTTATGCTCATAAAACTCCAAAGTGTGGAATCTAAATTTAATGATTGTGCACTATTTCTCCACGTTGAGCCATAGAAACTTCTTTAGTAGCATTCTAAGGCTTAAATTATAATATTAGAAGGGGGTTGGCCAATTCCATTACGGTTCTCATTTGCCATATTTATTAAAATCTTTTCTCCTTGTCTAGAGGTTTAGAGGAGTCTACTTTTATATGACAGTGAAGCATCTTTTTTCTGAAATAAGAAACTTAATGAAGATAAGTACAGATGATTTCATCACAAGGGTTCTCTTAGCAGATGATTTTGGTGTAAAACTAACCCAGTCTCCATGCATACAAATGCTCACAGTTCAATGCTGTCTGGTTTCAAAACCAGTACACTAACTAGTTTACTTCTGTGCTGTATTGGAAATTAGGTTTATTTTATTGTTTCAGCTGATTTTGCCAAAAGAATTTGCTGACCTGTGGTGTCACAGCATTAGGCTCACTGGTACCATTTATCGACAGAATTTCTATTGATAATACTGAATTACCGGTCAGAGATTTTCGCAGATTACATTGTTAGAATATGGGCTCATGGTGGCCCTCCTGCTCCATCCTTTGGCATCTTATATTATGTAAGAAATCCTAGCAAAGGATCTAAGATGCTAATGAATTCTTACATAGCTCTCGTCAACCAAAAACACGACATTGAACAAAATAAAACAAGTGAATTAATCAAAACAAGCATTCACCTATGGATTCCTTCTACACAATATCCCAACAGCCGCACCAGATTCTTATGTCGAACATGGCCAATAGCTTCCACTTCCACTCTAAATTCCTTCTCTGCTTGCCCCCTACAAGACCGAAGCAGAAATTTACCATTAAATGTTTACTACCAAAAATAATGTTGCCTAAATTTTGAAGCTGAATGAGTTAGAAACTTATATACATTGGCCAGAACCATACTTACAGATTGTTAAGAAGCTTCTTGACGGCAACCTCAGTCCCATTTATCAGGAGGCCCCGGTAAACAACTCCATATCCACCCTCCCCAAGGACACTCTCTTTTGAAAACCGATTTGTTGCATACTCAAGATCCCTCAGAGTAAACCAGTGACCCCATCCCAGATGAGAGAATTCAGGCAGACCAACTAAAGGAGATGCTGATACAAGTCCATATGAAGAATAGTTTTTCCTAGTGGGTCCGGAGTTGCCTTCATCTCCAGAATATGAACTCCCGGCCCTGTCATTATGGTAAACTGAGCTGCACTGACTCATGTTATCAGCATCACTTGATTTGCTCATTGTTAAGTGTGCTAATGTCTTTCCTGAATCTTTATCATTGAACTTGTCGTTCAAGGAATATATAGGTCCTTCACGTTCATGGAAGCTCTGAGCAAGACTATGACCATCAACTCTGTCTACTGTTATTTCTTTGGAGACATTAGGAATCTGTGAGAGTGGGAACTTAGCAAAGGTCCTCCTTGCCTTCTTCCGAGATGTCACCCATATGGATAGGATAAGGAGAATCAGCACTATCAACAAACCTACGCCGACGCCTATCAGGACCCACACTCTCAGGCCAAAAACTGGGGTCTTCTTCAACAACTCAGTATTCAGAGAATCACTGGTTGACATTTTCTCCTCTGGGCTTGAAAAAGGGAATGGGATCAGGCATAGGATTCTAAATATCACATTTGCACATAGCTTTGCAAAAAGTTGACATCAATGGATCGATAAACAACCAGATTACAGTATGAATGTTAAGTAATTTTTGAAAGGCCTCATCCCCCACCCAGAAATCTTATTCTGTGAAAGTGCTAAGATGATGCTTCACTGATAATAAAAAATAAAAATCTAATTCCATTTATAAAACGAAACATATGTTGCCATGGATCTCCATGCATGCTGAACTCGCCAATTCGCACTTCAAGAATAACGGAAACACTGCGTTTCTTTTATCTTTCATGGTGAGAATTCTTCAGAAACATGAAACGCACAAAGTTTGCATGACATCTTTAATGTGCAAAAGGAAGGCACTTGCAACCATATATTTCACTGATTCCAAAATATTTAATAACATTATTAGCATTGTGTGGCAATAATTTCTAAAAATCCCAAATTGATGACAACATGCTAAACATCCACAGACGAGAAGAAGTGAAAGGTAAAATAAAGAAGCAAATTCCCCCATGCCATCTCTGTCCCATCTATCATCATTGCCGGAGGATGAGAAAGGTGTATTCATAACAGCATTTGCATGAAAGAAAACATAGCATTTGAAGCATTAACATAACCATAGGGAAAAGAACAAATTTTGCAAGGAAAAATACCTCTTTTGGTGATTTGATCCTGATGATCTCCCCTCCACCAAGCAAAGGGCTTCTTCCCACAAACCGACCCTTAACGCATGGGGCCTCAAATAGAACGAACCCCAACAAAACACAGGACCCCAACCAAGGAGACGCACTTAGAGTGGTTTCGAAGCAGAGAAATGGTCTCTAAGAAAATTAATCCATAAAAAACCCAAAAAAATGGAAGAGTAAACTCAAAGCAAAAATAGACAAGAAAGCACCAGTTCAGCACCAAGAAGGACCGTTGGAAGAAGAAAAAAGAAAGTCTTTTTCAATCTACAAGAGTTTGGAGGGAGAGAAAGGGATGGTTTGGTTAAATGGTTGGTGAGTCCTTTCCCCTTTGGGTTGATGAGAAAGGGAGAGAAACCATGAAAACCAGGAGAGAGAGAGAGGGGGGGAGGGAGGGAGGGAGGGAGGCTTTGTCTGCATTGGAGGAAAGCCAGAGCGGAAGGAGAGAGAGAGAGCAGTAAAGGGTAAGCAAGAGAAGAGATGCAGCTTTAGCATTTAAAGGTGGGTTAGAAAATAGAGGAAATCATTAACAACGGGATTAGTGGGAGGAGGAGAAAAGATAAATAGGAGGGATAATGGGAGGGATGGGGATGAGGTCAACCCGGAAGACAAAACTCCAAATCTAGCTCGCTGGCTGGCACATCTCCATTTACCATCGTATCCTTCCGTTCCCGGTCTTAATCTTTCAGATGTTGCACTGTTCTAATCTTGACGAAATGACCAACCTACCCTTGCAATACCTATTTCTGCTCGTTGATTTCGCGAGCTCTGTGGTGGCAATGCAAGAAACTACATCTCAACTTATGGGTCAAGAGCAGAGAGTAACAATAAAAATAATAATAATATACGGTGGGCTTTGGGATGGAAGAAACAAAACAGCTAGCTATGCCAATTGCCAAGGTACGTTGTATCATCTACAAAGTCATTATTTAATCAAAATACCTTAGGTGAATACTTCAAGCTACTTGTCTAATGAGATACCTTAGTGGAAATAAATCATAAACTATGTTCTATTTTTAGTAACGCTTTCATACATTTAGATATATGCAGCTATTTTGGGTACGATTGAAATAATAATAACATTCACGATCATGTAACTAATCCGCAACATGTATAGGTGGTTGCCGTATAGTGCTAGTGATGGTAGTTGCACCATAAAATCAAAATCGCTTATGTCATAGAACTAGCTGATTATGTACAATATACTGTGTGCTTGGGAAACTATTGTGATCAAAATGCATCAAATAGATTCTTATAACAAAAACCCGTCTATAAGAGGCAAGCAATGAACAATTCCATATCTTGATGCAAAATCAAGTCATATGATTCACGGTTTCAATATTCTCTATTTTTTTGGAATTATCCTTGATTTCTTTTCTTGACTAGGAATAATTCTCCAAAAATGAATCAATAAATGTTATATAAAATTTATGATTTATTTATGAATTATTCATAACTATTTTTTTAAAAAAAAAGTTATATGCTTGAAATTAAGGATATCATATATTATTGCTACCAATGATTTTTTTTTTTTACTATTATTTATTATTTTTGCCTCTACTGTACTTATTTGTACATAAATAAACTTCATTTTTTAATAAAGTTCATATTTTTAGGTTAATTTTTTTTTCTTCTAATTATTTGTAATTCATACTATTTCTGAATTTTTTATGATTTTTTTTTTTTTTCTAAAACTCTAGATCATTATATCCAGCCAAATTGCACCTGAACGCAGAATATGTGAATACGACATGATTCATGATCTCCAAAGCAGGGTGTAAAACAATAACTGCATATTAAAGTGTATTCATTTTCATTTGCAAAGCCATGTCCATTTGCTTCATCTTAAAGTAATACATGACTTATAGTTTCATTTCGAGGCATGATTCTCGTTTTAGAGATGAGAGGTCAACCATTTGATGCCAGTTCTGCCTCTTGGATTACTTCAAACATGTCATCTTTTATTTTTATAATTTAATTCACACTTTTGTAATATACCAGCCAATTGAATTATGGCTGTACGTGGATCAAAAAGTCAATGTTTATTTTTCCCTTTTCCATTAAAACACAAGCCATCTGTCTAAACAAAAGAAATTTAGAACAGAGCTTAGTTAATTGAAAGTGTGCATCAGTGCGGATCATTCACCAGGGGTTCAATATTGTCAAATTGTCATTTCATTAGAAATTGCCTCTCTATGAGAGGTTGAGAGAGAAGGTTTGGATTAGAAGTACAAGTTTTAATGAATCCATCACTGCAAACTTAGCCTTTCTGTTAATCATAGATTTAATATTTAACCAAGTTGGTATTGAATGGTACTTCAGACAAATGGGCCCTTCCTTACTGTTATCCTCTCCATATGGTGATTTAATGCTGTGAGGAAGCATATTCTGCTAAAAATTGTTGCCTTCTCCTTGTCCTTAAGAAAAAGCTTCACGTCGGTCAGATGCTTCCTTCTCCTTTCCCTTCCTTTTTCTCCTTGTATGAAGGATGAATGGTGAAGTGATGCCTTGCACGAGAGGAAAACTCCTTATACTTTCCCCTCTCCTCTCTTTCCTACTATTTTCTTTAATCAAATTCTCCTCCCACCAATGGAATTATATTATAGGATGGATGGTTATAATAATTTTGTAATGAAGCTATGTGGTGATACAATTACCTTTTTTTAATGGTCCACAATCTACTGGAAGGGGAGGGAAGAGATTGCGGTCACATGCCACCCACGTCCACAGCACTTGAGCCGAAATTCCCGTGACAGCTCGGGCTCATCTCATGGACCAACCTCAAGCCGTAAAAGGCCAAAGGGGAGGGAAAAGAGAATAAGTCCTTGTGGGCTGACCCCGGGATTGTTTGCTGGTGGGAAAGCCATGCACTTGAGGTCTCCTTTTGGTTTGTCTTCATGGCCTTTGATCCATCAACTACAGCTATGTTGAGGCTGTTCCTTTGGGATTTCACCATCAATCTGATGCTTTTCTGAGGGACCTTTTGATGTGTGGACTAGGATAGTTGTAGAAGATATATTTGGATTACTTGCCAAGGATGCCAACAGTCAATTTGATATCCAATGTGAATCAGTACTGCATTGCTTCAATGCCGAGTGATGCGCGTCTGCTGCAATTCAAGATGGGAGGTGCGTGTCCACTGCATTGATCAACATCAAGTTCATTGGATTCGATATTGACGTGTGCGACCTGTCTAGTTGGATCGAGAAGGAAGATGAATAGTGATTGCCAGCTCATGTTGAAATACATGGATGTCTAGCTAATTGGATTTAGCTCAGTTGATTGGCACCTCTCTATCGTATAAAAGAGAAATAAGAACGAAAGCATCTTAATTGTATATTTCAAAAAGAAAGAAAAAAATAAAAGAGATGTTAGTTAGTGCGTTTCTAAACTAGTAGATGTGGAATAATATAATGCAGTTAAATCAGATGCATATATATCGTGTGATATATTCGATATAAAACCATCTACTTACTGAGCTACAACATTGCAGCTTGCACTGAAAAATTTTATTGCAATTTGATACAAGTTGATTGTTTTTGATGTGACATTGGTTTTATCATATGCAATGCACAAATTTGAAAAAAAATTGTAAGTCTTAAATGTCCATCTGGGAAGTTGAATTCCATGACCCTTGTAGTTGGAGTATTGGAACTCTTGCACCGTGTAGTGTTAGAAAACTGAATGGAAATCAAAATGCCGTAAAAGAAGATAGAAGGAAAAATCAAAATCTAGCTAGCTTGTATGAAGTAAATTTTTGTTGCGACGGTGATATCATGCCATCATTGTAACAAATCAATCAATAATCGAAAACAGGTTAAATACAAAGAGATAGTGTGGGATATTATCCATAGAAATCGATAAAATATATAAAAATTAATAAAATATTAAAATTTTTATTAATTTATTATAAATTTGATATAATATCATCGTTGCAATGAATATTTTTTCGTTTATATGGATCATGAAAGGCAGAAAGGATCGGCAATTAATAGATGCTTAAATCACACAACAGACAAATTGGGCGCTTTCGCGTACCCAATGGGGGTTGGAGGTTAGCCATTTATGGGTCCATTCCAAATCATGCCTTGCTTTTCCTCCACGCCCGTTTATCTTTTTGAGTACCAGGACCACTTAAACCAAATGGTTCACCACCTAGGATACACCCACTTCCGTTGATTCCATCAAAATGGATGGTCATTATCCCCCTGACAGCACTGATTTGCGTGCGGGTACACGATCTACTAGATGGTGCAACTTGGTGGTCCTCTACACCTGGTCCTTTATAATTTTATTAGCCATCTGCCAGCACGACCAGTGGAAGCATTGGTTTCGTGACCAAAAGATTTCCAATCATTTGCTACGATCTTACCGTTTTTCTTGGCGCGATCGCGACATCTCACCGCTGTCATCTGAATGGCACCACAACAT